>NW_006290680.1:2723312-2760713 GCF_000327345.1 Myotis davidii | reverse complement strand
TTCAGCAGCTCAGACATCACTCTGTGGGTCGGGTAGAGCGCCTCTGTCCCGAGTCCCAGTTGCAACCACTGGCCTTCAGTTTATAGCAGTGTGTCTGAGTTCTGGCACTCAGCTTTATTGGAGGCCCCACCCACAAGGGCATGGAAGAAATCGGATTTACTTTTATGATGGATCTTAGTGGAGACTGAGAATCAATCATACGTCAGGATGCTGTTTCTAAAGGAAGTGGGTCATAGGTGGACTTTGGAGACCAAGCTCCGCGTACAGAGTGAGCAGTGGCAAGGACATCACTTATTCTCTCTGCTCCTCAATTTCCTCACCTGTAAAATGAGGATAATAATCCCAACCTTAGAAGGTTCTGCTGGGATTCAGGGAAATAATAAGAGTGAAAGCCCCAACCCATGCTTGCCTGGCACCCGGCCGGCACTCAGACAACGGAAGCACCCCCCTTACTGCCTTCGCGTGTTCCATGGAAGGCACTGAATTGACTATGTAAGCCATTTGGCCACATTGCTTCTAATCAAGATGATCACAATAATGGGACCAAGTACCATGTATCAATGCAGGCACTGTAGGCCCCCAGAAAAATATGTCACAACTGTAAAGCAGCCCTGGTGTTCAATAAATGTGGTGCCACTGATTCATCATCGCCTACATCAGTGCAGTACCTCAGAGTTAATGAAGCAGTGTCACCCTGGTTGGCGTACTAAATGTTCACAGCAACAGGGGAGGTTGGCCTTAACCCTTTGGACAAATATCCCTGAGCACCTTGAGGAATGTTGTAGCTATGACGGAGACAAGGTTCCTGATGCAAAGACTTCATGGTGGTTGGGGAAATGGGCCGGTCTCTTAGTTGCTTCTCTTGAGTGTGATAGAAGAAGGTAGTGTCCAGTGCAGGGTGCCTCAACCCCCTCCCAGGATCCCAGAAAGCTTCTTAGTGGAGAAAGTGTCACATCTGAATCTTGAATTGCGACCAGGAGTTTTATAGGTGAAAATGATTTCTTTGGGTAGGGTAGGCTGGACCACAGTAACAAATACCCCCAAAGGTACAATGGCTTAATACATTGGAAGGTGTGTTTTTTTAAAAAAAATATTTTAATAGACTTTTAATTTTGGAATATTTTTGGTTTATGGAAAGTTGCAAAGACAGTGTAGAGAGTTCTCTTCTACCCTCCATCCAATTTATTCTAATGTCAATATTTCACATTTTCATGATACAGTTGTCAAAACTAAGACATTAACATTGGCATGTTACCATGAACAAAACACCAGATTTCATTTGGATTCCCCTGGTTGTTTCTTCTAATGTGCTTGTTTTGTCCCAGGATCCCAGCCAGGATCCCACACTGCATTTAGTCACGTTTACGTTTTGTTCACTCTGGACAAGCAGACCAGATGAACAGTCCTCCCCTTGGTCATTCAGGGACCGAGGTGGACAGAGGCTCTGAGATGCTCAACAGATGGCTTCTTAGGTCGGTTGTCCTGGTCATCTCCACCCCACCAGGGGGGAGGAGCATGGAGGGGTGCCTGTGAGGTGCTTGATGGCTTAGGGACAACCTGTCCATCCCTTTTGCTCCCATTTCTTGCTGTGACCCTAAAATTGCTCTAAAAATTGAAGTCTGCTAATAAAAACTAGTCTTGAGACCATTCACAGCAGAAACGAAGGGTGGGAAATGTATTCTCTAGCTGAGTAGCGGGTTCCCACTACAGCTGTCTGCCTGGGAAGGAGTGGGTGCATTTGGTGGAGAGCTAGTTGTCTATGCCACAGGAGAATATAGGATTATATTTGTAGCCGAAGAGATTCCATTGATGAAAGAGGGAAAGGGCAAGTGCTGTTGTTGCCATTTTAGGTTATAGGACTCAGCCCAGGCGGCACAGCAGTGAAGCAGAGCTGCCAGAACTCACCCCCAGCTCTACCTGGGCACCCAGACCAAACTGCGCCCATTCCCTGATCCAGAGGCTATAAGACCAGCAGGCCGATCGGCCAGATGAGCCACGGAGATACGTGTCTATCTCATGTTTCTATAAGGGCATTTTATCTGAAGTTTTACAACTGTTCCGTGCAGGAGGAGGGCTTTGTCCCAAATTCCTTCGTTCTCCCTGAAAAGAGCAAGTGATGAGCGAGGATATGAGAGGCACTCTAAGGAGCCCAAATTGATGTGCTTTGGCCTCCAGGCTCCGGCTGCCTCCGTGCCCAGAGGCTCTGTCAGAGCTGGGCACCATGGAGATGGCACTGCATTAGGGACGGCGGGTCACCCATCATCTCTCATGTGGTGCCTGTGTCTGTTTATTTCTGGCTGGATGGAATATAATTGCTCCCCGGGATGACAGTGACAAATGGAGGTGTGGGGAGTACTGCTCTGAGTGATGGGATGGGAACCTAGACTGACAAAAACAAGCCCTGTCAGAAAGCAACAGGGGGGTTCGCATCTCAGCTTGAGTCCTCGCAGGCAGGCGAGGGGAGAGTTCCTGGCAGTGGGCTCTGAGCTGCTTCAGGAGCTGGTGTCTGCTTGGAGGTGTGAGAGGCAGCCCAGGGATGCTCCAGGTATTGGCCATTCCCAGCCCTGACAGGAGGGCCCTAGGGCTCAGGGCACAAGTTGGGACTTGATCCATGTTGGAGAACTGTGCCTCATTCCTCTCCGTGGCCATCAAAATGGAAATGGCTCTATTGGGCTTTTCCTCCCTGATTTTAAAAACGATCACTGTCCTTTGGGAAAATTCAGGCACTGCAGAAGTGTGAACTCAGAAACCAACGTTGACTGCAATTGCTTCTAGCCAGGCCTAACCACTTACTTGGTGGGCATACAGCCTGGCCACACTTTGCAGCCCCAACCCCTGCAGTTAGGGTTGGGCACATGGTTGCATTTTAGCCTCTGGTGTGTGGCTAGAAATAGTATACCTTCTCCATACCTGGTCCTAAAAACACTCCACACCTACTGTCTCGTCCCTCTTCTGATGGTCAGCTGTAGAGGACCCAGTGAGGGACTTCAGGACTCTGGGGGACAGTGGAGCTACTGATAGAAGCAACTCAGGCTCTTCAATGACCTAGGGGAGCAGGGTCTCCCTGCAGACCTGTATTTGACCTTTATAGGAAAAATAAATACATCTTTCTTGTGTTCATCCTCATGTTATAGCTGTTAGTCTACCCTGAACAGAGCACTTTCCAAACACTTGCCCTGGGCCCTGGCATGCATGTGCACACGCCCTGCTTGTAAATAATGAAGTTCGATCTGCAACCTGTGTTAGTCTCTCAAATATGGTGTAAACATCTATGGATGACAAAGATAGATTTACCAATCACTTCAATGTAGGCATGCTAATCCACTCTATGTATATACCATAATTTATTCAACTACCTCCCTATTCCTGGATGGATAGATTGCTCCCAACTTGTAAACTTTATAAGCACTTCTGTTATGAACAGGTGTGTACGTGTCTTTGTGCACGTTTCCAACTATTTCCTTAGGACATATTTCTAGGAATTGTATTACTGACCATGTTTAAATGGTTTTTACTCATCACAGGATTATCTTCTTGGAGAAGAGGCATTGGTTTATAATTTCATCAGGAGTATAGGAGAGATCTAATTTCCCCAAACTGTCAACACCACAATGCTAAGCTGATAAGTGAAAAGTAATAGCTTGTTTTAATATGTTGTTCTTTGTTTACTGATAGTTTTAAGCAACTTTTTCATGTTTATTGGAACTTTATGTTATCAATGACCTCTTCTTTATGCATTTATTTTTCTGCTGAAGCTTTACATAAGTCTTAGTATTTTGAAAAGCCCTTTGCATATTAAGGATAATACATTACTAATATGTCTTTCAATTTTATTTAGTTTCAAATATATTTATGCTCTTTATATTCTTTCTGTAGAGAAGTTTTTAATTGTTATTTCAGTTTTTCTTCCTTGTTTTGGGCATCAGTATACTTTGGGGGAACTAATGTCAGAATATGAAAATATTTTGTAGATTTTCTAGCATTTTTATCATACATTTTTTGCCTCTCAGCCTTCAATCTTTCTAGAATGTATTTTCATATAGAGGTGATATAGCCATCTGCCTTGAGTTTCCTCTAAAGGCCAGGAAGGGAGAAAGAGCCAGGCATGTTCAAAGCACTCAAAGGCGCTGGGCTCTCCGGGAGCACTGGAGCGGGGTGCACAGCGCCGAGACCGCTGGAGAGGCAGGGCCAGAGTGTGAGGGTGATGGACACGCTGTACAACATGCTGCCCCCAGGAGCCTGTGGGACACCCAGATATGCTGGTGGGTGAAGGAGGGAAACTGATGGTGAAATCTCAGAGACTGGGCCTTGGGATAGATTTGAGAAATGAGTACATGCCCACAAACATTTCTGCATAGAATGTTCAGAATAGCTTTATTCATAATAGCCCCACACTGGAAACAACCCAAATGGCCCTCAACCAGGGAATGGACAAATAAATGATGATGTTTTATCTATACAATGGAATGCTACTTAGCAATAGAAAAGGACAAATTATCGGCACACTCAATAATGTAGATTAATCTCGAAGCCTTTATGTTGAACAAAGCTAGACACAAAGGAGTGCATACGGTATGATTACAGTTATATGGCTTCCCAGAATAGCAAAACAACTCTAAGGCCAATAAAAGTCAGAGTAGTTACCTGTGGGGTGTATTATTACCCGGGACGGGAAGGAGGGTGCTTCTGGCATGATGGCAATAAACGTCCATTGTACGGGTTCGGGTGGCATTTATGTGGCTATAGACATAGACAGACATTCATGAAGTTGCACACTTAAGATTTGTGTATTTTACTGAATACAAATTATTATAACTCCAAAGAAAAAAAATATCCTGGGAATGGATAAAAATGTTCCAGCTCATTTTAGAGGTGAAGCAACTGCAGCCCAGAGAGGTGATGTGATTTGCTGCAGCTGATGCTTCATAACAGGGCTGTCTGACTTCAAGGTGGGAGTCATGTGGTGGCAGAATCCCAACTTCTTAGAGCAGCTGTAGGATGATGGTGCCCCAAGGGGATCCTGGGGGACCACAGCCAGTATTCATTATCAGCACCTCAGTCAAGGAGGCTGCAGTCCCAACAGAAATCTGGTGTGTTCAGTGGGGAAACTGAGGCATGAGTGCACATTGGCATGAGCTGTAAGCACATGTGTATTGGAATCATAGCACTATCCTAGGAGCAGAGTTTGCCCGATCTCTCCGCTCCCAGAGTACATGCAGTTGGCCTGCAGGCCGAGTGATATAGTGAGATGACCAGCATTCTCACCTTATCCTCCCCTCCCCCTCAAGTCCATGAGAAACAAATCTTAGCAGGAAGCAAGCAGAAGTACACACAGTTCCAGAACTGGAGCCGTGCAAGCATCTCAATACACTCTATAGAAGTTCACACTTGGCTTCTCTGATACACACCTGTGGGATCACTCGTGGCAATTTTTGTCTTAGGATGTCCCCGTGGCATGCATGGAGCACTAGGACAGCCTTGCAGAGTCTAAATACTCACTGGTGACACCTGCACTCCAAAGCAAATCAGACCCAACACACTTTCCTGCTGGCTGCTGGGGTCCCAGCCCTCAGCCCTCAGCCCTCAGCGTCAGCGTCAGCCCGAGCCCTGTGCAGGGACTTGGCACCGAGGCAATGACTGTGGGTCTGTGCTTTCCTCTTGAGTTTGCAGGAAGAGGCCGGTACCTCTTCACGGAACTCGCTAAGGAAACTAGCACATGCATTTACTGATTCAAAAGCAGTTCATCTCAAAGGTTATATTTCCGAGGAAGAAAAGCAATTGTTGTAGCCCTTAAATGAAGGCAAAGGCAGACCTCATTTAGAAGCGATTGCTCATCCCGGGGAAGAGCAGCGTTTGCTGCCAGCTACAGGTTAACCATGGGGTACCGGTGCCAATTTGGAAGCCTCCTAGACCTTTGGGGGCCCTGGAGGAAATTGCCCACAATCGAGGCGTTGTTATAAAAAGAAGCTGGAGGATGGACGGGGCAGCGTGGCTATGTTCTTCCACTGAGGAGGAAGCCTGGAGCGAGGCTTTCACTAAAGCCCCTGGGATTCCATGAGACACCTAGAAACCTTCCTGGGTGGGGTGTCCCAAATGTGAGGGCTGCGTCCCTGCCCTCTGGGAGCTCAGAGTCCCCTGGGAGACACAGCGTACCCTCATTTATTCACAAGGAGAGTCCAGATCAAGGCACATACTCTGCTATACATGTGTCCTGAGGTCCCAGGTGCACGCAGATGGCATGCTCAGTGGGTTGGCAAAGGCTGTTAAATGAAGGGCTGTCTAGAAAGATGAAAGCAGTGATTCTCAACTGGGAGCAGTTCAGCCTCCCAGGGGACCCTGGCAATGTCTGGAGACATTTTGGGGCACATTTTGGGCACCACTTGGGGAGGGTGCAGCTGCCACCTAGTGTCTGAAGACCAGAGATGCTGGGAAATATCCAGCAGCGCACCAGGTACACCTTGACGTCAAGGAATTATTCAGCCCAGATGCCAATGGGACTGAGGTTGAGAAACTCCACTGTAGAAGAAGGTAGTCACTGTCCACACCATGGAGAACAAGAGAGAATGATCACTCCAACTTCTCCATCCTGTCTTCTCATCTCCTGCTCTCATCTCCGATTGGCTGAACCCCACAAGAACCTAGTGGGGCAATCTGGAGAAATTAAGTTCCATAATTCTGGTTGTTGATGCCAATATCCATTATTAAGGCAAGAGGGCCGAAATTACAAGGCAAGGGGACAGACTCACCCCATGGCTCCAGGGGAGCCCTGGTCCTCCTCAGGTAGCAGGACAGGTGCTCAGCATCCCTGTGCTGTCCTTTTTTTGTGTGTCTCTGCTTCTGCTCTTTTAACATTTGCTTTCAGAATGAGGGCAGGCCTGGCAGGGTGTGTGTCAGGGGGAGCTTTATCTGGATTTGGGAAGAGAGAGTGCAGGATGGTGAAAGAGAGCCCCCAAATGCTGCTAAAATGTCTCATGTGGATTTTCAGACAGTTCAAAAACTTCTCACCTCCCACTGGCTTGGATGTGAAAGTCAGAATTAAGGAGCTGCAACGTTTTTCCAGCACAATGAACTTTAAAAATGGAATTGCTGTGTGAGGCAATGACTGATATTGCAGTAAACAGGCCAAGTATAATTGCATTATGGTTATTTCAGCTTTGACATTTCTTTGCATTTAGAATAGCATCAGCGAGGATGTTTAGAGACCAAGTTGTTCTCTCTCCTCAGCACCCATTTCTTCAAGCCAAAGAGCGTCAGTGGAGGGGACTGTAATGTCAGGCCATGCCCTCCAGCGCCCAGGTACTGTTCCATTCTCTTCCTGGTTACATACTGCCATCTCTTAATAATAGCTGCGTGCCTTTAGATGCCAGGAGACAGAAAATAAGAATATGTTGTAAATCTATTAAGTGAATGTATTGAAAAAAAGGTAGGTGTGTGGGCAAGGAAAACATAGGTTTGTTGCTCAGCTCTTGGGTGCCAGGCACATGGCCAAATGCTGGCCAACGTTGTCTCTGTTGCCAGAACCAGACACTTCCTCTGCACACCCTCCTTTCCCTGTCGCTGTGACCTCTGGAGTCACAAAAAGAAAGGGTTGAAGACGACATCCGGGGTGGCTTGCAGAGTCTCAGGGGACTTACAGAGCTTGAAATCCACACATCGCGAAGCAGGCAATGTGGCATTAAACATTAAGTCCTCCTCAAAAGGCGTAATTGTGCGAAGCTTTTATATAGGTTAGGGTTTCTTCCATACCACAACAATTTCCCCAGTCCCTCTGGCCTTCCACACCTCTGCATCGGCCACAGACTAGCACTGAAGAACACTTGAGGGTGAATGGACATGGTGGATTGCAGGTGGTTATATGCAGTCAGACTCATAAAGAGAGTCACTCCCATCAAGTAATGAGAAGGATGTCAGTCAGTAAAACCGCGAGGGTGAGGGAGGCCCACATCAGTGACCTCCAGCTCCATCCGGGAGCTCACTGACTGCGTGGTCATTACTGCTTGCACGTGCCTATTGCCTGGCCTTCTTCCCAAGAGCCAGGGGTGGACCCCAGTTCCCCTCTGTGCCATGTGAGCCCACGTCAGACACCAACAGTGACGGTGCTGTCTTTTAATGAAAGTCATGATCCATTTAACTGAAAGGATATTGTATCTGTGATTTCTGAAAGTGCTGCCCTGGGCAAGGTCTTGTGGGTCAGAGGAATGCCTGTCCCAGCTCCAGGAGCACCCTTTCCTAGATCCTCCCGGGTCTGAGCTACTCTGTGGCTCATTAGGTAGAGGAAAGGAAGTGAGGAGGACATTTCTAGTTCTTCACTATTCGGTGGGGCAACAGTAGGCCTATAGTTGTGAGTATGTGAAACAGAGTTTATTCTTGTATTCTTTATTAAGTAATGTATTTATTTGTATTATAACTATAAGCCTACTTTTCCCCACCCTTGTTTAACAGCTCAAACCTTTTCTTTGTATGACTTTTCTTTTTTCTTTTTTTTTTTTAGCAATTGTATGCAGCTAAAAAGTACTGCTCAAAAGGACCCTTCTGTGCCCTAGCAATTGGTTGTCTGGATCCATTGGCTCTTCCAGGAGCCAGGAAACAGAGACCAAGTGGTGAGGTTGGCTAAGGGTTTGACCCCTGGTAGCAGGGTTGTCCGGGCCTGGCTGCCTGAGGCTGGTGGTCTCATGAGAGGTGGGGTTAGAGCAGCCGTGGGCAAACTACAGCCCGCGGGCTGGATCCGGCCCGTTTGAAATGAATAAAACTAAAAAAAAAAAAGACCGTACCCTTTTATGTAATGATGTTTACTTTGAATTTATATTAGTTCACACAAACATTCCATCCATGCTGTTGTTCCGGCCCTCCGGTCCAGTTTAAGAACCCATTGTGGCCCTCGAGTCAAAAAGTTTGCCCACCCCTGGGTTAGAGGGATGGGGCTGTAGGGGAATACTGTATCCCTACCACCTCTCTATCACTACGATACCGCCCTGTGATCTGCTGGATTGTTTTGCTGGTTGCAGAGGTCCCCTTTACAGAGCAAAGAATATGGGCCGAGTAGCCATTTTTGCATTCAAAATGAAACAGTGCCGAGGACTTGTGGGTATCTGTTTGGAGAGTGGGGCCTAATTACATTTTCATTGCTATATACCCAGGGTCTAGCATAATAACTGATACATAGTGGGCACTCAGTATACAATTGAATGAACGAGTGAATGAATGAATGAATGAATGAAGAGATCCCATAAGGAGAGAATGGATACACAACTGACCAGGGTGGAGAAACACTGTGATAATGTGACTTCTGTGATCTGAGCCAGGCAGGTCCCTGCCGAGAGGACAGTGAGACCAAGCTCAGGCAGAGTTCCCAGTACAGTCTTCACCACCTAATAGATGTGTGCCCTCAGAGACTGACAGCACGTCTCTGAGTCTGATTCTTGCCATCTCTTTCCTTCCGGACTTGGCTTAAATGGCACCTTGTCAAAAGGTTTTTTATATTGATCGGTTTTATTATGGTAACAAATAAAATATCATTGGCTTATACAATAATTTTTTTCTTGCTCACATTCCCCGTAGATGTGACCTGCTGGAGGCTGTGGCTCTGTCACACGTTTTCTCATTCAAGAACCAGGGGGAGGGGCCAGCCCTAGCCTGGGACACTCAGTTCTCATGGCAGGAGTCAGAGAGAAGAAACTGAGCTACACTCACTAGTGCATTCAAAGCTTCCCGTATCTGCTCACTTTTCATTGGCCAAAGCAAGTCACATGACAAGCCTCATGTCTTGGGTCAGAGTGGTATCCCACCAGCAGGGAAGGAGTACAGGCCACAGGGCATGAGCAGTATCTATAAATCACCTGGGTGAGGGGGAGCAGCAATAGATTCTGAACAATAACACAGGTACCTCGGCCTCCCTGACTATCCTATTTAAAGTTGCAATTGTCCCCCACACCAGCATGCCTACCCTGATGCGTTTTACTCTTATGTTTCCTTATGCTGTATCATTCTTCTGTGTAATTCATTTAGTATTTAATTGTCTGTCTATCTGTATCTGACCACTCTCGAATGTTAGCTCCACGAGGGCAGCAGTTTTTGTCTGTGTATCCCCAGATGTATTCCCAGAGTCTGGGGCAGTCGCATAACCACTTTGAACTGATTCATTCCTCCATCTGTTGTGTGAAGATGACAGTGGGTGATGGGTAGCAAGTGCCTCTCTGGGCACTAGGTCCTCCCCTCCAGGCCTACCCTGTTCTGACCTGGGTTGGATTTACCTCTGAGCCCAGGTGCTCTAGTGGCCGTACCCAGAAGGCTTATCTGTCACTCAGCCCCCATATCCTGTCTGCTGACAAGCACTCACCTCCCTCTGGATGACGTGTGAGGATGCGTGATGGGGACAGACAGACCCACTGCAGGAAATGTGCTTTCCTGACCACGTGCCGAAAGGCGGCTTTCCGATGTTAGGGCAGTAGGTGTTTCTTTTTCTGCCAGCAAAGTGAAGAGGCCTGTTTCAAGAAATCCAAAAATAATAACCCTCCGACTGCCCTCACCTTTAACATAAAAGCTTCAATGTTCTATTTCCTGCTTTTAATATATCTTTAATTGTGCTCTTTTCATTGTCAATGGAGGGCAAATTTGACCAGTTTATGTCCAACAAGCATCCAATTGAGGCTAAAAATTTACCACTTTCGACGCGGCTTAATGGTTCCCATCGTTGCCTGGGGTTGAGGGAACAGCGCTTCTCAGCACAGATAGAAGTGCTTCCACAACTTCATCCCAGCATTCCCTTTCCACAGAGTAATAATGAATGACAACATCCCTAAGAGATTGCAAATATCCATGTATTTCAGTTCTCTGTCCTGCGCACCTACTACGTGGCTGTCACTCTGCTAAGCAGTTGGGGCCTGGTGGTGAGCAGTGAGAACAACTTCCCTGTCTTCATGGAGCCTGCAAGCCCTTTGGAGTAATAATTGCATCAATAATATCGTGCAAAGGAGTGTGTGGCCACATGTAGCTGGTGGACAGCAAAAGTTGCCATCACGTGATAGCTCTTTTTTTTTTTTTTAATCTGTTAATGCACAAAGCTTAGGTTTTGCAGAGAGGAGGTTTTGAAGGATGTCCCAGATGGGTATACAGGAGGGAGAGTTATTCAAAGTTGAACAAACACAACTGAAGGACCACCGGTGCATAATTATGAATTCTTTTCTGTTCCTCCAAGAGTCTTTTCTGTCTGAAAATGCCACACATCTTTGCTCACCTTACAGTGTCTCCAGGGTAAAGGTGTACCCAGACCGGCTCCTTCTGCCACTTTCCGTGGCATTTTCTACGCTGTTGCCCCAGCCAGAAACCTTGGCATTGTCCTGGATTCTGCCCTCCATTCACCCCGCATCAGTGTAGTTCCTCAGGCCATCCATTCCACCCGCAGTATATCCTGTCTCCACAGCATCCCTCCCACCCACGGCTGCCGAGCTGAGTGGAAAGAACTCAGCTGTGTCCCTGAACAAAGCAGCAAACTTCTTGCTTGAGACCTCACCCCAGTCCCAGCTTCCAGGCACTTCTGCAAAACCCTGGTCTGGCCACTCCCCTCTGCTTCAAATCCTGAGAGTTAGAGAGGGAATGTGAGTGTCTAGGGAGGGAAAAAACAAAAGCATTTAGGAAAGTAAAAATAAAAGTGTGTAACCAAGAAAGAAGAAGTGAATGGGAGGGGGAGAGAGAAAGGAAAAGGGCATATGAGAGAAAGTCAAGCCAGGGGAGAGGAAGTGAAAGGGTGTGAGAAAAGGGAACTAAAATCGAAGGACGTAGAAGGCATGTGAGGAAGTCAAAGTGAGAGGAAGAAAAAGTGCGTACAGGAGAGAGAAAGAGAAGCCGGGTGTAAGGGAGATGAAGTGTGAGGAGAAAGAAAATAAACTGAGAGACAGAAAAGGTGTGGGTGAGAGAGAAAGGAAAATGGAGTGGAGGGAGGGAGAAAAAGTATTAATCTGAGAGAGGAAAAGTACAAGTGAGCCAGCTGGGAGACAAAGAGAAAGCCAGTGTGAAAAGTTGAGAGAAATTGCAGCTGGAAAGATGAGGAAGAGTGAGGGAGAGTGAGTGAAAAAGGGAGAAGCCCGGGTCAGTGTGGCTGTTTGAGTGTCATCCTATGCGCTGAAAGGGTGCCAGTTCGACCCCTGGCCGGGGCACATGCCGGTTGCAGGTTGCAGGTTCGATCCCTGGTCAGAGTAGTAGTGGGAAGCAACCGATCGATGTTTCTCTCTCACATTGATGTTTCTCTCTCTCCCGCTCTCTTACTCCCTCTCTAAAATCAATAAAAACATATTTTTTTAAAAAAAAAATTTTTAAAAGAGAGATAATGAGAAAGACAGATCCAGGTCACATCCCAGGACCACATGTGTCTGGAGCCCTTTCCACAGCTTCTGGCAAAGGTCGCAGGTCTCCTTTTCAGCTGAGTCTGGTTTCTTTTCAGGATTCTCTTTTCTAGGAAACAGGAGACCTGACTCTCGCAGTATCAGAAGGAAGCAGGTGTGTGGGCACCTGGAGTTGTGTCCTACGGAGTCTGTTGGCAGGTCAGGTTTAAAGCCTCCACTGTTTATGATTTGAGAACACAGGTGAGGGCATTACCTAGAGACGAGCTACTTCATGACACTAGACACCTCTGCTCACTGTCACCTTTGACCCCCGTTCCTCTGTAAGGAAATGCAGGTGGTTGGAAGGTACCACCGTGGTTATCCTAGAGGAAAACGGGGGGAAGGTTGCCAGCCAAACCTTGTTTGACTTTGAACCCACATTTCCTAAGCTGGAGACACCAATTAGGTTTCCCTTTCGCCTCTGCCCCGATTAAGCTTCACGTGCACATAGGATTGATGCCTGAGGTCTGGGTCCAGGCTACCGTGGCATGAGCGGAAATGCGCAACGCACACGTGAACAGCTTGCTTCTCTGCATGTTATCTTCCTTCTGTTCGTCTTCTGTGGCTATAGACGGAAGGAGGGGCATAAGGGTAAGTTATCCTTTAGGGACAAGAGCATGTATAAATGTCCTGGCAAAAGTACAATATTTAAACACAAGCCACAGGAAGAAACCATGTCAAACTGGCTTGCTAATGAATGGCATATAGAACGCACTACGTAGATCTAATGCGTAATCATTTTGTTGTTTTTTTCTTGAAGGAACGTGCCTGATGTTTCAGGCGTGTCGGTCCTTGAGAATACATTTTTTTAAGAGCTGGACTGAATAAATATGGTTTGTGGTCTTCTGCATGGGGGTGTCTGTAAGTAGAATAGAACGGTCTCCTATGGTTTATGATTGGCTTGTGCATGGTACTGTTTCATCAGTTTCAAATTGTCTTCAAGTTGGGAGTTTTCCCAGGGCTTCATTTCTCCCTTTGACAAACACTTTCTAAGGACCCGAGTGCTGGGCATAGAGAAAACAGAAATAACTACCATCTCGGGTCCCTGCTCTAGTGTGTGTGCACGCTGGTGGGAGATTCAGAAATATCCCAAAGTACTTACACAAGAAACAAAACTAATTAGCAATTCCAGCACTTAGGGTGAATGCTGAAAATAACTCCTTCTATTTCTTACATATTTTTCTAGAATGTCTTATTTCCCTCCAAAATTGAGATCACAGTGTGTAAAGTTCTCAGCACACTATATTTATAGTTAGCATACATAAAAATAGTTCTTTATGTTGTGAATATTCTTCCAAAGCATTATATATAGTGGTGAGTGAAAAAGTATTCTATTTTATGGATAGCCTACAATTGACCTAGTTAATTCCCAAATGTTTTTTTTTTATGATTTCCCCAAAATTTTTACTACTGTTAAATATATGATCAAAGGTATCTATGTCTTACATCATTATTACTTAGGATAAAGTCCAAGAATTTGAATTATTGAGTCAAATTATTTGGACTCAAGCTACCGCTGGATTTTACCATTGTTGTTTTTCCCATCTTGGCCAATAACAAGAACAAAATGGATCCATTGTTTATAGTTTCTTTTTTCTTAGTTAATAGTCATGCTGCACATACACCATCAGTCATCTTAACCTCTTTTCTAAAAGTAGACAATCTGTTTATGTCCTTTCCCAGTTTTAATAACTTCCCTGTCTTTTACTTATTGATTTGTAGAGATCTTTACATATAAAATAGGAGCATGTCATTTCATATGTTATAAATATTATTTCTACTTTTCATTGTTCTTTTACTGCATTTTAGATATGCAGAGGAATTTAATTATAATATTTATTATTAAATGTTCTAATTACAAAAGTAAATGCATATTCAAGCCAGAGAGTTTAGAAAGAAATAGAAATGCAGGAAGACAGAAAGACTAACCAGAGCTAAGCAATTTTGTCTTTATATTCAATATTTTTTCATATTATGCAAACATGGTATTATACTGTATATACATTTTTGTAGCTTTATATATATATATTTCATGATGATAGCAAATATTGTTACAATAATTTTTTATAACTGAATAGGATATTCTATATAAGTCTTCATTTTACAAACATAATAGTCCACTAATTTGCCAAGCACTGTGTTTGCTACTGAGGATACAGCTGTGAACAAAATTAGCACATTCTCTGTGGCCTGACAAGGAGATATAGAAGATCTGGGTGTTACAAAGAATTACAGACTGTGGAGTAGATATATAAAAGGCCAACTAAAATCATCTTGCGAGTCATGGAAAGCTATGAAGGAGATGTATTAATGTTCTCTGGAGAAACATAACTAACATAGATATAGGGATAGTTACAGATATAGATAGATGATATAGATGTAGCTGTAGATTATATCTATATATCTATATATATAGATATATAGATATAGGCAGAGCTAAAGAAGAGATAGAGACTAATAAATATCAAGGTTTGCAGTAAGCAAAGTGGAACCCAGGAAAGCTCCAGTCTGAAGACCCACAGGTTTGAGAACTGAGAAGGGCTGATTTTTCAGTTCTGGCCTGAGAGCAGGATAAAACCAATGTCTCACCTTGAATCCAGTCAGGCAGGAGGAATTCCTTTTGTTAGGAACAAGATCAGCCCTTTTAATTCTATTCAGACCTTCAACTGGTCGGGTGAGGCCCACCCACATTAAGTAGGGCAACCTGCTTTACACCGCCTCTCAGTTTAAATGTTAATCTCACTCTAAAACAACCTCACAGAAACGTCCAGTGTATCCAGTGTATTTTAAGCAGGGAAGTGACAGGATAGGACTTTTGTATTTGAAAAATCACTCTGGCTCCTGTGGGGTGGACGGGTTGGTGAAGGTGAACAGAGCAGAAGTAGGGAGGCCAGTAAGGAGGCTCCTGCAGAGACAGGACTGAATTTTAATTTGAGTGCTAGGAGTGCAGGTGAACACGTGCTTGGTGGATGCCCGAGATTTTTAGGACTCAGCATGTGGTTGCCTGACACAGGTAAAATTGAAGGCAGAATCAAAGGTGGCTGTGGAGTTTCTCCCTTGAGAAACCGAGAGCTGATGGTGGTCAGGGCTGAGGTGCGAGCACCAGAGGTGTACAATTTGGGGAGAAGTTGGAGAGTTCGTTTTGGGACATGTGCGTATGGGACACTCAAGTGGAGATGGTAAACAGGCAATGCTGCTGTGAGGACTCAAAGAAGAGGTCTGGCCTACAGCCGTTCCCTTATGAGTGAACATGGCCTTGTTTTAGTAGCCACTTTCTCTGTGTCAGACACTAACCCGTTCATTCTCTCATTGTACCCATACAACAAGCCTGGGAGGTAGGCATAGCTATTGCCCCATTTTATGGATGAAGACACTGAGGCACAGAGAGGTAAGTCATTAGTGGAAGGGCACATTAAGTGCAGCGGAGAATATTGAACCCAGGTGGTATGTATCCCATGCTCTTGCATGAGATCGCTATGCTGTCCTGACTCCTCTCACTAGCACAGAATAATTGAATGTAGTGGGTCTCAAACATTAATGGGCATTTTAGGCTCCGGAGGGCTTATTAAAATACAGATTTCTGGGCTTCACCCCAGAGTTTCTGATTCAATAGATCTGAAGTGGGGCCCAATAATTTACATTCCTAACAAATTCCCAAGTAACGCTGATGATGCTGGTGCAGGGCCCTCACTTTTTTACCAGTATCAGTATAAAGAAAGAAAAGGAAAATGTCTAAGGAGAAATTGAGAAATTAAAGGAGAAGTAACAAGGGAAGGGTACTGGCAAGAGTTGACTCAGGAACTAGAATGCTTCAGGAGAGAAGGGGCAGGTATATAGGGGCAGGTATATAGAATGTGGCTGGGGTAACAGGTGAGCTAAGGGCCAGAGAGAGAACCTTGAAGTTATTGACAGAGAGGCCATTAGGTGACTTTATGCATTCATTAGAATTCACGATTCCAGAGATTTTTAGGACTTGGTGTTTGGTATGGGTTGGGCACAGAATGGAATGTGGTGAGGAAGTGGAAATAAGTTTAAGGAACTTTTTTGGCGAAGAGATTTTATCTGAGCTATCATTGAGTTTTTATGTTATTTCCAATTTGCATTATTATGCCATTTCAGAAAGCATTATTTATACATGCCTCAATGCAGACGCATATGATTCTTTCAGACAGATTCCTAGAAATAGAATTTCTGAGTGAATTTACATTTTTGTGGTTTTAGCTATAGATACAAACTATAGAGGGGCGATCTGATCTCTGAAATTGACCGTACTCTAGTCATGGGAGATCTTTGTTGCCCAGCTCCCTCACGGACACAGCGTTCTTTTTCGTTTTAATCCAGAACAATATCACATATCAAAAATACTGTGTTAATTTTCAATTCTTTGATACTTGAAGTGGAACAGTTTTCATTTTTGGTGGCTACTTGTATTTCTTCTAGTGTAAGTTCCAAATTCAACTCTCTCACACTTTGTCTTTGGGAGTACTCACCTTTTCCTTATTGATTTGTAAGAACATTTTATGTATTAACAGCATCAATCTTGGTTGGTTCTGTGTATGGCAAATATTTTCACATTTAGACATGTACTTTGGAATGTGTTAATGGCCTTTGACGATGAGAAAATATTACCTTTTTATGCGATTACATATATCTATTGTTAATGGTTTCATCTTTGCAAGCTTCCTGTACAAATTCCATAATTACCTAAATTGTGGTGCCTTTCTTTGTTTGCTTTCGTGCTATACCAAGAGTTTCATTCCATCTGGCATTATTTGGGGGCAAGGTTGGATATTTTCTGTATCTTTAACCAATTATGACAATATTATTGAATAAGTCAGCATGATTCTGCTGCATTGAAATGCCACCTGTAGATTCTGAATTTTTATCTATCTCTGTGTTCTAGATATTCTGTTCTACTGTCTATATGCTTCTTCTGCAGCACAGCCATCACTCCTCCCCATTAGAGTCAAGGAGGCATTGTTCTCCCGGATCTGATCCATAGCGTGTCAGAAATTTCTCAAGAAGCTGGTTTGAAAGTTATCACTTTTATTATTTCATTATGCTCTCGCCTTCATGATGAATCCATATTTATTGCCTTAATCATTTCCATGAGGAACAGAGACTCTATTGAAAAGAATGGCCTAGACATTAGAAAAGAGTCACACACAGCAATGCTGGAGTTATAGTTAATATTGATGCGTGTACAGGTGGTAAGCAGGTTTGAAACCAAATAAATTAGCCAGGAATGGCATGCTGCCAAGTAATAGAAGAGGATTAAGGATGGGACTTTGGGGCCAATGTGGCTTGGTGGTTGAGCATCAACCTATGAACCAGGAAGTCATGGTTCAATTCCCAGTCAGGGCACATGCCCTGGTCAGGGTTTAATCCCCAGTAGCGGCCATGTGGGAGGCAGCGGATCAATTAGTCTCTCATCACTGATGTTTCTATCTATCTCTCCCTCTCCCTTCCTTTCTGAAATCAATAAAAATATTTTTTTTTAAAAAAAGAATTGAACCTAGGGAAACCCAACGAGTCCTTATTGGAAGGGCCAAAAAAACAAAAGTACTCAAAAATATGGGTGTAGAAGTTAGACCAATGTTCATCTAGGAAAGTCAAAGTAAGAGGGGGTTTCCAGAAGGCAGACATAGGCAACCAGATCCCCATACACCAAGCAAGGCAATGGAGATTTCCTCAGAGAGTTCAAGGAGCAGACTCTAGGTCAGCCAGTTAGAAATGGCCAGTGTGTGATTTAGACTCAGAGATTCAGATTTCTTTATGATGCAGACAAGAACACCAAAAGTTAGTTTATGATACTAGATAAGCATTGACTAACACATTTTGCATAAGGGGAAAATGCACTTAGTCAAACAAACAAACAAAAATCTCTGTTTAGCCATCCATTTCAAATTTTTATAGAAAATTGTGTAGGCAGCATCAATTATGCCTGGGCAAATTTAGACTAATTAATGGGTTGACTAAGATAATTATTGAAATTTGTCTGTGGATGAAAAGAGGAAAGATGAGCCATTTAAATTGCTTTTTGTGTGTGCCTGACGACTATTTCTAAAAGAATGAGCCCGCTGGGGGGTGTATAAAGTGGGAGTGGCCCAACGCTTTGCTGGATATGATGACAGAGTAACAAGGCAGATGTTTCAATCAACACGCCAGCACTAATGCCTTAAAAAGCCCAATATGCATAAACACATATGACGTGTACCTTATACAGAAAAATACGTAATTTATTGGGGGTCAAAAAGGTGCAAGAGTTCCTCTTGATGTTTTATGTATGTTATTATCTTTCTTCTATAAAAGGTAACCTCAAGAAGAAGGCATCACCATCCCCAATTTACAAATGAGGCTCCTGAAATCTGGAGACATATTAAATAGCTTACCCACTTACACACCCAGTAAAGGAGGAACTGAATCCAACTCTCTGAGCTCTGTCTTTTCAAAGACGCCTCCCTGGGTGGAATTCACTTGCTGTAGTGAGGAGGCCATGCTCCAACCAGACTTGGACTCACTGAGAAATGCCTTCCAAAGCAAGAGTTTGACTTAAATTATGATGGGTATGTCATCCTCCTTTCCTTCTAGGCACACCAATAGTTTGAAAAATATTTTCTGGTTTGTTTGTTTGTTTATTTGTTTGTTTTTTCCCAATCCAAAGCCCTAAGGTTGGGCAATTTCTAAAAACTTGATTTTTTTATAATGGATGAAGCTTGGTTCCATGTTGAGGCAGTTCCAAAGTGGTTGTTCCACATGCTGGGGTTGAGGTGGGCCCTTTGGAACCGGTCTTAGTTTGTGCCTAGACAGGAGACAGTGTGGTTCAATAGGGAGAGCCTTGGCTTTGTATCAGAAAGACACCTGACTCTACCCTTTCCTGGCTGTGCGATTGTGGATGGGCCATCTGTTCCTTTGATTCAACTGATAGAAACCCAACTCAGAAATCCTAACCCAAATAATAACTCCATGGCTCATATAAATAGAAAGTTTCGGGTTATGACTTGCCTGTGTCTCTCATTTTCTCCCTTTGCCCTCTGCCATTCCCATTCTCACCCCCCAGCGTTGCTTTCCTCTTTATCTTCATTTGCCAGGGGGTCTACTCCCTTCAAGAAATTGCAAGGGTGGTCAGGAGATACGCCTTGTCTTTCATGGCAGGCTCTCAGAGCCCTTGCTGAGGTCACGAACTGACCCCTGGGTCAGGAAAACTGAGAAGGTGATAAGCAGCTCACCAGGAGAACACAGAGAAGGAGAGTTATAAAATTCACAAAAGCAAGGGGCATAGAGAAGACAAAAAATAGATCATTTTATTTACTGTGCAGCTATCATTTCATCAGCTACAAAATGGGCTTGAGATTTATCTTGTAAGCTTCGTTGTCAGTATAAAGGAAAATAAATGGGGAGTGCTTGCCATATAGTTGTTATTCAATAAAGGGCTCCCTTGATTTTTGAATTTTGAACTAGCCCACAGTAACCCTCTAAAATTACAAAATCTTAAAGCATTCACAGTTCATGCCCATATTTTAATTTGTAGCGGTCTGGTCTTTGTTAAGCTCTTTTGGCTAAGTTAAAAATTATTCATTTAATGGATTCTTGAGATAGGTCTTTGAGATCAAAATGAATCAGGGTGGATCCCTGCCCTTGAGCATGTCTAAACTGAGTACCACAATTTTTCCCAGTGGTGTTGAGCTAGCTAGCTCTAGGTATACCTGATCAATGGGAGAGAAGATGGAGGGCCACAGCGGGCTATTGGAAATTGTCTATAACACTAACTGCAACCTTTCCCTTCCATTCTGCAGCTGTGGTGAGGGACTGCTACCGAGGGAAATGTCTTTACACAGGGTTCTAGGCAGATGAGTACGTGGCTGCCTCTTCACATGGATAGCTTTGCAATAATAGTTCAATATTTCGTTCATAGAGGTAAGGTGAACCTGACTTTCCTTTTGACCTCTAGTGCAGGTATTGAGTTAGTGATATATATTCTTTTATGACATCTTATCACAATGGTGCAAAACCCCCCTCTCTTATTTCATTTATTTAGTCATTCCCATATATCCCTGTTCCCTTCCCCACCCCCACTGTCTTTAATGCATTTAATTTACATTCTTTTGTGTTCTGGAAAAATTCACTCTATTATTTTGAGTATTTTATTAAATTGACACAAATAAATAATTTATAACTGATTCTTTTCCCCCATAATTTTCACTCAGCAATATATATATTTTTAAAATTTTATCTGGGTTAGTATATACACATTTCCCTCATTAGTTCTAATCTTTGCACTATATTCCACCCTTTAAAAAATCTATTCCCCTAGAATGGGTGCCTAGATTACCTCCAAGTTACCCTTACCACACATAACGTCCTGACACTTGTCGACTGTGAGTAGTTCTTTGGGCTATAAATGGGGGTTTGGATTTCTGGATCCTGGATTATATTCTTGGACTAAGTAACTGAAGATGGTTTTTCAAAATCGCTACGCTAGTCTCCTAGAGTTGAGGTTGAGTGTTTCCACACCCCACAGCTCTGCTATGTAGCACTGTCTAGCATTCTTATATGTTTGCCAACCTATTGATCTGTGCTTGCCAAGGATTCAGAAGTCGCAGCGCAGGGCATCTGTGTGGTAAAAGCTCCCAAGGAAGGGACAGTAGGGTGGCAGGCTCAAGTGCTGAAACATTCAAGCAAACGCAGCCTGCCTGTTTTCTCCCCACGGCCCTCACCTTTGCTGGCCCAAAGGGAGAGAATGCAGGCCACTGTCTACTCCCCTTCTGGCTCTGTCCAACTTTCTTCCTACCTGCACACCCCTGTCCCCACCAGGTGACTATGTCTTCCACTATTGTTCTACTAGAGGCCCGATGCACGAAATCCGTGCAGGAGTAGGCCTTTCTTCCCCTGGCTGCCGGCACTGGCTTCCCTCTAGCTCCCCAGGACCCAGGCTTTTCTCCAGCCGCTGGCAGACACCCAGAATCCGGGCTTCGTTCCTGCCACCAGCAGGCACCCAGGCACCCAGGACCCGGGCTTCCCTCTGGCCCCAGCTTTGTCCGGAAGGACATCTGGTCTAATTAGCATGTTACACTTTTATTTTTATAGATGTGGATCTCTATGGAAACTGCAGGTGTGGTCAGAGGGGTCAGCCAGCTAGGAGCATCCCCAGGGTGGCAGCATGCATCGAAAGGCAGACAGGCTTTCGGCATTTGCTCAGAGGAGAGGAAGGCAGCTACTAGCGCCTACCATGGGACATCTCAGTGCTATGTCCTGTGCACCTTCACTTTGTTCGCCCACTGGAAAGCCATTGTCCTCAGTTTACATACAGAATTGAAGCTAACAGAGGACACGTGCCTATCCACATATAGGCAAGAAAGCTGGGACCATGAAAGCAAACACATATAAAACATTCTCTGACCCAGATATTCTTGAGGCACCTTCTATATATGAAGGCATTTATCTTTCACAATAACCCCATGAGTAGGTGCTATTATAATCACCCCCATATTATAGATGAGGTAACAGAGGCACCAAGAGGTAACTGGCTCAAGCTTGCATAGCTAGGAACACCAGAGCCAGGTACCACCCAGACTTTATTCTCTTAATGGTGATGATCACCTGTATACCAGGCAGTTGCACACCCAAAGCCAGACACTGCCCTTCATGCCCCAGCCCCTGCCTATGCCTGCCTTACGGGTGGATATCGGACTGAAAGTTACCGGGTGCCTTGTCAGCTCCCTCTGTGGCTTTGAAGAAGAAGATCCAGGGTTGGAGCTGGAGTACACCCATGTCTGATTACCCAGTCCTGCAAAGGAACACTGAGTTTGTGGAACAGGCCAGCCTGAATTCCTCTGCTTGATTTTCTGGAATCAAATTAGGCTGGTGAATAGGCCAGTGGCATGTTCATCAATTTCTCAGCCTTCCCTTGGAACTGGGCCTGATTTCCTCGGCCTCCCACAACGCTGCCTGCTGTTTACTGAGCAAACCAGCTCCCGGAACCAACCCCACTCTAGTAAGGCAGCCAGGCATCGTGGTGGAGGGAAGATTACAGGTATTAGAGGCCATTTAGGATCATTTAGAATCGAGCTGTTTTCTGAGCAGCCAATTAATCCAGTTGCATTAAAGAGAGCTTCAGGGACTCGGCACCTCCCTGTATTAAGGGGGGAGGGTTTGTGGAGGCTTCTGTTAAATGACTTTGTAGGTAGCGCTGGGGCTCAGTGGGGCATTTTTTACGGGAGGAGGAGGTGGGGCCTCTCCCATGCCCAGAGCTATAGGTCTGCTTTCGGAAGGGGGAGAAGTCTGTGTTAAACCAATACTGGTTTGTACCTGGAGCCCCAATGTTGAGCACCTCCCAGGGTCTCATGACAGAAGTTGGGGGAATGGTATCAGGTCTGGGGAGATGGCCTGGGGCCCAAAGTGGCAAATGCACTTCACCGGGGCCTTCTCCTTCATTAAAGGTGGAGTGAGACATAGCTGGTATAGCCCTTTTCTAGAGGGATGTGAAGGGATCCTGAAGGACTGTAGGGTGACGTCATTCCCTGAACTCCTACCAGGTGCCGAGCACTTGTGCACCATTTTTATGAGCTTCAAGAACGATCTTATCATGTAGGGACTCCAGAAAGGAAGCTGAGGCTCAAAGAACTTAATGAACTTGGGGCTTGAACCCCAAACCCATACTGGTTGACCATGCACCCCAATCTATACTTATATCCATTGTGTGTATCCAGGAGGCTTTGTTCCCTCCCCAAGCATGAAACAGGCAAAGGGTAGCACAGCATGGCCTCCTTTCTTTCCTGCAGCCTCGCCTGTCCCGAAACCAAGTTATGCAGCCTGTAACTCTACCAGCTCTTCCCACACTGCAATACCTTATTCATGTGGGCATCTACCTCCCCAAGCTCCCAGGAGGATAAGGGCCCCCCGTCATGCCTGTCTTTCTAGCTTCAGCATCTCACAGAGAGAGAAAAGCTCTGTTTCTCAGATAACACATGCTTCGTCGAGTCTTTTCCATATTCTCTATTTTGATTTCCTTTTCAGCAAAATTAGAGGGGTAGCTACATGCTGAGGTCTGGGGTGCCCTCCATCTCTGATGTGTTATGAAGCTGCATTTGTAGGGCTATTGGAAGGTAGCCAACATCTATCCAGAATGAAAACTGTCTCGTCTTAGAATGAGTGAGTATTCCCCCCGGGCACTGGGAATCCTTGCTCTGCGGTTTGTCTCTGGCATGTGGTGTTATTCTTGAGCATCTACCCATAGTCTGGATTCTGCTGGCAGCTACTATGTCCTCAGGGCTGTCCTCCAAAATGAAAGTACTAGGAGCAGGAATCAAAAGGGCCTGGGAGCCAAGAGGCATGCAATATGTATTTATTAAATTAGTGCTTGATAATGCTGTTAACTTTCTTATTAATGTCCCCCACTGTGTGTCAGGCACATCCACACTCCCCAAGTAAAAACAATAATCAATGGAATGGTAATCAACTTATAGGGGCCTCTCTTCTTTTCCAGTTTCTGGTGATGCCCTTTGGACTATTTATAATCCCTTTTAACTAAGTAGATAAACTGTCCTTTGTTCACCCCCGTGGCCCATAGGTCAATTTTCAATTTTCTATTATCTTTGTTCACTAATTGCAAAATGCTAATAACATTTCAGAACATCTTAGCCTAGCTTAAACAGAGAAAAGTTAACTCCTGAAGAAAACTACAGTTGGCACTTCAGCATATACGAATACCTCCCTAACCTTCAGATGTGAAGTTATCAACTTGCCTAGAATCCAAAATGGTACTTCCAAACTTAAAGTGGGTCAAACCTGCATGCCACCAACAGGTAGCAGCCTGAGTTATACCTGGCCATTTTCACCTTAGGGATTAAGTAGTTTTCTCTCTATCTATCCAGTGTTTTCCTGTGTTTTGTATTGGGTTTGAAGGTGGGGGGCACTGTGTCATAGGGAAGATTCTAGGGCCATGCTTCTCCAGCTGTGTTCCGGGAATCATGGGTATCCAATTTATCTTGTGATTTAGTTCAAAAAGCAAGACCTTGGGCCCTACCCCAGCCCTACCAAATCAAAAGCAGTGCCTCTGGATGCCCAACTTGTGTTACTGCTAATTTGAATGACTGAATCCCATTCTTCATTCCCTGTCCACTTGGCCCCAGCTCATCGTGTTGGGGTGATGACTGAATAAGCCAGTGGGTCAGAAAGAAGCCTTTAGCCACGGGGAAAGCACAGGAATTCTCACAAACGTGAAGGGGAAGACACAACACTGTGCTCAGGCTTCCCTTTCCCTATAATTGACTTGGTTAACTCCTCTTTTCCCCAAAAATCTGACCGAAAAGTCACCTTCTCTTCAAAGCTTTCTTGAGATCTCCAGGCTAAGCTAACTGCTCCCTCTTTAATGCTTACTCAGCAGTTTATACCTCCCTAGATACAATACTTAGCATATTATCTGATTACCTGTGTCTGTCTCTCCCACTAGACTCCACACTCCTTACAGATGGCAGTCATGGTACAGAGCACCTGATTTGCAGCAGACATGGAGTATCTCAGGAATGGCCAGCTAGACGAGTGAGAGAGGGTTCATAGGAGTGCTTGGTTGGACCCCATATTCTGAAAAAGAAAGTGATCCTAAGACATGCGCTCTTCCTCCAAAATTATTTATCTGGTCTTGCTTCAGTGAACCATTTCTAGTTTCTCATCGAATCTATGAAAACTACCTCATTGGCCTATGTGCAAACCCTTTCTTTTCTCAAGATAGATGAAATCAATTAGTAGCTAGAAGAAGCAAACAGCAAGTATATAGCCTTATATCCAGTGTCAACATAGGTCAATCTAACAAACAGCCTCGATTTGCTCATGGACCATGAAGGCTTTTAGCCAGTATCAGGTGAAGAAATAGAGTGACAAGATAGCCCAGTGCCAAGCAGGAGGATGGGGATGGGGGTGCTAAATCTACCACTTCACAGTAGCTCAGGCACTGATATTTCAATAAAAAGTCCATTCCTTGCTCAAATGACAAACCCATGCACGGAGGCATCTTTTGGACCTAATGAGTGGCTCAGGAGTAAGGTTATTTTATATTTTACTTTGAGCCGGGCGCCTAGAGGGTGTTTCCAAACTGGATAATATGTACTAGCCACAGTAGGTTCTGCCTTCTCTCATTCTTCCTGCAACATTTGTGGATGTTCTTGTCTGACAGCCGTCAGCTCATCTGCTATTGGCAATGTCAGGGTGCACCCCTGCATATTGTTCACCGAGATTTTTCAACCTCAAGCTGCCCTTTCGCACCTTGGCCAGACAGATCTTTCAGCTAACATTCTTTTGGGGAGTTCTTCCCTTCGTTCTTTTGAATCAGCAATTATATTGCATAAGCCTTTACAGAGGACCTGCAAAGTGCCATGAACCATGCTAGACACTGTCTAACTCCATCCTACAGGTGGGGAAACTGGGTCAGGGTCATACAGGTAAACTGGGGCAAGTAAACATAGAATAAAAACCGTCAGTCTTTTTCACTGATCAGGTTATAAACTTCTTTCTACAGGAACTAGGTCTGGCTGGAAGCATACAAGGATTCAAAAATACAGTTGTGGCAAACTGATGAGTGACGGGACCATAAATGGATAGTGGCCAGGTTTTATTAAAAAAAAAAAATTAGGGCACAAGGCCAACAGGCGAGATGTACTAAGTGCAAGCGCCCAATTGTGTTTTTTTTTAAATGAGACTATCCCAGAAAATTCCTGGAAAAATGGCCACAGTTCTGTAATGTTGAAGCTGAGAGATATCTAAGACTATACAGACATAAAATGCAACTGATTTTATATCTCTGTGTATCTCTTTTAGGGAGTTTAAACTGTGATCTTATGAGAAATCGGATAATAAACTGATTTTAGTTTTTAGAGTTTGCATATCATTGTAATAAGGGCTACTTATAGCGTTGTTCATCGTGAGTATGAAACTTGGAGTTACATGCACCACATGATTCATCTGAGACCCAGAGCCAAAACATCCAGGCTTGGGACATCAGGAATGGTAAAGGACACAGAAATGTCCTTGGTTCCAGGAAAGTGAGTTTGAGTTTAAGAGTTCTTTCTTGCCTTTGACACAAAATATTTAGTCCTTCATTTTTTAATTCATCTTACTGAATATATACTATATTCCGTGCATTGTGAGGGGTGTTTGGCGTTTATTGGTGAACATAAATAAAGACTACTGGATGCCCTTAGCATGTATACAGCAGAGTTATTTGACCTGTTTTGAGATCTGTGAAGGCTACACAAGCAAATGAAATTTAGGCTGAGTTCTAAAGGGTGAATAGGCATTGAAAAGCAAAACGTGATGGAAAGATATTCTAGGCAAAAGGAACTAAATATGCAAAGGCTCCAGGGCTGGGAGAAGCATGACACATTCCAGGAACAATAGGAAGACCAGTTTGAGTAATGGTTCAAATCAGAGGGTCCAACAGAGCCAGATCATTGGCCTGCTGGACCATGTTAAGAATTTGTCTCCAACCTAAGAATGAAGGGAAACCACTGAAGGATTTTAATCAAGAAAGGGACATAGTTTTACATTTCAAAATATGTTATATTCTGCTAGCTAGAACTTGAAATTCATTTTCCAGAGAAATAACTTAATGGTAGTTCTGTGAAGCCAGAAGAATGCTATTAGCACAATGTATCCAACTAGACAGCCTATTGAAAAGCTGGCCTTGGTTGCCAACTACCATTTATAACTAGGTTTCTACAAGAAAATGCATTCCAGATTCCAGACAACCTAATTACAAATGACATTTGGGTGGACAGCCTATAATCTACTTAGACTTGCGAAAAGCCTTGAACATTTTCCATATCAAAGGTTGTTAAGAAAGGTGAGTAATAGATTTTTGATTGTGAGATGGCAGAACAAAGATCCTCTGCCCCCTTCTGCTCTCAGAAATTAACCCTCGATACAAAATAAACATCTGAAGAAAAGAAAATGCGCATGCTATTGTAAAACAAGGGAGAATATGTCCTTCTGGACAATACCTGTGAGGAAGGAAGGCCCGCAGTGTGCATGTCAAGGCTGTGGCCGGGTGCAGGGAGAAGACTTCTGAGGCTGCAGATCTCAAACAATGTCAGCAGGACAGTTTATGAGATTGGTAGTCGTGTAACCTTAAGCCAATAATCCCTTCAAGGTCAAGGTCAGGAATAGAGACCATAGGGGTGGAACAATTCCTGGATATGATTTGGCACCACAGAGAAGCCATGAAAGAGCAACTGGACAAAGAACCAAGGAGGCAGCCTGTTAGTGCATCAGGGCAGCGGAGACCGAGCCTGAGACAGTCATTGACTTTTGCAGGTAACAGAATTGATGCACACACCCAGCACTTGGCACCATAAGGAATTTTACTGTGAATTAGAGAGGATTCCCACTAGCTTAGAACATGGCCCTGCCCCACATCCAATAAATAGCTAAAGTAAGTAAAACTTGCCTCAATTAAAGGTTGGTGATAATACTTATCTAAAAAAGGAACTAGTGCAGATTTTACCAGTATTTAAAGATAATATAATAAAACTGAGGAAATGAATGGAGAGAAGGCAGGTAAACACACACACACACACACACACACACACACACACACGTGCAGAGTTAGAAAGCATATTACTACAGTTAAAATGAAAATTAGGACCAAATGTATTACCATTAATTCAGAAAGAAAATTAAGCAATTACCTCTTTATACCAAAACTCAATATGGAGAAAGGTCAAGTAGGAGATAAAGCATGGTCTTGCGTATATTAGAGCAAAATAAAACTTTACAGAAACAAAGGAGCCCTATGTGAAGCGTTAAAAAGGAAAGTGAGCAGTCCTAAAAATATTAAAGAGCACGAATAGCAGTGGGGAAAACAAAATGGAAATCAACAAAACATTGAAAAGCATTAGAGGGAAAACAATAAGCAGGGAAGAGAAAGGCGATCTAATATACACATGATCGGTGGCACCCAGGGAGAGAACTAACAAAATATAGTAGAAAAAAAATTCAAAGATAGGAAACCAAGAATATGGCCCAGGAATTACGGAAGGCTCAAATCTAAAGAATGAAAAGTCACACTATATTCTAGAAAAACATTATTCAGATTATTCAAAATAAAGGTGTATCAAGGTAAAAATCAATGGATTTAAATTCTAAAGAGCCATTTGTTGGTACAAGCAAAGATTTCAAGTGGAGTATAAAAGAAAATGGCTTTTCCATCGAATCATTAAATGCTAAATGACAGTAAGATCATATCTTTAAATGTTTCAGAGGAATAAAGTTTGATCCTCAAAATCTGTAATTAGCTAAACTTCCATTTACATATAAATGCAAGAGACAGACATTAGTGAGCACAGGATTCCAGGGGCACAATATTCAATGAATATTTCTCGTTAAATTATTAGAATATAAACTTCAGCAAACAACAGATAACTAGATTCAGTGTTCTCTGCCTACCCTTTTTGCTGTAACTTCAAAAATCCCTCATTTCTTGCAATTAAAATTTAAAAAAATGGAAATGTAGTAATTACCCTACTGACTTCCACTATAACCAATATTGAAAATAAGGTATTCTTTAAAAAATCTTCCCTTAACAATTATCTATTTGCTAGAAAATCACAAATGTGCTTTTAAGTGAATAGTTATGCTGTGTAATTAAAGGTAATATTCAGGGACAAAGTGAAAAGAGAGCCAAGAACAGAGGAATAAGTGAATGTAAAGCACTGCTTGCCCTATGGGAATGTCTCAGTTTAAAAAACAACAACCTAGAGCCTGAACTCTAATAGCAGGAAGGCCCCATCTTCAATAAAGCTAACACACTTGAAATGGTATGCCCTCAGCAAATAGCCAAACAGAGGGAAACAAATATTTAAAGCACTAAAAAAAATAATAAAAGGAATAATGGATCAAGAAAGCCCCAAATGTTGATGAGGCATAATAGAAAAATATTTAAATATAATTTAGATACGAAATTACAAAATCAATGGACATGTTATGAAGGAAATGAGACATACATAGGAGGTGAATTAATGACCTGGAAGATAGAAATTAATAAGCTATCTAGAATATACACAGGAAGACAGAAAAGGCAAGCATGAAAGAGGGGTGACAAGGGAGGCTCACATAGATATTCTGTAACTGGAATCTGGGAAAAGGCAATATTCAAAGAGAATTGGCTAAGGACTTGGTGGGACTGATAGAATATGATCCTCAGTTTCAAGTAGCCCAGTTAATTCTAAGCAGGATGAATTTTTTAAAAAAAACAGATTAAAAGACCTATAGACTTATTATAGAAAATTTCAGAGAACCAGAAGGTCTCCAAAAGAGGCAGGAAAAATAAATAGACCGCGGTACCATAGAATGACCAATCAGAAGTAGCTTGCTCATTAGCATCAGTGGAAGCGTGTAAACAGGAAAAAAATCTGCAAACTGCAGATTTGAGGAAGGGAGAAAAACACACACCTTTATTTGCATACATGATAAAAATCTCCATATAGGAAAATCAAAAGGTTTTAGTTCAGGAAAGAGGAAATCAAGTCATCCTACAATAAAGGATTAGTATGCAAGAAAGAAAGGTGAGTGAAGACATTTGGTAAATAGAATAGAAAAATCTAAATAAAAATGGACTGTGAAAAAATAATAATGCTCCTATATTGTGCATGTATTGAGAACATGATAGAACTAAACTATTGGATAATAACATTCAAAGTGGGAAGGAGTTAATTGAAATAAGGTGTTCTAATATCCTGGGATTATTTAGGAAATGAGGTCGATAATATTTAGACTTGATATAAAATAAGCATAATAAAATTTTAACTAAAAGATATAGATATAGCCCTAGCTGCTTTGGCTCAGTGGATAGAGTGTCGGCCTGCAGAGTGAAGGGTCGCAGGTTCAATTCCAGTCAAGGGCATGTACCTTGGTTGTGGGCACATCCCCAGTAGCGGGGGTGGGGGGTGGGCAGGAGGCAGCTGATGGATGTTTCTCTCTCATCGATGTTTCTAACCTCTATCCCTCTCTTTTCTTCTCTGTAAAAAAGTCAATAAAATATATTAAAAATAAAAAGATATAATATAGATTAATATCCAAAACAGCAGAAAGAAAATTGAATTATGGAGAGGAAAAAAAATTATTTTGAAATTTTAGGACAACGTAAAATACAAAACTAGATAAAGAACAAATACCATATTTATTAGTAACCATAATAGATGTCTGTGATATTGTGGTAAACTCATTTATTAGGAGAGAAATGGTCAGATAGTTGTTTAGAAAAGAAAAGGAAAAGCAACATACTAGCAAATGAACACTGGTGACTTAGTTTCCGATTATTACCAAATTCCCTTACACAAACAGACAAAATATTTAAGTAGCAAAACAAAAACCCGTGGATAATATCTATGAAATACCTGGGTGAGAAGCTGTCCTCGTGAGCTACAAATTATGAGTGGGAGGATCAAACCACTGACAACCAGGATAGTCATCACTGAGATACAAATAAAATTTCTGCACTTAACAAGAAAATAGCCAGGCCAGTGTGGCTTGGTGGTTTAGCGTTGACCCATGAACCAAGTGGACATGGTTTAATTCCAGGTCAGGGCACACGCCCAGGTTTCAGGCTCAATCCCCAATAGGGGGCATGCAAGAGGCAGCTGATCAATGATTCTCTCTCATCATTGATGTTTCTACAAAAAAATCAACAAAAAAAAAACACAAAAGCAAAACTAAGTCAACCCAAAGGAAAGATGATCAGATCATTATCTGACCAACAACTACAAAACCTGTGTGGTGTCAGGCGAGGAAAGAGAAGAGAGCAGTGTGGAATATACGGAATATACGGTTTCCAAAATAAAAAATAGCCAACAGGTGCCCGCTGGAAAGGCTGAAAAGGAGCTTTAGGATGGTAGCTGGAACCTGGGGTCGATCTTGCACGCTGCAACAGTGGATGAAACTAAAGGTTAACAGTAAAGTGTGAAGTGTCTGGAGCAGATTGGACGTGTGAACCCTCAAAAGTAACCAGCCCAAACTCCGTCCCAGGAAAAAGTACTGTAATTAAGAATCTAAACTGAGCAGCACAGAGACAATAGTTGCAGGAAATGGAAGGTTCAGATAGAAGAGCGGGAGAGAAACAGGGCTGGGGGTCTCAGAGGGGAAGCCATCAAACTCTTGAACACGATACAAACTTGCAGCGGGGAGAGCTCTGTGGAGTTAAATTAAATGTGAGGCTGCATCCTTGTCTGAATGTTCAGGAAAACTACTTTCACATAGAAGAGACGACAGAACATGATTGGAATCGGAACACATACCCAGTAACATCCAGGAAAGGAATAGCAGTCCCCCCAGGCAATAAAGGCATGGCAGCTAATGTGGCTGCGCGTCCGATGAAAACGATAATACACTGTTTCAAAACGTGCTGAAGAGAGTAAGAAAATGATATGAGACGTGAAAGAACAGTATAAATCTGAATTAGAAAAAAACAAGAATGAGGTCATAAGACTCGGGAAATAATTGGTAATTTAAGAAATGAATTTCAGGATTGAAGACTAAACTAGAAATGACCCAGGAGTAAATCAACCAGACAGTTGGGCCTGGGGAAAAACTAGGTTGAAGGAGGAAATACACAAAAGAAAGAGATAAATGGATTAAAGAGAACATGGCCGAGTTAGAGGACAGGATAAGCTCATCATAGCTGTAGCAGAGTCCCCAAAGGAGACAAATATCAAACTTACAATTCAAAGAAAACTTCCTGAAATAACAAATCAACTGAAAATTACATACTGAAATGGCCAACACTGAGGTACATTTTAGTCTTTCTTTTTTTTAACTTAAGAGAAGAAAAATCTTATGTGCTTCCAGGCAAAATGACTAAGTTATATATAAAGAAAAGAAAATCAGAATATTATCAGACATTTTGATAGCAATGTTTTGTGCCAGGAAGAAATGAAGCAATATATTTATGATGCTCAAGCAGAGAAAATGTGAGCCAAGCATTTTATATCCAGCCAGGCTGACCTTCCAGCATACAGACTACAGACAAATGGCTATCAACGTGCAAGAATTAAGAAATATTGCTCATCTGGAGGGCAGCCACAGAGTCTGTGAAGGGCCCCTGGAGCCAGAACTGCTGTACCCCCTCCTTTTTCACTTCCCGTTGCAACCAATAAAGGCTGTTCATACCATTAAAAAACTTTTTCCACTTTTATGGAAAAAGTATAGTATAAAATGGCTATCTGCTCTGATTATGTACATTCAGTACAATTATTAAAAATGCAGAGATACAGGAAGAGAGTCTGTAAGAAAACTGTACTGTTGTAAAAATAAAATTAGTGGAGTTAGTACTGGTATCATTACTCTTATCCTGAGACTGTTAAGCATACAATATGGAAAAAGGCACATGAGAGATTATGTGATATCCTAATTTTGTTTTAGTCTTGTCGCCTTGAGAACCAGGATTCTTGGTAAAGAAAAGCAATACGGATTTAAGCTAGGAGAGGTAGAGTAAAATCCTTGCAGTCCTGAATTTGAGAAGTGTTATTATGAATTCAAGAGCTGTTTTATCTCAACTTCATATGAAGTGGCCAGATTGGTAAGACTAGAGTGAACACAGCTGGATTGGGGTTGGAGGTGGAAAGCTTAATTGATAGACTAGATAGATAGATATAGAAGTGTGTGTGCATGGATTAGTATGCATACAGGCTTTGTCTGCTGAGAAGACCTAAATGCAATGACACCCCAGTAAAAATGAACACGGGTAACACCCAGATCTTGGTTTCTAAATACCATTCTTCCATAAAAAAGGAGTTGGGCCTCCGTATACAAGTAGTTAATTCAGAGCTGGAGCAGAGAAAATATAGGATGAAACCAAATAATGACCCAGTATTTTAACAGATAAATGACACTGGGGAACAGGGAGTAAACGGAATGAAGGGGGAAATCTGGACTAGAAGAAACTTAAGGCATCTCTTTTTTTAAAAGAAATAGATTTTTATTGATTTCAGAGAGGAAGGGAGTGGGAGTGGGAGAGAGAGAAACATCAATGATGAGAAAGAATCATTACTTGGCTGCCTCCTGCTCACCTCATGACCCGGACATGTGCTCCGACCTGGAATCCAACTGTGACCTCCTGGTTCATAGGCAGATGCTCAACCACTGAGCCACGCTGGCTGGATAAGACATCTCTTTTAATATAAGCAAATAAAAACAGGGGATAAAACAGTGAACTGTGGTGTTTGGGGAGGGGTATTTAGAAAATACAGCTATAAATAAAGCAGAGCATAATAATAATGAGAGTCTGAATACTGGTAATGCTTTTGGGAAACGAGGGTTTGTGACTAGGAGGGCTTCTGGGCTGACTAGCAAAACTTATTTGTTGAGCCAGGTGTTAATGTCAAGGATATTTGCTTCATAAACATTTATTTCTCTCTGTGTTCATATTTGCTTTATTCTGGGTTATTTTTATTTGTACTACATTTTACAATAAAAACTACATACTACTTAAGAGATACATGCCAAGCATAAGGAAAAAAGATTGGAAATAGAGATGAAAAAAATGGACACATTTTTAAAAATAAGATATTATGGACAAAAATTAGCCAAAAGAAAGTCAATATAGCTATATAGCTACAGTAATATCAGACAGAACAGACCTTAGGCAAATGTGTGTGTGTGTGTGTGTGTGTGTGTGTGTGTGTGTGTGTGTGTTAAAAAAAAACTGTGATGATGAAAGGACAAATTCACTAAGCAGATAATAATTCTAACTTTGTATTCACCAAATAAAGCAGCTTAAAACAAAACAAAACTTGAGTCTACTAGGAAGGAAATGTTTGAATGTACCACTGTAGTAGGAGGTTTTACACACATCTCAGTAATTGAGAAATCAAGCATATAAACATTACGGAGGATTTAAAAAATTTGAATAATAAAATTAATAGGATCTAACAGAAGTGTGAAAAATCCTACATTTGGAAATGATATGCATATTCTTTTCAAGTACACATGGAAAATGTATAAAACTCATCAAATAATGCAACAAAATTTAACACCTAATGCAAACCCACATATTTAGAGATTGAGAGAGAGAAAAGTCAACAACAAAAAATATATAACCCTATAAACTAGTAAATGTAGATACATAAATACTTTTTTGAAATTCCAAATATCCATTCATGGCTTAACAATGAAATTATATTAAAATATACTCACCTATTATAAGTAAAACTACTGTAAACATTTGTTTATAGTTTTTTGTGTGAACAGTAATTCATGCAGAAACTTTTATATGAATATTTATTACAGTTTTACACTTAACAGCCCCAAACTGGAAACAACCCACATATTCTCCTTCAGTGGGTGATGGTTGAACCAATTGTGGAACCTTCATACCATGGAACACTACTTAGCAATCAGAGAATTGAACTATTGACACAGACAACAACTTGGCTGGATCTCCAGAGAATCAGGCTAAATGAAAAAATTCAATCCCCAAAGGTTACACATTATATGACTCTAGTTATATAGCATTTTAGAAATGGTAAGATTTTCAAACAGAGAACAGGTTAGTAGCCGCCAGTGTTAAGAAGGGGATGAGCATGGGAGGGAAGTGAGTGTGGCTAGAAAAGTTATCCTCCCTTGTGGTGACGGAATTGTCCTAGATCTTGATGGTATCCATGTCAAAAGCCGGGCATGATATTGGATGAAAGATTTACAAGATGTGAAATTGAGGGTAGGGCAGGATAAAGGGCATCTGGTATCTTTCTGTAATATTTCTTAAAATTGGATGTAAATGTACAATTATCTCAAAATGTAAGCATTTAATAGAAAATACATTTAACACTGTAGATTAAAGCATGAAGGATACAGTGAAAGCAAGATTTAGAGTCTTTAATCTTTATTTTTAAAAGGCCTGAAAGTTAATAAGCTAGTCTTTCAAACTAATGAGCAGGAAAAATAAACTATTAAACAAATTCAAAGAAAAAAGTATGGAGATAATTAACATAAGGATAGAAATTAATGAAACATTAAAAAAGTACCATAGAGAAGATGAACTAAGTCAAAAGGAAGAGAAATCACACACACACACACAGAATATGTTAAAGGAAACAATGTTTAATCTACAGATTTGGAAGAATTTAAAATATAAGAGGATATTATGGGTAACCTTATCCAATAAATTTGAAAACTTAGAAGAAATGGACAATATCCAAGAGAAATGAAACATCAAGGTTCAATCAAAAAGAAGTAACTTGACTGCATTAATTGTGACCATTAACTAAATCTAGACATAGACAACAAATCAAAATAGTAGAAATACATCCAAAAACAAAGGTATAAAATTATCCAGGGAAAGACCAGTTTTCCAATTAAATTTCTCTTTTTAATCTAGCTATACACTGATTAGAGGAGTCACAATTTAAAACATAAGATAATGGAAAGGAAGGGGATAAATGTGTGGAAGAGGGTATATCAGGAAACACTTCTTAAAAGGAAGCTTATATTGCCAGCCATAAGTGTAACTATTATATACTGACAAATGTTTAATTTATCTTAATGATATAACCCATTCTAACAGAGTAAGCCACTACTAATGTGACTTTAAAAATGTAAAGCAGCACTAGCCAGTTTGGCTCAGTAGATAGAGCATCGACCTGCCCACTGAAGGGTTCCGGGTTCAATTCCGGTCAAGGGCACATGCCTGGGTTGTAGGCTCGATCCCCAGTAGGGGGCGTGCAGAAGGCAACCGATCAGTGATTCTCTCTCATCATTGAAGTTTCTATATCTCTCTCCCTCTCCCTTCCTCTCTGAAATCAGTAAAAATATATTTAAAAAACTTAAAATGTAAAGCAAATGTTGGAATTACAAAGAGACCATAACAAATAAACCATTGTTGTGAGCAAAGTCAATAAGTGATATTTTAATCTGAATTAAAGTGTCGGTATGAAGATTTGAACAACACAATTACAAAGTACCATAAATGGAGACTATGTATTCTTTTCAAGCATTAATAGAATTTATTTTTAAAGAGTAACCATATATTGGGCATAAATTAGTTCTGAACATAATCTGTATCACACAGACTGCATTCTATGATTATGAAGTAATTAACAAAATCAATAAAAATTAGCTTCATTAGTGTCTGTATGGGGACTTAAATCCCCACTAAATTACTCAGGTGTCAAAGAAGAAATCACAATTAAATTTGGAAAATAGAACTATATGATAATGAAAATATTATGTATCAACATACATGAAATGCAGTTAAAGCAGTAGTTAGGGGAAATTTAAGCAATGAAATGTTTATGTTAGCAAAGACTTAAAAGTTGAAATGTAATGGACTAAGCATTTCACTTCAAAGTTAGAATAATCAAAGAATATAGAAAGGAGTAAATAATTAGAATTGAGTAAAATCAGAACTTAATTAAATGGCGTATAGATGTACAATGGAAAAGACTGACAAAGTGAAAGTTAGTCCTTTAATAAAAGCTGAAATAGTTGATAAACCTTCTATTTAGAAAAAAATAGAAGATACAAGTAAACAGTATTAGACATGAAAAGAAGACAATGTAAATGCATCAGTTATATAAAAGAAAATGTTATAATCTTTAATTAATCTGAAAAATTTGGCGAAGTAGACACATTTTTTAAAATTATAAAAAGTGAAGAAAAACAAAAAATCTAAATAGACCTAAAAATCTGAAATAATTCACTTTATAACCATAAATAAATATTAGGTTCGAATGGTTTAATAGGGAAGTTTTACCAAATATTTAATGAATAGGAAATTCGGATCTTACACAAAATCTTACAGAGAAGAGAAATAGCAGAAACTTTCTCCAATTGATTTTACATAGCAAATATAAACTTTATTTCTTTAAATATATTTGTATTGATATTTTACAGAGAGGAAGGGAGAGGGATAGAGAGTTAGAAACATCGACAAGAGAGAAATATCGATCAGCTGCCTCCTGCACACCCCCTACTGGAGATGTTCCTGCAACCAAGGTACATGCCCTTGACCAGAATCGAACCTGGGACCCTTCAGTCCACAGGC
>NW_006290680.1:2721325-2722910 GCF_000327345.1 Myotis davidii | reverse complement strand
TTTGTATTGATATTTTACAGAGAGGAAGGGAGAGGGATAGAGAGTTAGAAACATCGACAAGAGAGAAATATCGATCAGCTGCCTCCTGCACACCCCCTACTGGAGATGTGCCTGCAACCAAGGTACATGCCCTTGACCAGAATCGAACCTGGGACCCTTCAGTCCACAGGCCGACGCTCTATCCACTGAGTCAAACCGGTTTGGGCACAAATATAAACTTTATGCTAAAAGTAGATAAAGACACGAGAAAAGAAATTACAGTTTAATTGGCTCACGAACATTTAGAAACCAAAAATGTATTAGCAAAAATTTATTAGAGCCAGCCGTATCATATACAAAAATAACATGATGACTAAGGTAAATTCAGTTTCATAATGCTAGCTTATTATGGATAAACTATTAGAGTAAATATAAGAATTTGCCGAAGTTCCTCTAAATAAGCAATAATAAAATGCCAAGAGTAGGTGTATTCTGACTAGAATTCTTACACACTGCAAATGAGTTTTTTAAAATTGCTACAACCACTTTGGAAAACCAGAATTATATGGCAGGATCTTTTAAAGCTAAACATATGCATACCAGCAAATCTACTCCTGGGGACAAATGCACAGAAATGAGGGCCTAAGAACCCAGATAGACATACTTGGAAATGTTCTTGTCCTGGCTGGTGCATTCGTGGTTAGAGTGTCTGCCCATGCACCAAAGGGTCTCCTGTTCAATTTCTGGTGAAGGGCATGTACCTGGGTTGCAGGTTTGTTCTCCAGCCCCAGTGGGGCACCTGTGGGAAGCAACCAATCAATGTGTCTCTCTTACATGGATATTTCCCTCTCTCCCTCTCTCACTCCCTCCCTCCCACCCTTCCACCCTCTCTATCTCTTCCTCCCTTCCACTCTCTCTATCTCTCCCTCCCTCCCTCGCTCCCTTCCTCCCTTCCACCCTCTCCATCTCTCCCTCCCTTCCACTCTCTCTAAAAATCAATGGAAAAAATTCCCTTGGGTAAAGATTAACAACAAAAGAAGAAATGTTCTTGACAGCCATGTCCCCTCAAACTGGAAACTATTTTAAAAAATCTATCAACATTAGGATGCATAAATTTTAATCTATTTACACAATGTAAACCTATACATAAAAGAAAATGAACAAACTCTAACCACACTCAACATGGATATATCTCACAAGAACATAATATTGAGGAGAGAAAAAAAGCTAGACATTGAATACATTTTGTACAATCCCATGAGTGTCAGAAAAATGTAAAATGGATTTATCATAAAAGTGGTCATATTTATATGGGGCCATCACTAGTTGGGGGGCAGTTCTCATGTCATAGTGATGTTTCAGTTCTTTATCTGGGTGCTGATCACATGGGTGTGTGCTCTTTGAAAATTCATAAAGCTGTCTACCTGTGGCTTGTGCACTTTCCTGTACATTATACTTCAATAGAAAGTTTGTAAAAGCTGGGTGGCTTGGTTGGCTGGAGCATTGTCCTGTACACCAAAAGGTTGCAGGTTTGATTCCCAGTCAGGGCATGTACCTAGGTGTGGGTTCGATCCCATTTTGGGGATGTGTGGAAGGAGGTGTTTTT
>NW_006290680.1:2671698-2721185 GCF_000327345.1 Myotis davidii | reverse complement strand
AAAAAAGTAAGTTATATATTTATACCCCAAATTCAAACAGAAAAGGCATCAAAAAATAATAATAAATACAATAAAGTAGTACCTTCCTAGGACTGAACATTTTTGTCCATGATCCTTATGAAGAAAATCATAACATTCTATTGAAAGGGATTAAACATGACCTAGATCAGTGGTCGGCAAACTGTGGCCCCTTGAGTGTGGCTCTTCCACAAAATACCATGTGCAGTCATACATGTACAGTGCGATTGAAACTTTGTGACCACACTCAAGGGGCCAAAGAGCCGCATGTGGCTCGTGGGCCGAAGTTTGCCGACCACTGACCTAGATAAATAGAGATATGTTATTGGATAGAAAGACTCAATGTGTTTAAGATGTCAGTTCTTCCCAAACTAATCTATGGATTCAATGGCAATTAAAATACAAATCCCAATGCAGCTTGATGACTGGATTCTCTAATATGTATAGAAGGGGATATCCAAGAAAAGAAAACCGTGGAGGGTGTTGCCCTCCCAGTGATGAAGGCAGACTATAAATAGAAATTAAGAGTGTGCTATTGATACAGGGATAGAATAATGGAAAAGGATAGAAAGTCCAGGAATAAGCCTATATCAATAGGGAACTGGTTTGTACATTGGTAGAGAAAAAAAATCCATTATCTAACAGCAGCATAATTGATTATCCACATGGAAAAGTTGATTTAAATATCATCTCTCACCATGCATAGAATCAATTACTGATGAAATAAGAACTCACATGGAGAAAGGAAACTTTATATTTTAAGAAAAATATAGAGAAAGTACTTTATGACCGTGGGTTAGAGAAAGATTTCTGAAAGATTATACAAATAGTAATGTTGATAAATTAAAATCTACTAAAATGTTGAATTCTTGTTTCTCAAAAAGGCACCCCAAATGAATTAATAAGATGAGCCACTCACTGGGAGAAAATTTTTGCAATAGACAGAGCCAACAAAAATAAGTATCCAGAATGTACTGGATCTTAGTGAATCAATAAAATAAAGGCATTTAAAAAGAAAATTAAAAATGATCAAATAATAGACATTTCATAAAATAATAATGACCACAAAGAATTGAAAAAGTGCTCAATTTTATTGAAATTGTAGAAATAGATATTAAAAGTACTGCATGGTCTGATATCACATTCAACATGTGAAAAAAATGTTACAAAATCTGATGTCAGAGATGAGCAAGGATGTGAAGCAATAGCTGGTACCCTGCTAGAGGGAGGGATGAACTGGTAAAAACCCCTTGTCTAAGATTAGGCATTTTATTATCCTATATAATAAAAGCCTAATATGCTAAATGTCCCGTCGTCTGGTCATACGTTCAACCAATCAAAATGTAATATGCTAATGATATGCTAAGGCTGTTTAATGGCTCGCTATGACATGCACTGGTCACCAGGAGGGAGACAGATGACCGGTCGACCAGTTTCTCTGACATGCACTGAACACCAGGGGCAGATGCTCTGGCTGGTAGGTTAGCTTGCTGTTGGTGTCTGGCCTATAGGGACTGAGCGAGACAGACTGGACATGCCCTGGAGCCCTCCCACAGTCCCTCCCCAGCTGGCCAACCTCCCGCATCCCTCTCCGGCTCTGATCATGCATTGGTGGGGTCCCTTGGCCTGGCCTATGCCCCCTCACAATCTGGGACCCCTTGGGGATGTCAGAGAGCCGCTTTTGGCCCAATCACTCAGGCCAGGCCAAGGGACCCCACTGGTGCACAAATTCATGTACTGGACCTCTAATAAAGCTATAAAGATGGATATATCCTCCATCCTAGCCATTCCATTTAGGCTCATCTAAACAAACTTTCGTTCCTGTATATTATGGTTTATGCACAGATTATTTTTAGCAAATTGGTTTGTAAAAGCTAAAACTTGGAAGCACTCCAAATGGCCCATCAGTAGTAAAATGAATAAATCAGTTGTGATACTTACACTCAATAGGATATTATGCAGCAGTGAAAATGAGCAAATGATGATAGCTACAAATATCGAAGTGGGTGAGTTCCAGTGTTGAGAGGTAAATGCAAATTTTGTAGAATGCATTCATTAAGATTCCATTGACATAAAGGTAAAACAATAATTTGCATATTTATAAATATAAGTAATTGAAGGATTAGTACACATTTTGGATAGTGTATTTGCCTCTAGTTTAAAAAAAGGATATAAATTAGGGGAGGAAAACAAAGCTGAGGTGTTGATACTGTTCTGTTTCTTAAATTGTTGGTGATGGGTGTTCTTTCTATTATTTATTATTTAAACTTTATATATAGCAGGTATCCTATATAATAAAAGCCTAATATGCTAAGTGTCTGGTCATCTGGTGACCAGTCAACTGTTCAATCAATCAAAGCATAATATGCTAATGATATGCTAAGGCCACTCACTATGACGTACACTGACCACCAGGGGACAGACAGTTGACCTTCGCTATAACGTGCACTGACCACCAGGGGACAGATGCTCCAACCAGTAGGTTAGTTTGCTGCTGGGGTCTGGCCCATGGGGACTGAATGAGATGGTCCGGATATGCCTTGGAGCCTTCCCGCGTTCCCTCCCTGGCCCATAGTGCACTGGTGGGGTCCTTTGGCCTGGCCTGTGCCCTCTTGCAATCTGGGACCCCTCAATGGATGTCAGAGAGCCTGTTTCAGCCTGATCCCACAGACCACTTCCCACAGGAGGAAGCCAGATGCAGGGCTCATGGCTGGTGAGTGCTACTGCAGCAGTGCGAGCCTCTCCCGTAGCAGGTAGGAGCTGCAGGTGATGTTGGACTGTGGGTTTCAGCCTGATCACCATAGGCCACCCAGAGGGGCCCCACCCATGCACAAATTCATGCACCAGGCCTCTAGTATAATAATAATAATAATGAGAGAATCCTCTCACATGCCTCTCATGTAGAAGAAGAAATCAATACTAAAATTATAGAATAGCTAGAAAATTACAGTAAAACAATGTATTATCAGAACTGGTAGGATATAGCCCATGTGCACTCATTGACTTAATTTATACTCTCATGCTTAATGTGTGTGAATTAAGGACCTAACTCAAAAAATCATAATTTTGTCAACAAAATAAGCCGAAGGAAGTATAAGAAAGAAAATATCCAGAAATTAATAAATTAAGAAAAATAAATGGTATCTTCAAGGGTCTAGGAAGTAATTGGCACAATGAGTGATTTTATACTTAGGAAACACCAAAAATATCAATAGAAAACACAATAACAGCAATAGCAAAACTGCATAATTAAAAATGCAGAACAAAGTATAAAATCAGCTTCCATTTTGTTAAAAAACAAATTTAAAAATATGTAAAAATGGTTTGTCAGTTTTTAAGTAAGACATATACCACCATATGACCCAGTAGCCCAAGTCCCGAGTATTTATCCTAGAAATAAATGAAAAGTAATGTTTACATAAAACTGTGTACACAAATGTTTATAGTAGCTCTTTTCATAACTACCCAAAACTAGTGGCATTCAATAGGTTAATGGCTAAACAAACTATGTCCACACATTGGAATATTACTCAGCAATAAAAATGAATTAACTATTGATACACTCAACAACTGAGTAAATTCCCAAGGCATTATACTGAGTGAAAGAAGACAGGCTTACAAGGTTATATATTGTATGATTGCATTTACATGTCCTTCTGGATCAGACAAAACTATAGTGAAAGGAAGTGACCAGTGGCTGCCAGGGGTTAGATGTTTGGGGATAGAGGTTGACAGCAATATTATGACTATGAAGGGAGAGACCAAGAGATTTTTCAGGGATGATGAAGCTGTTCTGTATGTGATAGTGGTGGTGGGTACATGAAATGTATACATTATAATTCATAGAATTTTAACCCACCACAAGAAATATTTTTTGTGATACTTTTAGAAATTATATGTATAATCTATCTATATAAAATCCTAATAAGAAAATAGACCAAATGGTGGAACAACCAGTCACTATAACGCGCACTGACCACCAGGTGGCAGACGCTCAACGCAGGAGCTGCCCCCAGCCCACAGGCCCCGACCGATGGCAGTGGTGGGGGGTGGGGCCGGCGAGTGGGCGGCACCAGGCCAGCCAAGGTAGATGCGAGTGGGGGCCCCCAATCGCCCCAACAGTTGCTCCACAGATCAGCTCTGATTGCTGGCCAGTCCTACGGTCCCTACCTGTGCATGAATTTCATGCGCCAGGCCTCTAGCATATATATATCTTTGGAAGACTTCCCCCCAAAAATACTAAGCGTATTTGCCTCTAAGGAGAGAAATGAAGCAGATAGCTCAGCTTGGGGAGAGGGGAGGATAGAGCCTTCTCCTGTTTACCCTTTGTACCTCCTGGATATTGTGTCTTGCTCAGCATGCTGTGAAAACTTTGGATGGTGATGTACACACTGTGTAAAATTAAATTTTGTCCTAAGGTAAAGAATGGAGGTTACTGTGGAGGAGAGGTGTTTTTCTGTTATTGGTAGGAACTTGGCCTTTGTTTTAAAAACAACGTGCGTGCAGCCCTGGCAGATGCTCCTCCGGGCATCCCTCTCCTCTCCCACTCACACCCGCCACCCCACCTCTCCTTTCGGGGCCCTGCCTGGGTGTCTACAGGCGTTGTGTGGCTTTGCTCGGACCTGGGAGCCCAGCAGCCTGGCTGGCCCTGCCTGTCGGCTGTGGCAGGAGAGCCTGCGGGACCATGGCCTCCCTGGTGTCCCGGGGGTCCAGGGATCCTCTGTTAAAGGACGCCAGGGGCAGGCTCTGGGACCGTGTGGAATTTCTTTGCAATGTTTTATTTTGATAGGTAAAGAATGGAGGTTACTGTGGAGGAGAGGTGTTTTTCTGTTATTGGTAGGAACTTGGCCTTTGTTTTGAAAACAAGAAGCAAACCTACAAAGTCAATGGGTATAGAACTTGTAGACAGAGATATACGTCACTAAGACATCGGCCTCTAAAAAATAGCCTCTTTACCAGTTTCTGACCATTTGTCACCAGAATCATGGCAGTAACAGTCAAGGTGGCAGTATCCAATCCTGATCTCCAGATTTATATTTGCGGTCCCCAGTTCAGGGGCGGCTCCAGGAATACGGTCAACACTTATCATCTGAGAACTAATATAATTTACTCTTCAACTTGTTGACCGTCAGTATGTCATCAAAACTAGAGATGATGAGTTCTCTCTGAATAAGATGTAAGTCTATGTCCAAGCACCATTTTAATTCCTCATCCCCTTGAGTTTCAAGTTCAGCTTCCCCCAGATTTCTCACCATTCTTGTCTCATGCTGGGTCTCTGCTGGGATAGTTCTGTTGTATAAAGATCTGTATAATATGCAGAACAGGGAAGATTTTCATTAATGCTTTTGCTTAACAGGTATTTTAAACTCTGAGTTTTTACTAGGGCTCTCTCTGAGGAATGGGCCTTTTCCTTAATTCATTCTACAGAAAAATAGGGGAGTACAGCTTCCCCACCTGCCTGCAGGACCCACAGCTCTCTTTCTTGCATTCTGAGGGATTTCCCTTTATCCTCTTGCCAGCTACCCCCTACGTTCTGCCCCTGTGTCTTGATTTCTTGCCCAAGGGGATAATGGGAAAGGTAGTTTTACTTCATCCTTTTGGCCTGGAAAAACAAGCTTCCTTAGTGGGGCGATCTGAGCCTGTGGGCTCATCATGGCACTCCTTGCATGGCCAGTGAGCATCCTGCCTCCCCCTGTATATGTCTATCCTGGGAACTCCTTTCTTTGTTGTTGTTTTGTTGTTAACAGTTTATAGGGTTTAAGTTCTTCCATGTGGAAGGCAAAACTGCAAATGAATTTTAACCCAACAAAGTCCCAAGAATTCATAAAAAGTAAAAAAGACCAAGCCAGACTATTCAAGGAAAATGTAGGCCACAAGCTACTGTTCCTAGGGAAGGAAGGCCCCCAGAAATGCACAATACCCAGGTCAGCAGAGTGGATGTTGGAACCACACAATGTTATTGGAGATTTATACAAGATGATGGTGCTTTTGCCCCTGGCACACCATGTACCTTGAAGGTCCTTATCTCTTGGACGTGGTAAAATCTAATTAGAAACTGCTCTGTGCCCAGCATTCTCAAATTCTTGGTTTTTCAGGGCAACCCTATTGTATAGATGGGGCTCAAAGGTGAGGTGACATGTCCCGCTGCAATAGAGGAGCTCGGTTTCTTTTTCCAGCGTGTCTTCTTTCTTTACTGAGGGCGGTATCTCTTCTGGGAGGGTCCTGGAGCTGCGGTGTCAGGATTGACAGAAACTACCAAAACCATTCTCCCCAAGAAGGAGTAGTTGAAAGCCACAGTGTGGACAGTACTGGGTATCCTCAGAGAGACTTCTCTAAGTGGATTCTCAATACATAGTTGCTAAATGAATGAGAGCTGATCACGCTTTACTATCCCTTCAGTTTATACAATGGCAGGTGCAGCCTCCTTTTACAGAGAAGAGTGCAAAGGCTCGCAGTGATTGGCCTTAAACAATATATTAGAGAAACCAGACTTATTTTTTTCTTTTATCAGATACTGAGAAATGAGTCTATGGAACACCTCACACCACACAGCAGTTCGACTAGAAACTTAAATTAAGGCAAGGGGTGTTTGGATAACTTGTGAGGGGCAGGTGTTCAATGTGTGCAGCCCGATGTCCAGTCCAGAAGCCAAGTCTGCTAAGTAAATACGGGCTTATGGAGCCAATCACAGCAGCAGTAACAGCTCACCTGCTGAAAGCATGGGCCCTAGAGGCAGGCTGTCTGGGTTCCAATTCCAACTCTGCTGCTTACTAGCTGTGGAGCCATGGGCAGGTGGCTTAACCTCTCCGTGCCTTAGTTTACTCAGCTATAAACGAGGTATATTCAGACTATGTTGGTACAGTTGCATTGAGAATTAAATTAGTTAATATTTTAAACCATTTAGAATAGTTCCTGGTTCATAGTCTGTTTAAGTGTTTGTTAAATTAATTACTTTTTACGCATCTTTGTGTTTCTCCCCAAGCAACTTGATGAGGGATATTGTGTGCCATTTTACAGATTTAGAATTCAGCACAGGGGGCTCATGTGACCAACCTCCCTCACAAGGCTGGGATTCAAACCCAGCTTGAACCCACGCCTGACCTACCCCCACTCTCACCCATTCCTACAGGACACTTGCATTGCAATCCACACCCGAGACCACACCTTCCCCTCCAACACTCAGGCACTACTAAAACAAAACAAAAATGGTATTTTGAGTGTTCAACCGTAGTCTTTTTTCCTGACATATCTAAAAGCCAAAATGAAAAGGGAAACAGAAAGATACAACACCGACACACACACACACACACACACACACACACACACACACAGGCTAATTACTGATTTTATTAAAAACATCTATCACAGAACCACATAACCATGGTTATTTCAGGCCTGGGAATACAATGCACACCATTAAGCCATTTGATGATTAAAGATAAAAGCATGATTAAATATGTTAATGAAAGTGCCAGGCCTCGTCCAGATGCACATGGCGCATTGTCCTCGGAGAGGCTGGGTACCTTTGTGACCCTGTTGTGAACTTTCTCTTCACTGGATTTTCTAGAGGCTAGTTATTTTGTGCTAAAATCCTCTGGGTAATGAAATTCTGTCTGATCCCGGGGGCCTGGCTGGCTACCCTGGCCTCCTGCCCTCTGGCTGCTGTCACAGCCCATTTTCATTTGTTTCTTAGTGGAATTGGAAACGGGGCCCCTGGCATGCTCCTACCAATTTCTTTATTCTCAGGTCTGGAGGGAAGAGGACATAATGAAGGAAGGAGGGAAACAATATCCGTTAAGGCTCGCCGTTGACCAGACATTGCACTGGGCACGCCTTGTGTTGAATCATTAGTTCTAATTTATCCGATCTTTATCCTTATCACTATCTTGTCTTAACAGAGAAGGCCGGGAATCAGAGATGTTAAAGAACGCGGTGTGATTGTCATTAGTGGGATTCTCATATATTTTTCGTTCTCCTCCTGAGCTAATGATAGGATGGCACTTCTTTGCCATCTTGGGTGAGGTGTATCCCCGTGAGGGTAAGTGACAGGTCTCATCGGTGGAAGCTGAAAGAGCTAGGTTATGAATCACTGTGTGCTCTTCCTCCAGACCCTGCTTCAGTTTGGGTCCACCTGTAATAAGGATGTGCTCGCCCACTTCTAGCCTGCCTGTAGACAACAGCATGAGTAAGAAATGAGTATTTGTCATTTTAAACCACATTTTGGGGCTTGTTTTTTCTGCAGAGTCACCTGGCCTCGCCTGATGAATACACGTGGTCAGGGCCTCACAGCTTGTGTGGATCTGGGAACTGAGATGTAAATGTGGTTCTATAGTTTTTTTTCAGAGACCTTGCTCTTTTTACTGCCCCAACCCTTTTTTTTTAATTTTTTTTAAAATATATTTTATTGATTTTTTACAGAGAGGAAGGCAGTGAGTATGTGCCCGCAACCAAGGTACATGCCCCTGACCGGAATCGAACCTGGGACCCTTGCGTCCGCAGGCTGACGCTCTATCCACTGAGCCAAACCGGTTCGGCCAACCCTTTTTTTTAAATTTAAATTTGTTATTGTTGACACTATTGCAGATGTCCTCCATTTCCCCAGCTTTGCCCTCCTCCACCCAGCCTCTACCTACACCCCCTGCCTTCACCACTCTGTTGTCTGTATCTGTGGGCTATGAATATATGTTCTTTAGCTAATCCCTTCACTTTCCTTTCTCCAGCCCTCCTCTAGCCCCACCTTCTGCCATCTGTCAGTCTGTTCTGTGTATCCATGCCTCTGGTTCTGTTTTGTTTATCAGTTTATTGTGTTCATTAGATTTCACATATAATTGAGATCATATGGTATTTATCTTTCTCTGACTGGCTATTTCACTTAGCAGAATAATCTCCAGGGCCATCCATGCTGCACCAACTCTTTTAATGAAGCACAGTCATACCCTAGGATCCAAGAGAATAGTGTCCTACTAAAGTCACCTAATCTTGGTTTTTCATATTATATTAGAAATAATACCAGGGATTATTCAAAGTATCTGGCCTCCAGGGAGCCCTGATACCAAAAGAGACCCTCATTTTATCTTGAGTCAGGAAAGATATATTCAGGAATTATATAAGATACTGTGCCTTATTATTCACTGCCTTGAACATTAAAATATTCCAGAAATATCTGGGACTGAGTGGCCATAATCTGAGTCTTGGACAAAGAGAGTAGGAAGGAAAAAAAGGTAGGAGGAAAGGACTTGGGGAATAGATTAAACTGGAAGGCGCTAGTGTCTCCATTAGGAATTAGGTCAAAAAAGAAAGAAAGCCCCAGATATGAGTGGGATTATATTACTCAGCGGGTCCATAGGGCTATGCTCACAGAATGGTGTGGATGGACAATTAGATCTGTCCCAGAAACCATTGGACTCATTTTTAAAAATGTCAGATCTCATCAGTGAAATACTTCTGAGCTCACTTTTCCCATATATACATACATATACTTATAGATAAATATATAAACAGGTTACTGGAGTGATGTATTATGTGCATTATATGTATATGCTGTATAATAAAAGGGTAATATGCAAATTGACCCTAATGGTGGAACGACCTGGAACAACCAGTCGCTATGATGTGCACTGACCACCAGGGGGCAGATGCTCAACACAGGAGCTGCCCCCTCGTGGTCAGTGTGCTCCCACAGGGGGAGCTCCATTCAGCCACAAGCTGGGCTGACAGCTGTGAGCACAGCGGCAGTGGCAAGAGCCTCTCCCGCCTCCTTGGCAGTGCTAAGGATGTCTGACTGACAGCCTAGGCCTAAGCCATTGGTTGGACATCCCCCGAGGGCTGCCAGAGGGATGTTTGACTGCCAGCTTAGGCCTGATCTCCCAGGGAGCAGGCCTAAGCTGGCAGGTGGACATCTCCTGAGGGGTCCCAGACTGCGAGAGGGCACAGGTCGGGCTGAGGGACCCCCCTGAGTGCACAAATTTTCATGCACCAGGCCTCTAGTATTATACATAAAACATACACCAAAAGGGAATGTTAAAAGGATGAGTCAATAAATAGAAATGTTCTTCCCACATCCTCCAAGGGGTCATTGAGCATGAGTGAGGGTGTAGGTAACCTCTACCGAGTCAAAGGCTTTGTGTCTTCCTGGAAGTGACTTTGTTGCCACCGGTGATGGCACCCATGGGGAGGGAACACAGGGAGGCTTTTCAACTTCTTGTTTTGACTCAACCTTTCACTGAGCTGAATGTTTTTAAAAGGACAATGAACAAAGTAAAATATTCTTTAATCACATTCCAATGGAAAACACAAAGAGCAAATATAGCTCATGTTTCTTTCCTCCTTCAATGTCACAGAGGATTGTGAGCCATCTGTGTCCCTAGGAGACCAGGCAGAAGGGTGGGAGCATCTTGTTGATATGCAGAGAAGTGTCATTTACACATTTAAAGCAGCAGCTCCTGTTGCTCCTATCAAACTCACTCACCTAGGACCCTAAAAACCTGTCATCTCCACAAATAACTAAGGAATCTAATTTGTCACATAGCCACTTAAAATAATAAATTCATGAAGTCTATTGAGCATATATCTGCAACTTAAGAACCAACCCCTTGATATGCAGAACAGTACCTTTTGTGACTGAGCTCTTTGGTTGGAGGTCAAATAGGGAGAGAAAAAGAGAAAACTTGCCCTGGCCTGTGTGGCTCAGTGGGTTGGGTGTCATCTAGTACACTGAAAGATTGTGGGTTCAGTTCCCTGTCAGGGCACATACCCGGGTCTGGGCTTGATACCCAGTAGGGGGTGAGCAGGAGGAAGCCAATCAATGTTTCTCCCTCTCCCTTCCCCTCTCTCTAAAAATCATTTAAAAATGCTTAAAAATAAACAAAAAAGAAAAGAGGAAGACTCACCTTCAATAAGAAATTGAACAGGACTTCCTTGTTGGGGGAGTTGGTATTTGAATTGTGTGTGTGCTCCCAGCCAGCTTCCAGAATATAAAACATGTTAAATGGAAGCTATCTGAATGTATACTTTCATAGATATGTCTAAAGCAAGGCATCATAAGATGGTAACATAATTCTTAACAATATTCTCAACAAATGTAAATGAACTAAACTCTCTAGTTTAAATATGAAATCGTTGCATTTGACTAGAAAACAGAATCCAAATTATACAGTTTTAAGATATACACCTAAATATAAAGATGCAGAGAAATTAAAAGTCAAATGTGGAGAGAATATATCAGAAAACAATAGAAAAAAGCTGGCAAAACCATATTTGGATCAGACAAAAGAAACAAAGTAAAATGTAATTGAAAAAACATTTTTTTTGCTAAAAGAGGATTGACTTTCTTCCCAGCCATAAAAGCTTTGTTTATTCTGGGAGTTGTGTGCATGTCATAACATGCCTTGAAAATACATAAAGTCTATTTTTTTAAAAATTGCAGAGAGAATATTGCAGATCTGTCGGTGTCATTCACTCATTAAACAAATGTTTGCTGAGCATCTATTTTACTCCAGGCTTCCTTTTAAGTGCTGATGAAATAACAATGAATACATCAGAATTTCTGCTTTTTATGAAGAGCCCATCCTGGATGAAAAACATGTATTTAATGTGTCAGCTCTTGAAAAATGCTCAGAAGGGAAAAAAAAATAAATGAGGGTAAGGGGACAGGAAGTGATGGGGCAAGAGGGTGTGGTTTAGATCGTGATGAAGGTAGGGCTTCCTTATAAGATAACATGAATGAAATGAAGGAGAAAGTAGGGGCATAGACTGGTGAGAGCATTTCAAGTAGCAGAAGCACCAGCACACTGGCCCTGAGGAGGCAGGATTCTGGACTTGATCTAAGAACAGCAAGGAGGCCGCTGTGCAGCGTGCCTGGAGATGATATCAGACACACATCTCTCTGTAACTGACAGACCAAGCAAGCAAAATAATAGAGAAATAAAATATTTGCATGACACAATAAGACAGATCCAGTTGAAAAATATAAAATGCTGCGTCTAAAGATAGGAGAATATATACATTCTCCTCTAGAACACATAAAATAGTCATAAAAATTGATCATCAGTCAATAAAACAAGTCTCAAAACCCTAGTCAGTTTCACACAAATTACATCCTCTGACCACAGTGAAATTAAGTTAGAAATGAAAAGCAAAAATATAACTTTAGAGAAACCTGTATATGTGGAATGTAAAAGCACTCCTGCAATTCTATAAATCAATGAAGATATGATCAAGGAAATTGTGTAAATGACTTAGAATTGAATGACAGTGAAAATAATACAAATAACATTCGTGGGCTTTGGCTACACCATGCCTTGAGGGAACTATATAGCTGTAAAGAATAACCTAATATTTGCCCTAGCTGGTTTGGGTCAGTGGATAGAGTGTCGGCCCATGGACTAAAGGGCCCCGGGTTTGATTCTGATCAAGGGCATGCAGGCTCAATCTCCAAGGCAACCAATTCATGTGTCTCTCTCACATTGGTGTTTCTCTCTCTGTGTCTCTCCCCTTCCCTTCCACTCTCGAAAAAAATCAATGGAAAAATAATCTCAAATGAGGATTAACAACAAAAAGAGAATAGCCAAATACTTAATGACTTAAGGATTCATCTTAAGAAGGTAAGAAAAGAACAGTAGATTAAGCCTAAGGGTAATAGAAGAAAAGAAATAGTAAATATTAGAGTGGACATTAATTAAATAAGAAGGAAAGCTACAACAAAGTATGTTAGCAAAGCCAAAGCTCTGAAAACATCTGTAAACAAAAAAAAAAAAAAAAAAAAGCACCAAACTCCACTGTTTTTCTTTCAAGGAAAAAAAAAGTTAGCATAAATACACAATATTAGGAATAAAAGAGGATGCCTAAAAATACAGCTGATGTTAAAATAATAAATATAAGATTGGAAATAATCAGCCTGAATTACCCAGTATTAGAAACTATTTAGAATAACAGCACCTTTTTAACACTTTTCATGAGAATGCAATTTGCTAGAACCACTTTGATAAACATTTTTCGACCATCTATTAAGTTGAAGGTGTGTATAATATAATACCCAGTAATTTCATTCACAGATAAAAAGCCTGGACGAGAGGAACTCTCGCACGTGTACCCTTAGGAGTTATACACATGAGCAAGCAGAGCAGCTTTGCCCACAGTAGCTAAAAACTGTGGCACCAACAAATAAATGTCCACGTCAGGAGAACTAATGAGTAAAGCATCGTTTATATCCATTCCTATAATCTCATCTTCCAAGATAGTAAAAATGAGTGAACCAACACCAAAATGAATTACCAATGTGAAAATGGATGACTGTCAGAAACATTTTTTGAGTGAAAAAATGTATGGTAAAGAAGAATATAGATAATATATACAACATTTAGATTGTATTAGGTCAGCAGTTCTCAACCTGTGGGTCGCGACCCCTTTGGGGGTCGAACGACCCTTTCACAGGGGTTGCCTAAGACCATCGGAAAACACATATATAATTACATATTGTTTTTGTGATTAATCACTATGCTTTAATTATGTTCAATTTGTAACAACGAAATTGGGGGTCACCACAACATGAGGAACTGTGTTAAAGGGTCCCAGCATTAGGAAGGTTGAGAACCACTGTATTAGGTGTTATAAGTAATCTAGACATGATTTCAAGTATGTATACAAGGGACATGCATAGGTGATATGCAAATACTATACCGTCCTATATAAGGGACTTGAACATCCACAGATTTTGTTATATTGCAATTAAAGTTTAAATTTTAAAAGTAAAAAGAATAAATAGATGAAAGCAAAGTTGGTTCATTGAGAAAATGCAAGCACATTTAACATTCGAAAATATGTTAATGTAATCACCTCATTAATTGTTCCAAATAGAGGACTCAAAGCTGAATAGATGCATAAAATCATTTGGTAAAATTAAAAACCCATTGATAATAAATTTTTTAAAAGTCTCATAAATCTAGGAATAAGAAATAATGTTCTTAATTTGATAAGGGGCATGGTTAAAAAAAAAAAAAAAAAAAGCACCAAACTCCACTGTTTTTCTTTCAAGGAAAAAAAAAGTTAGCATAAATACACAATATTAGGAATAAAAGAGGATGCCTAAAAATGGTTAAAAAGCAGACAATAAGCATTATAATAAATGATGAAATTTTAAAACATTATCTTTAAAACCAAGAAAAACTGAAGAAAGAATGCCCAACACTATTTCTACTTAACCTGGTACAACAAAACAATGAAAAAATGGGTAAGACTTAGAACATTATAAAATTTATACTAAAGAAATTTTAAAAAGCCTGAGGTAAATGGAGAGACATACTATGTTAGTAGATGAAAGGACCCAAATCACGAACAAAACTAAAAATCAATACATCCAAGTAGAGTAATGAACAAACATTCATAGAGGCATGAACAAACTGTAGTATAACCATAAAGTGGAAAACTGTATAGCAGTGAAAATGAATAGACACAAGCTCTACATATCAACCTAAATGGATTGAACTAAAATGATAGAAGCTGAAGAAAAATACATGCTGGGGTGGGCAAAAGTGGATTTACAGTTGTGAGACCATGAAACACAGTTTATTATTATTATGTATTAATTTTTATATTATTTATTTGTATTACAACTGTAACCCTACTTTTGCCCACCGCTATGTATAATATCAATAATATAGTTTTTAAAATGGCAAGCAAACACTTTGTAATTCTTAGATGCATGTCAGTGGAAAAAGAGCATGAATACCCGTGCCTTCGTGGAATGCCAAACCCAAAATTCAGGGTCTGTGATGCTAGGTTTTGGAGTGTTTGTTATGTTTTACTTGTACTTTTCCACATTTCTTACATATCTCACAGTAAAATTCTTTTGAGAGCTAAGCTACCTCTTCCTGATGGCAAAGCTTACAGAGGCTCAACACATATTTATCAGAAAATCACTGTGGATGGTCTGTGTGCCTTTTGACATTTTCCAGAAAAATGGTTCTATTTTCCCTTCTCCTTATTGACTATTTGGGCCTAACGGGTAGGATACTACGTGCAATGACATACAAAATAAGGAGAAAAGATGTCAGCGTAGCTTTTCAACTTGCCTGCTCTTCCTGATTCTTCCAGAAGCTGAGTAGATGCCCTGAGGTAGGGAATATGAGTGTGTAAATAAATGTAGAAGGCACTGCCCTATAACCCAGACAGCAGAGATGAGAGGTCTGGGCTCCCAGTAAAAGTACTGGAACTCACACAGATTTACCCAATGACATAGGACAGTGTGAACAACAACAAATGATGGCAGGGAGAATGCAGTGTTTTCCTGGATTATCTTTTGCTATTGAGCTTGAATAGATCACATCTCTGAGTGTCACTGACCTCATCTAGAACAGGAAAAGTTAAGCCTGCTAAGTTTCTTCCTGCTCTAGCAGTTTATGAGTCAAACACCCAAGGACCTTAGATTCCAGTGGGGAAAACGAGAAATGCACGCAAATAGAGTAATAGGATGACAAAGCCCAGTGTCCAATGAGAAGTACAGACACTCGGGAGAGCAGAGGAGGAAGACCCACTTGTTCTTAAGGAAGTTTTCTAAGGAGAAATGATGCTAAATTAAAACTAATTGTTTTTCTGAGGAGAGGGTGATTTTTTTCTCATTATAGGGGACTTAGAAATCACAGAAGACTGGAGACAGAAAAAAACATTTACTCCACATATCCATCCGTCCGTCCGTCTGTCCATCCATCCATCCATCCATTTATCCACCCGCTCATCCATTTATTTATCCAAATATCTGACTACCTATTATGTGCCAAGTATTATTCTAGGCACTGGGGAAAATAGCAGAAAAAAAACAAAATATACAAAGTTCTTGTCTTTGTGCATTATTCAGGCTAAGGTAAAGGAAATCAGGCAAGGAAATTCCATAAATAAGTGAATGAGATAACTTCTGCAAGTGCCAAGTGCCAAGAAAATAAAGAGGACTGATGTGATAGTGACATGGTGGTTGAGAGAAGGGCTTAGTATTTTCGAGAGCATGGAAGGCGTGTTTGATGCCGCATCACCTATGAACCCGCCGCTCAGAGTTGACCATTATTATCTGGAGGGTTTCCTTCTCTGTAATTTCTTTTGTAGGCACTTGCTCACCCTCCGTCCTCTCTCCACCTGCCTTATGAAAAGGCTCTTTCAGGACCCAGCTTCATTACTCTCTATAACGAAGACCTCCCCGTGCATTGTCATAACAGTGCAGTGAGAAAACTTGTTTCCCTAATTTTGAAAGAGATCAATAAAAACAAATTAAAATAGAAGATTAGAGGTGTCTTTTTGCAACATTATTTTTCTAAGAACAAAAGATGCAGTAATCTCATTGTTATTTCTCCAGAGGTCTCCCACCATAATATAAAGCCATTTAGTGAAGCTGAACATGGCAATAACTCACTTACTCCAGGGAAGCACGGGGAAGGAGAAAATGCAGGTAGATAAAAGGGTTGTGATGAGCGGGAAAAGCCCATATCTCATAAGATACTGTAAGTTGTATTTGGTTTAGCAGTCTATTTAGGGGGAGAGGGGGCTTTTCAGGAAGAAAAAAGGAAGAATTAGCAATGTGAAGGAGTATGTGTACCTCCCTAGAAAATGGGAGTTGAGATGAAGGAAGCTGTGAAGAAGAAGAAAGGGGGGTAATAGCGTGAAAGTACCTGGGGCAAGGGCCATGTGCTGTATTTCAGAGTGTTACACTCTTGGAGAATCAAAGAGAGATGCTGTTCTTCAGATTCCAAGCAAGTGGAAGGGACAAATCCATCAAGTAAGAGGACAGGGGACTTCTCCCAGGAGTCCCCAGGGCCAACCGGAGGACTGTGGGAGGGTTGTGTTCATAAGTACACGACTTCCTCCCTCTGAAGGCTCTTGTCTCTAAAGCCTCTGGTTGAGTATGGAAGACCAAGGGGCATTTGGATTAGGAACATACTACCACTGAGTTCAGATCCTAGCTGGGAACCCTCTCTGATAGTGCTTCCCGATTTAAGATCATACACATACAGTGCTTAGCACAGAGCCTGGGACTTACAGAGCAAGAACTCAATAAATGTTAACTCAGAGGAGAATTTCTTAGCCTGAAAAGGAACTTCAAAACCCTCCAAACCCCCCTCCTTTTGCACGTAAGCAAGCTGAGTGTAGAGCAGTCATTAAAAGCATGGATTTAGTAGATGAATCTGCATTTAAATGTCAGCTCCCCAGTTTCCTGGATGCATGACCCGGTCACTTGGCTTCTAGACCCTCCTCCTCTGTAAAATGGGGGACGTTGACACGTATAATTGTGAGAAGTGAAGGCGAGCTAAGCAGAGTGCTTAGCCAAGTGCCGGCACACAGAATTTAAAATTTTATATAAAATTTTATGTAAACGTGTATGAAAGTGTTCACAAATATGGTTGTTGTTATGGTCATTTGAGTGGAAGCAAGTTAATGACCAAATTAGGATATCAATCTATTTAAACAATATCAAAAGACAAAAGTAAAAAGATGTTGAAGATTTGAAAAATATAACTCAGAAACTCAAGCTTAGTAATACACTGGAAATTAATATTAAACAATTTTAATATATAGAACTCTACACACAGAGAAAACACTTTTTTTAGCACACACAAAAGTCACAAAAATAGAACAGGTGTCAGAACTTAAAAAAAGCCCAATTAAATTCTAAAGATTCCATGTCACACAGACCATGTTCCCCAACTGTTAGACAATGAAAGTAGAGATTAATAACTAAAGGGCAGTGTTAAAAATCTCATGAATTTGGCAATGAAGTAGCATATTACTAAATAACCCTTGAATCAAAAAGGAAATCCTAAAGAGATCATGAAGTGGATGGTAACGAAAGCAGAGCATGTATTATTGTAGAACAGAGCCGAATTTAATACTTAAAGGAAAATCTGGAGCTTTAAATTCATTTACTAGGAAACCAAAGTAGAAAACAAATGAGCAGGATATACAGATGGCAAGAAGCACATGAAAAGATGTTCAACATCATTAGCCATTTGGGAAATGCAAATTACAGCCAGGAGGCATCACTACACCTACCTGGATGGCTAATATAAAGCATAGTGAACACACCAAATGCTGGTGAGGAAGAGCCTGGATCTCTCAGGCATGACGTGTGGGAAGGTGAAATGGTCCAGTCACTCCAGGAAATAGTTGGTCTATTTATTATAAAATTAAAAATGAGCTTACATGTGACCCAGCAGTTATACTCTTAGACATTTTCTTCAGAGAAAGGAGAACCTACCTTCACACAGGAACTTGTACATCAGTGGTTCCCAACATGGGGCACACGCCCCACAGGGGGGCAGTTTGATTTTTAAGGGGGGCAACTCAAGAATGAGTTATTAACAATGAAGTTTTTGCATTTCTTATGGTTCTAGGAGCCTCGTATACAGCATATAAAAATATATATGCTGACATATTTATGATTTCAGTTCTCTGTTATCTGTTTTGAAACTTTATTTGCTATTTTTTTCATATCACTTCATATTTTTGTGGTGTTGTTTTTTGTTTTGTTTTTTTACAATTTCTTAGTGATTTCTTCCTCAGTACTTAACTATCCTTTCATTCTTTTATTTTTCTCTTTCATAGATGCCATGTTTTTCGAAAACTTGTTTAGACCAAGTTAATGGCCTTTTAAGACTTCCTCCATGTGAATAGGCGTTCACTTTTGGAAAAATAAGAATTATATGTGGCAGGGGGAGGGGGGACGCATAGATCAGGATTTTAGAGAAGCTTAGGTGGGGCATGGCCAAAAAAAAGTTGGGAACCGCTGTTGTACATGAATGTTTATCGCAGGTTTCTTCATAATAACCTTGTGATGTTGTGATTTATAAGAACTGTATATTTGGTCTTTGTCCGTTTCTGTCAGGAAGCTCCTAAAATCCTTGGAATTTCTGAAGTAATGGGAGAGATAAAGGTGTCCTTTGTTATGTGGATGCGGTGCCTTTTAGACTCCACCTAAGAATGAGGGCTTTTTGCCTGGATGGCCAACCATGTGATTAGAGGGTTGGAACTTTCAGCCTCACCCCTGCCTCTGGAGCGAGGAGGGGATGGAGATAGAGTTGGATCACCAATGGACCCTGATGTCATCATTCCTCCATCCAAACCCTGAAGGAGAGGGTAGAGAGCTTCCAGGGGTGTGAACACGTGGAGGTTCCGGGAGGGTGGTGCAAGGGGAGAGGGCATGGAAGCTCAGCCCATTCCCATGCCTCACCTGTGCATCAGGTTCACCTGGCTGTTCCTGAGTTATATCCTTTTTAGTATAATTTACTATATTAATAAACTAAGGAATAAAAATCAAATGATCATCTTAATCAGTGAGACAAGGCATTTGATAAAGTGTGTTATCAATTTATGATGATTTGAAAAACGCTTCCAAATATAGAAGAAACTTTTAAAAATTAAATTTATTGGGGTAACATCCTATATAATGAAGAGATAATATGCTAATTAGACCAAAGAGCCAAACGACCTTCCAGATGTCCTTCTGGACGACCTTCCGGGTGAAGCTGGGGCTGTGAGGGCCAAGCCCCCTTGCATGAATTTCTTGCATCAGGCCTCTATTTGCTTAATAACATTATATAAGTTTCAGGTATACAACTCCATAATACATCATCTGTTTATTGCATTGTGTGTTCACCACCCAAGGTCTAGTCTACTTCCCTCGCCATATATTTGACCCTCTTTACTCTGTCTCAAATGGCAGTATTTCATCTTATTTTATGGCTGAGTAGTATTCTGTTGCACATATGTACCACATCTTCTTTAATCATTCATAGAAGGACACCTAGATTGTTTTCCATGTCTTGGCTACCACAAATAATGCTGCAATGAACATAGAGGTACATACATCTTTATGAATAAATGTTTTCAAATTTGGGGGGTAGGTACATAGAAGAGGATGCTGATTCATATGGTAGCCTTATTCTTAATTTTTTAAGTATCTTCCGTCCTGTTTTCCATAGTGGCTGTACTAGTTTACATTCCTACCTGATAATTTTGAGATAATTTTTTTTAATTGCCAAAGATTATAAGCCAAAATCTTACAGCAAACATTATACATTTGTAATACCTTAACTAATAAAGAATTTAAACAACAACAAATACACACACACACTTAATATAGAAAATTTAGGTGCATGCCTTTTCAAATCAGGCAGACTAGAAAGCCCTCTATATAACATGCTGGAATTTCTGGTCCACACTTTAAGGAAAGAAAAAGAAATAAGACATGTAAGGATTAGAAAGGAAGACATAAAATTCATTCTTTGTAGGTGACATGATAGTCCTCTTAGAAGCATTTTAAAAATTATAAGAAACAATAAAAGTTCAATGAGGTTGCCAGATATAAGATCAACTTGCAAAAATCAATACCAGCAATAATGAGCCAAGACATCTAATTTAAAGCAATTGTAATACAAATTTTAAGATATTTAGGATTTAAATAGCCCAATCTATAATAATAAAAGGGTAATATGCTAATTAAACCAAACGTCATTCAGGATGTCCTTCCTGACCAAGCCGGGGCCAGGAGGAGGAGGCAGCCTGGGTCCCGGGTGCCTGTTGGCTGCAGGAGGGAGGGAAGCCAGTGCTGGCAGCTGGGGGAAGGAGGACCTACTCTTGCACGAATTTTCATGCATCGGACCTCTACTAATATATAAAATCTCAATGGAGAAAATGTTACAACTAATAAAAAATTTGAGGGAAGATCTGAATAAATGGAGAAGCAATCCATGCTCATGGATGGGATGATATTATTACACAAATAAAAATTTTCCCCAAATTCACCTATAAACTTAGTGCAATGGCAATAAAAATTTCCATTGGAATTTTAAGGAACTTGATGAACTTTCTCTAAAATGTATATAGAGGAATAAAAACCAATAGTTAGCAGTCAACTTTGAGGGGGATTTAAAAAAGAGGGACTTATCTTAACAGGTGTAAATATATTATATATGCTATAAAGCCATAATTATGAAACTAGCTTGATATTCATGCTCAAAGAGGCAAATGAGCCAATAGAACCCATGCATATACGGAAACTTCAGGTGTGATAAAGGAGGCTCCACAAATCAGCTGGACCAACTATATAGTAAGTGTTTTTAAGGAGACTTTTTTACTATGTGGAAGAAAATAAAACTGAAAACTAATACCTCCTACCAAGGTAGCTGATTCCAGGAGACCTAAGGTGTCAGTGTGAAAGATAAATTGACAAAATTAGAAATGAATATTGAAGAATGACTTTGTAACCTAGTGCTGAACAAGGACTTCTTTTTAAAATGTTTAAATTGGTTTTAAAGAAAAGCAGAGGGGGGGGAGGGGGAGAGGGAGAGGTGGAGGAGGAGGGAGAGGGAGACAGGGGAGAGGGGGGAGAGAGCTCAGTCAGCACATGCTTTCTGTGTATGGGATACCTCTCCAACCAACTGGGCCATACTGGCCAGGGCTGGGCAAGGACTTCTTAAACAAAGTGGATGTCTTTCGCTGGGAGAAGGAGAGGGAAATGATACCAGTTACTCATCTGTGAGTACCACACAGCAGTGAGCAGCAACTGACTTCATGTGTATAGACAGCAGTATAGAAGGCAAACATAGTACTGAGTGAAGAAAGTAAAAAAAAAACAAAAGAAAAAGAAAGAAAACATATTTATCTAAAGAAAAATGCACATATAATACAATAGATTTTCTAAGGATGCAAAATAAAGATATTAGAAGGGCTGCCTATGGTAGGGAGTAGGGAATGGGAGAAAAGGAAATAAAGAAACAAACTAGTCAGGACATAGTCAGGATAGACTAGGTGTGATCAAGTGCCAAAGACCCCCAAATCTCAGTGGCTTAACCAGCCCAGAAGCTTCTCTCTATCAAGCCCTATGACCACAGTGGCTGGCAGGGTGGCTATGCTTCCTCAAGACTTCAGGGACCCAGACTTAGAGTTGCTTCATTTCAGTAGAGGCTCTACAACTTCTGCAGCCGGGAAAGTGAAATGGACCATCACACAGCGGCTGGTCTCAAGGCCACACCTAACTTCAACGGAACTGAAAAGTGCAACTGGACCATATGTCTGGGACAAGGAGAAAACTTGAGGACAGAAGCCATATTTGCCATTTTGGTAGAAATTTTTAAAAATAACAAACCATCACTTAAAATGAGGTTGAGCTCTGGCCACCTAGCTAAGTGGTTAGAGTCCAGGGGTGGGCAGACTTTTTGACTCGAGGGCAACAACGGGTTCTTAAACTGGACCAGAGGGCCGGAACAAAAGCATGGATGGAGTGTTTGTGTGAACTAATATAAATTCAAACTAAACATCATTATATAAAAGGGTACGGTCTTTTCTTTTTTAGTTTTATTCATTTCAAACGGGCCAGATCCAGCCCACGGGCCGTAGTTTGCCCACGGCTGGGTTAGACTGTCGGTCCTCACACCTAACGGTTGCGGGTTTGATTCCCAGCATGGGTCTGGGCGTGGGCAAGAGGCAACCAATAGATGTGTCTCTCTCATATCTATGTTTTCCTCTCTCCCTCTCACTCCCTCCCTTCCACTCTTTCTTAAAAAAAAAAAAAAGAGGAAAAAATATCCTTGGGTGAGGATTAACAACAACAACAAAAAAACTCTGGCCAGTGTGGCTCAGTTGGTTGGAGCATCATCCCATACACTGAAAAGTCACAGGTTTGATTCCCAGTCAGGGCCCATACCCAGGTTGGGGGTCAGAGTGCCTACCAATGGATCCTTGATTCTCTCTCATATGGATGTTTCTCTTCTTTCCTCTCTCTCTAAAAAATCAATTTTTAAAATGTGGTTGATTTTACTGCACCAAAAGCAAAGGATTTTTATTCAACATATATTACCATAAACAGAATTAAAAGAAAAAATCTAGACAATACCAAGCATTCCTACAAATGAGGAGTTAATTGAGCAAAAGAGATGAACTGGGAGTTTACAAAGATAAAAATTTAAAAGGCTAATGAGTGTATGAATAAATTATCAAATCCATTAATATTAGAAAAATGTAAATTAACATAGTAATGGGGAAAATACCTTGCAGGTGATAAAAAATTTTTAAATTGGATAATGCTAATTGTTGTCATGGACTGAGTCCACAGGAACCTTCACATACATCTAAGAGTTTGGGTGCAACTCTTCTAGAAGCAATCCAGGAGCACTTTGTTGAATTAAGTTTATACATACCCTATAAGTCAGTCAGTCCATCTGTTCCTAGGACTATACTCCCCAACGAAAGCCACACAAATCTAGGAGGGCTTCCTGAGGAGGTGTGCTGCAGCACCATTTCTGGTTGTGATGAGTTGGAAACTGCCTGTCCCTCGTGGGAGCAGGAGGGTAAATCAAGGAGCACAGACGCCATGGAACATTGTGCAGGGATTGGAGTCATGGACTAGGTGCACAGCAGCAAGGGTAGATGCCAAAGCCGAGTGCTGAGTGATGTAAAGGAGCTCTAGGACGTTCCAATTTACATAATGATATACATGCATACTAAACAGTGCCTTGCGTTTTACAAGAATTCATTCAAGCAAAGGAACATCTATGAACTATGATGTGTGTCTATTAAGGAAAGGCAATGAGAGTGAAGAGAGTGGATGAAAAATATAGAAATAAGCAGAACAATACAGAGGGCTGTATTCATTTCCCATGGCTGCTATAACAAGTCAACACTGACATAATGGATTAAAGCAACACCATCACATTATTCTGGAGGTCAGAAGTCTCAGATAGGTCTGCATGGCTGTGTTCCTGGGGACTTTCAGGGAGGACCTGTCCCCTTGCCTTTTCCAGTTTGTAGAGGCTGCCTCGATTTCTTGGCTCATGATCCCTTCCTCCATCTTCAAAGCCAGCAGCATAGCAGTCTCTTTCCTCTCTGACCTCCTGCTTCTCTCTTATAAAGACCCTGTGAGCACATCTAGCCCTCCCAGATAATCCAGGATAATTTTCCTTAACTTGATTGCGTCCACAGTGTTTCTTTTGCTACATAAGGTAACAGGTTCTGGGTATTAGCATCCTTAGGGGGTAGGGGCATTATTTGGCAGATCACAGGAGTGTTGATGTGAGGCAGAGGATACTAGGGTATGTACTGGGGTATGGTCTGAGCCAGCACTGGGAGGTGAGGGCAGGTATGACTTACCTGACCAATTGGGCTGGTGGATCTGAAGGTTCCTATGGAGATTGAGAAGGATTTCAAATGCCAGTGTGCTTTCTCTTCTGCCCGTCTTTCACAGGGACAAATCACATCATAGTCCACATGGAGGTAGATCAGGAAATGGCATACACTTTGTGTTACAGCAGAATCTTCTGGCTCCCCAAAGGTCTGACCCAAAGTCAGATTTCCTCCCCAAAGGGGACCAAGTCTATGCTACCTGAAAAAGTGCAGGCTGGTCAGGTTAACCAAAACACAAACTCATTTGTTCTGTGATCGTTTGGGTTATCATTCAGCCATATTCACCTCCCCCACTCCTACTTCACCACAGTGGGAGGAATGGCTGCATTGATGTTCGTCTTGCTCAATGGCTTGCTTTAATGGATATGGCGGTAGCACACAGGGCATGAGGGAGGCCTTCAGAGCTCTTGCATTGGTTAGCTTGGCTCTGGTGCATGATCCTGGAAAGCACATGGCCTTGGAGATGAGCTCTGGAATAAACACATGGAGCAGACCTGACCACAGTCCTCAGCCTGGAGCCAGCCTGGCTGAGCCCAGCCTAAGTTAGACAAACAGATGCAGGAGCTCAAGAATAACTGCCTGTTCCTGTAACTGAGTTAGGGGGTATGTTATCCAGCAGTGTCCCACTAATAAAGGAGCACATAGAATGTCATTGCCACCTCACAAGAATCATAACTTCCCATGTTAGGAAATCAGGGCTCAAAAGGGTAGAATGATTGATTCAAGGTCACACGTTCATCAATAAATTTTGGTGGTCAGGAGAGAGAAAGAGAGTGTGTGTGAAAATATTGGGCACATGAGCAACACTATTTGCAGACGGAGGGGAGGGGAAACGTAGGAAGGGCCTTGTGACTGATGACACTGACAGGAAAACATTTTTCAGGGGCAGCTTTAGAAAGGGAGTTCAAAGGTGAAAATCAAGGAGAAGGATGCTGATCTCTTCATGATTCTGATGTGAAGAATTATCATTTAGTGGCTTATGCACACGCCTGTGCTATGATTGTGTCTCACAATGTCATGGTGAGGGACCAGCACCCCCTATGAAAGGGGTCAGCCAGGAAACAAGGCCTACATTTTAGCCTGACACCTTTGCTGAGAGGTGCTCAGTGAGACCAGAGCTCGCTTCCCAAATGAGCGAGGCAGACAGTCTGAGGGTGGGTGGGTCTTCGATCTGCTGTCCTGCTGTCCCCTTCCCCACTAGGGCTCTCTTCTTGGGTTTTGCCTCTCGGTGACTGCAGTGGGCAGCTCTCACTTTGTCACCTGCTCTTTCTCATTGTCTAGGTGAATCCCCAGTGAGACGCGACAGAGAATAGGCCTCCTTTCACTGACAGTGGTCTTTGTTTGAAATTTTCCCTTCAATTTAATGATACTCTTGTACATTTCAAAGAATAACGCTTTGGACATCATCAAAAAGCTTGGTAGGCATTTCCGGGGCTGCTGACGCAGCGGGCTCGTCAAGGTCCAGCAGTCCCGAGTCGTGGCTACGGATTAATGCCGTTCCTTGGGAGATCAAGGATGTCCTGGGGTGGGGTTCACATTATGAGCTGCCTCCGCTTTGAAAAGCCACAGATCTGAATAAAAAGCCACTGAGTGGGAAGGGAGTAGTAGTTCTGGGAGAGGGGCTGTCAGGGCCCGGGAGATAATCCTTCAGGTTGTTTGTTTTACATATTCTGGACATAATTCGATTTACCCATGGCTTCTCATCAGCCTCGCAGTGATGGCAAATTAGCTCCACCGAAGGCTGTTCCTAATTCCAAGGCCCATGCTGTTCTCGGCCGATGTTCCCGAGGAGAAGGGAAGTGCTCAGAATGCTAAACACCTCACCTGGCCCAACACTAGATGGCTTCTGCCCATCACAGATATTTCAGGTTTATTCTTTCTCCAGCCTCTTTTTTTTAAATTTTTTTTTTCCCAATAGACAAGTGGACTTGCCATAAATTAGGTGTGAATTGAAGTGAAGCCCGGAAGATGTGATGTGCTCGCCGCCTCCTCCCGACTCCCACCCTGAAACTCTTCTCCTTTCTCTGGAAACTGAAGCCATGTAATTGAGAAACGGCTTCTCTCTTTCCAACCTGATTTCCTCGGCCACAAAAGTAATTTTTAAACATCCGAAAGCTTTTCTTTCCAGGCTGCGATCTTGTGCCTGTGTCCATTTAATTCCTCCCTCTATCTGAGCCCTGAGCCGTGGGCTTGGTAAGAGGTGCAGCCGACCAGCCTGCTGCTCAGCTCAGCAGCATCCTGGTGGCTGCTCCCGGGCGGGGCAGGGGTGGGGCAGAGGTGGGAGGCCCAGGTCTGAGCTAGAGCTGAGAAGCAGAGTGTGGCCAGCGAGGCCAACAGGGCTAACCGGGCAGAATGGATAGGAAGGGTGGGGCCGCAGAATGTTCATGAATTTCAGACAATGGGATCTGGCATGAGTCAAGGCCTACTTCAGAGATAAGTCACACCGAGTTATTTTAACAGAGTGGGTTGCCTATAAAAAATGTTAGTAATTGTGGTTCTCAACTGTGTTGAGGCAGCCCCGGACACCATAGAATTCATGAAGGCACCACGGGAGGGCATTTCCATTTTTAACTTTAAATGATCATGAAACACACAGTGTCATCTGTGTGACACTATACAAGCTACTAAGTTGAGATGGTCCACCGTTTCAATGTGATGTTGGGCTCTGTTTCTTTTGGTGACATTATGTCCCTCAAAGCTGGGCTTCTGGTAGATGCTATGAAGAAAGGCAAGTATTTCCCCAAGATCAGTGTGGACCAGGTGACAGTGTCGTGTCTCATCTCCATCCAGCCTGAGAAGTTGTTCAGTGGTCAACAGATGCACGCATCCCATTAGTGAGTAAGTGTGCTTATTTAAGAACGGAAGTAAACTACTTTTCCTTTGATTTGTGTGTACTGTTTTCTCAAACCACTGTTAGGTTGTTAAGCTGTAAATACTTAAGTTGGTCTAACTAATGAAGGAAACTGTTAGGTATTTCTTTGGTTAGGAGCCTATGAAAAAAATTACCAAAATACCAAGTGCACCGTGAACAGAGAAAGTCTGGAAAGCTTTGGTTACCTACATGTAAAGGATCAGCTAGGAAACCGAAAAGGTGAAAAGAGAACATGAGGGTGTTATACACGTAGCAGCTCGGGAAGCAGGTATTGGTAAGGGCTGGAGAGGGACAGGCTAGGATTATGAATATTTGAGGATTGGAAGAGGGAGCACTTTTTGGCTGATGCTGGTGTCTCTGAGGTTCCTCAGTGAGGCTGGCTCTTTAAGTGTTGGAGAAACTGCAAACTAGATCCAACTGTTGTGACAGAATGGACCTCCAGGGAGAAGTGATGGTGGAGTGATGCCAGCAAACTCTACTTCTCCTCAGCCTGGCAGGCTCCCTCTATCGCCTCCTGTTGGCAGAACTAGCATAGAGCCAGGCGGTGGAGCAGAGATGTGGTTTGTTTGAACCACATATATTTAATTTTTTTTAATTTACAAATACACTTGACAGTCAATATTATATTAGTTTCAAATGTACAGTATAGTGGTTAGACATTTATCCAACTTACTAAGTGATCCCCCCAATAAGTCTAGTACCCACCTACCTGGCAACATACGTAGTTATTAGAATATTATCAACAATATTCCCTACTTTACATCTCCATGACTATTCTGTAACTGCCAACTTGTACTTTTTAATCACTTTACCTTTTTGCTCATCCCCCTTCCTATTCTACCTGGCAACCATCAGTTACATCTATTTTTAACACTGTGTCCCCAACACTCAGCCGACCACCCCATAGGTGCTCAATAAACATTTTAAGATAAACTGTGTTCAGAAAAAGAGTAAGAACTTCAGTATAAATGAAGAGGAAAGATCAGAAAAGGTCAAGGAGCTGGTGGCAGAACCTAAAATCAACAAAGTAAAGTTTTAGGCACTAGCTTCCCTGAACCCCTAATCTCCCTTCCCTGTTCAGTTTTTCTCTAGATCACTAACTGCCCCCTGACATCTATACAATCTTCTGATGTATTTGATCGCCCCTTCCCACTAGAACATAAGCCCCTGAAGGGCAGAGAGAGTTTTTGTCTCTTTGGTCCACTTCTACATTCTTACGGTGCCTGTACATGGTAGGAACTCAAAAATATTTATTAAAAGATTGAATTTTTCCAGTGCAAAGAATGCTCATATCACACTGTTACAACTGTCTTAGCTGTTACTCTCACTTCTTAGGAGTGGAAGGAGGGGTTGTTATAATCTGTAACACCCAGACTGGCCTCACCCATCACTGTGTAGAGGTGTGTGTGTGGTAGTGCGGGGGGTGCGGTTGCCCTGTGGCCTGCCCAATCCTGCATCAGAATCTCAATGGCCCTTTTGCTCCTTGATTCTTGTCTCTTGGACATGAAATGTGCTGCCTTGTTCGCCTGGTGTTTAACCTTCCGACTGCTGGCCCTCCCTGCCCCATTTCTCCACACCTTCACCTGTTAAATCCTATCCATCCTTCCTCCAACGACCCTTCCTCAGGACAGCTTTCTTGGTCTGTATATGCCACATGGCACTGCTGGTGATTCACTCTCCAGTAGTTATCAGGGGAATGTTATGGTCGAGCTGTAGGTTAAGCTAGTATAACCCAATGCTGCCAGCCTTCTAATTAAAACCACACCGGTTAGGGAAGATCCTGGGCATTCCAATCAAAAGCCCGAGCAGCGGTTCTCAACCTGTGGGTCGCGACCAATGGAAATACATCCTGCATATCAGATATTTACATTACGATTCATAACAGTAGCAACATTACAGTTATGAAGTAGCAACGAAAATAATTTTATGGTTGGGGGTCACCACAAGATGAGGAACTATATTAAAGGGCCGCGGCACTAGGAAGGTTGAGAACCGCTGCTCCAGAGGCAAAGCTACAGCGCCCAGGTGCTTCTGATGCCTTGATCAACAACCTTTATTTTGCTAATTATCACAGGAAATGTCAGAAATTGGTTGTTGTGGTTGAAATCAGGGACCTGTTGCTTATCATAATAATAAGTATTATAAATGGACTCTAATTGGTAAAGTGGAAGCTCTTAATAATATGTGGGTTGGCCAAGTTTTTAAAGTACTTTCCAGACTTATGCAAAGAAGAGGAACCCAAGAAGTCTTCTAGCCTTTAACCCTAGGGATGGTGTCCAAGCCAGGATTCCTAAACAGTCCTGTGTCATCCATTGGATGAGGGGATTCCTGGTTGTCTGATGTGACAGTAGTTAATTGATTTTGCCCCTAGAACAAAGGAGGCAAATTACAGCCTGTGGCCTTGTTTTTGTAAATCAACTCTCACTGAAACACAGCCTGGCTCACTTGTGTGCGTATCGCCTGTGTCTGCCTGTGCACTACAAGGGCAGAGATGAGTGGTTGCAACAGAGAGTGTCTGACCCACAAAGCATAACGTATTTACTGTCTGGCCCTTTACAAAAAAAACACAAAAAACTCCTCCCTGAGAATACTGTCATAACTGCCACAGGTGACCTTCTCATGCAAAGTAGTCACCAGCTCACCTACAAGGACAGACTGCTAGGACTACATTGACATTTATGGAATAGATTGTTTGACCTGCTTTGCACCTGCTCACTGATAAACAGTGGTGTAATTGATGCTCATCTGTGTAGGAAACTTTGCCCCGAGACTTGCTTTTATTATAACCTAATAATGCAGTTGTTGGGGAATCATTAACCTTAACTCACCTCCAATTTCTTTGGTGGCTTCTGGTTTCTATGCAAAAGAACGTAAGGGTTGTGCCCGAGTCGTGATGAAATTGCGCGGCTGAGTTTCTGATGTGAGGCTGTCTTTCTACCAAGTGCTGCGTGGAAGCCCCGCACGTCCCCTGCCAACGACTCATCAGGGGGCATCCTTCCATCCTTCACAGTTGTCTCTGCATCCCCCTCTAGAACATGAGTCTCAGGAGGGCAAGAAAGTGTCTGTCTCATTCACCTGTATCCCTCGTGCCTTGCCCATCTCAGAGGTGCAGGGCATGTTTGTAGACAGGAAGGAGCAGGTGCAGCAATATCTGAACCTAATTGATTTTTGGACGCTTGCTAAGTTGGTTAAAAGAATGAACCCAGCCGTGGACTAGATTGAGAAGCAGACCGGGGTCCACGGTAACCTACAGGACTCCTCTTCTACCTCAATGGCTCACCTGCCTCCCTCCCTTCTGGAGGTGGGAGTTGTATTTGAGGGAGTGTAGCTGTGCCAGGGGGGTTGGTGGACACTGTCTCCTTAATTCACCTCATAGGGTGTGTCATTCATGTTTTACACACGAGAACAATGAGGCACAGACAGGGATGGGATAGGGCTTTAGGTCCAGGTGATAACAGAGCCAGTCTTTTCAGCACATCAGGATGCCTCCATGCTCAAAGCGTCTTCTTTTGTTAGTGAGTAAGACAGTGGACGTGTGAAGGAGTTACCTTCTCTCTGGCATTGCCACAAGGGGGTGACAACCACGTCACCTTCTCACAAGGGGACATGTTCCAGCATCAGGTGGTTCTGGTTGTCGGGATTGGTAGGACCCAGAGGCCCTGGACTGAGACGACCAGCATCCCCAAAGCCTCGGAATCCCTGTTCTCACCTACCTTCCTAAATGTCTGTGGTGATAGTTAGCAAAGTCCTGTCCACCCAACATCTGAAATAATGTACAGGGGGTGTGGGAAAGTAAGCAGGTGAGTGGGGTTTGGATGATGTCAGAAAGAAGATGGATCTTAATTTTGTTCCCTTTCCCTCTTTTTCTCTATGTGCGTCATTTCCATGCTGAAATTGCAAATTAATGGTCACATCGAACTATCTGTCAATGTATTACTGCTCTTGTAGTATCAAATTATGTTGGCAATAATGTTTCCAGCTGTCCAGGATTCCACTACAATTTAATTTGAAAGGAATTCAAATTGCATCTCCAAATGGATTTTAAAAAAATTAATTTTACGTCGAAGTTATCCACCTCCATATTTTCAGCCCCGTGCCCCAAATTATCTCAGTTTAGGTTCAGCTTTGAACAGTACATATGTTACAGCCAACTCCACATGCAAAAGATGAATACGTGGAAAATTCATGAATTGGAAATCTGCTTTGCTGTTCTTTTTTAATAAGATGTTCTGCCTTGATTGAGGTCATCAGGAGACTCCACAGCTATTGCCTTTGACAGCAGGGATGGAGACTGGGTCCATAGAGAACAGAAAAGGCTCGAAGTCTGACTTAACCACATGGTTACCCTTAACAATTGGAGTGTAAAGAGAGCTCTCATCCCCCTCCCTCTCCCCTCTTTCCTTATGGCTTTTCCCCTGCAGTACATTAGGGCCTTCATTCTGGTTTGGTCTTCAGTCATCCCCTGCTTTCTGTATTTACTCATTCTTAGATATATTTATTTACTAAATGGCTAGCTGTTCCAATTATAGAAACGAAGCGATCTAGGGGATAACAAGTCAGCAGGGGAGGTGAGCATGAAGCAAACAGAAACCCGCAGTTTGATAAGAGCAATGGAAGCAGCATGCCAGTGTGTTCAAGGAAGCAGGTGGTGGAGCAGGTATTGACTCTGCCCGGGCAAGAAAGGCTTTTGGACAAAGTTACAGGGAAAGGCTGGCATTGGAGCTGGGCTTTAAATATACCGAATAGGAGTGTGCCCTGTGGCATCTCAAGCACAGGGAGGAACATGGCAAAGGTGTGGAGGTGTGGACGGGCTCGGGATGCATTACTGCTTTAGGAAGGACTCCGGGGGAGAGCCGTGGAAATGCGGGAGGGGCCTGGGAGGGAGGAGGGTGCATGTCAGGTTCAGGTATTAGATTGACAGCAGTGCTTTAGCGAGATCTAAGCAGGAAAGGGGAGACATGACCAGACTTTTGGAGGACCAACATGCCTTCAGAGGCAGCTGCAAAAACAAAGCAGCCTCTGAAACCGGGAGTCGGTCAGTCACACAGACAGACACAGACACGTGCACGCACATGTTCCTGTCCCTAACGTGTGTGCAAGGACACAGGTGGGCCGGGACTGAGAACACAAACACAGGCCTGTGGCACATCCCTTCTCCTTTCACCTGACTCCGTGCTCCCCACAAAGGGCCTCAGGCACATGTGTCCAGAGACTTCAGTCCTCACGTCCAAGCCTTGTCCCCAGACAGCCATCCTTCGGTCACCCAGTGGGCCTAAGGGTGCACACATGTGGAATACAGCCTGATCTTGAAAGGGCAGACCGTGGAAAGGTTTGAACAAATCTTCACGATGAGTTTGAAGCCACTGGGGCAGGGAACTCAGGGGTGTCTGAAGCCTGCCGGGAAAGGGGACACTTTGAACCACCGACTCCTGACCAGGAGGCCACAGCAGAAGAGGATCGGAGGGTCCTTACTGCCCTGGGCTCAGGACAGGCCCCGTCGCCAAGTCTCAGGGCATACAGCGCGTGCACCCAGAGGATAAGCTATTTGTTTTTCCATCAGAGGATGATTTTCCGGCTCCCAGACAAGCCACCCTCTCTTCTGCTGTGTTGTGTGCCCTCTCGGTGGCGTGCATGTAGGCTGTTACTCAAGAAGGTCATGTGGACGGGGCCTTATCTGGAGGCAGAAAGCATCGGCTCCAGACTTGGACGTATTTACACAGAAAAAGTAAATTCAACAAAACCAATCTCCACTGAGCACACAGGCGTTGTCAGCAGTTTCCAGCCTGTTTGCACCAACCCAGACGGAAAGCTGAGCGTCTCCCTGCCGCAGGCTATTCCTGGAGCGGGAGCCGGGTCTGGCGGCCGAGGTTTCGGGGGTCAGATTGAACGTGTGAATGCCTCCGTCACACTCATTCTCAAGGCTAGTTTTCATTGTCTGGGATTTTAGGACATTCTCTTGCTGGAATGCAAAAATAGACACGTTCCCCTTAAAGATCCGGTGGCCTGCTGGAGGCCACGGAACGGGACGTGGCGTTGGAGGTCTGGGCTCAGCTTCCAAGGGCAGATCTCCATCTGTTCCTCTCGTTTTAACAAACATGAACTAGCCCTCAGCAGACCCTGTGCCATGTGCTGGGGGCTCTGGACAAACAGAATGGGTCCCTTGCAGCTGGGAGGAGTGATGAGTAACTGAACCAGCAATTCCTAGAAAGCATGACAAGTGCTGAGTGGGCTGGACATCTGTGCAAAGAGCCTCGGGAGCCCAGAACCGGGGACCTGGCTTGTGGCCTTGGGTACGTCATGTTCCTTCACTGGCCTCCATTCCCTAAGCCAGAGAAGCATTCTCATCCTGCAGGTGCCTTCCTAGCCTGGGCTAGTGCTCAATAAATAGCCACCGCCTCTCCCGTTCTGCATGGGAGTTCTCGGACTTACGGAACACAGCCTGCTGCACAGTGTAGCCCTCCTCCTTGCCCTGTGCGTATGCTATAAGACTTCCTTGGCCTCTTCATCTCTGCAGTGCGGAGAACCCTCACCATCTTAGCTCAAGGCGTGATAGCACGTGGACATCTTCGCCAAGTCCCCTTTGCCTCTGGTCACTGGGTTCCAGGCAGTATCCCCTTTGGCCTGAGTGAGTCAGGCAAACCTCAGCCCTTTCTCGAACCCACGAGAAGTCCAATCACAGCAAACCGTTTTGCTGTATTCTGAGGACTGTATGGGAGGTCCAGGAGTCACACACAGAGCAGTCACCTTGGGCTCCATCCAGCCGTCTTCCATCTTGTTCACCCATCCTCTCCTGGTCCGTCCCAACAACCCAGGGAATCCACTTTCTTCCTCCTCCGAGGCCTGAGCACCACTGAGCCCAGGGCCCTGGGAATGCAGCTTCTATTCCCCTCCACGCAAGGCCCGTCCATCTAAGAGGGATGCCCACTGTCAGGCAGAAGCAATTCTCTTCTCTCTCTCTTCAGTTCATTTTATACTCATTAACAGCCCTCCGAGATTAGCGCAATAATTTTTCCTTTATAGATGAGGGAGTGGAGGCTAAGTGCTGAAGTGCCCTTGCCCAAGGTCACGCAGCTCATGAGCGCCAGAGTCTGGCTTCAGGCCATGCTCTGTCTGGCTCCGCAGTCCCTGTGTGTCTGAGGACAGTCAGTCACCGGTGCTGCGGAGGGAACAATGACTGTTCCTGTGCCCTGGCCTCCAGCTCTGGGAGGAAGTCTCCGTGCTCGGTGGCAGGCGTGCAGCATCTCTTGCCCTCTTTGAACAGGTGCCCCTGCCTGCTCCTTCCTTTCGGAGAAGCAGAGAAGTGTTTGCGTGCACACCTGCACAGGTGAGCGATGGGGAGAATGCTGTAGTAGCCAGAGAGCAGATGAGAGGACAGGGCAGTGGTCTTTGCCCCCTGCGACGACCCCAGGCTCCTGAAGCTCAGGCCACTCCTGCCTGACGGTTCTGGGCTTTCTCACAGTATCCTCCCCAGGCCTTCCCAGGTCCTGATGGTTGTGACATGTCCCTTGTTCGTGTCCTTCCCCTGGTTCCAGTCCCTGAGGCTGTCACAGTGCAGATCAGACACAGAAACACAGGACCCTCGTGAACTTCAAATTTTACCGTGTGGCTCTGAGCACCCATTTCAGCTCATAGACCTTCGCTTTCCTCTAGGGCAGTGGTTCTCAACCTTCCTAATGCCACGGCCCTTTAATACAGTTCCTCATGTTGTGGTGACCCCCAATTTCATTGTTACAAATTGAACATAAAGCATAGTGATTAATCACAAAAACAATATGTAATTATATATGTGTTTTCCGATGGTCTTAGGCAACCCCTGTGAAAGGGTCATTCGACCCCCAAAGGGGTCACGACCCACAGGTTGAGAACCATTGCTCTAGGGTGAGGCAAGGACCAGGCTGCCCTCACAGGTCATGGTGAAAGGTACAAAACAGGGCATCCATTTGACTGGCAGCTGCTGAGATCCCCTCTTTGGGACTCAGACTGGGCATGGCTGGAGGTGGAGCAGAGATCATCTGCTCTCAGGAACTTACCTTCCACTGGGCAGAGGCAGTTTCTAAAAATCTGTCACAGTGCAGCCTGGCTGGGTGGTTGAGTTGGTTGCAGGCTAGATTCCAGTTCAGGGTACATACCTATGTTGTGGGTTCCCCTGTCAGGGTACATATGGAAGGCAACCGATCGATGTTTCTCTCTCACATTGATGTTTCTCTCTCTCTCTCTCTTCACCTTCCTCTCTCTTGAAAAGCAATAAAAACATATCCTCGGGTGAAGATTAAACACACACACACACACAAACCTGTCTCAGTGTAAAATGATTAACATATAAGGAAACAGTTAACAATGTGAGAAAGCAATAGCCAGACGTCTGCCCAGAAGTGCAGGGGGGGAAGCCTTCAGAGCAGAAGCAAGTGCAGGGGTTGAAACACCAGGGGGAGGAGACTGGCAGCCAGCAGAGCAGAGCGGAGGAGAGAGGGGGAGGGGCAGGATGCCCTTCCCCAGGTGCAGGCACAGAGCCTGCCCAACCCCTTCCCAGGCCCCTCTGTCAGGCACGTCTTCTTACTTTGCACACTAAGTGTGGAGACAGACAGACACAAGTTCAAAACCCAGTCTGCCATTCGCTAGTCTTGCTACTCTATACAAGCTCCTGGACCTCTCTGGGACTCAGTTTATTCATCTGTAGATGGGCTGGCAGTCCCTCTCCTATGGTGTCACACGATGATGCAGATGACAGAACTCAGCACTGTGGCTGCTGGCCATCAGAGAGTGTCTGTTTGTCTTGTTTGTGCTTTCAGGGAGTATTGGAGATCCTATAATTATATGTAACATTATATGGTATATCTTAAGATATCTGACAAAATGAGGTGTCAGCTTTGGACTTCAGTAGGGCTAAAATGTTCCTGTTCTCAGTCACTAATGAGAGGGAGAGCGAGTCTGAGGGCACTCACCCCTTCAGGGCCGGGCGTTGGCTTTGAAAACCCACCCTGAGGAGTGATCCATGGGCTCTGAGCAGGGGTGGCAGCCTCCCCGCCAGGGCCGTTCTGGCCTCTGGACAAACAGAAAGGCTCCAGCTGGGCGAGCTGGTGGGGATGCCCGGGGGCTCCCAGCAAACAGCCTCTCGCCGTCCCTGTGCTGGCACATGGTCCCCGTGCCAGCATGAGCTGTTAAGCCAAGCAGCAGCCGCCACACCTGATCATAACCCCCCCAGCCATGGGGACCGCACTTTCCACCCTCTGTTCCATGTGGGCTCAGCACAGCGGACCTTCAGCAACAGCTTGTTCAATGTCACAGTTTCAAAGTTGTCCGCTTGCTTTTGGGAGGCTGGCTCTCCTTTACCCAGAGGACCCGTGAGCATGGATAACTGAGCTGTGAAAGTGACCGTGAGCTACTCCGTTGAGCTGGGGCCAGGCTGCCCACTGTCCCCAGAGGTGTGCGAGCAGGTCTGCCCTGGCTTGCCAGGCTGTTGACACGTCTGGGCATCCTTCTCAAATGAGGAATGCTCTGAAGTGGTTTTGGTAAGGCTCTGGCAGAAGTCGCAGACATTTCAGGACAGATCAGGAAGCTCAGGGACATCAAGACCCCTCTCCCCCTTCCTATGGCTGCGTCGGTGCAGAGGCAACCTTACTCTATGCTTTGAGGGGACCAGATGCTAGAATCCATCATTTTGCATAAGGATGTTACCCTGCACTGTCACTTATAAGACATTCAGAATGGATACAGCGTATGAAACATTATTGTTATTTTTATTACTACTCCTACTACAGCAAAAGAAAAACTGTCGTGTACGGAGTGTGTATTAAGTTCCAGGTGCGATTCTAAATGCTTTGCAAGCAGCATCTCACCTGACTCCCCCTTTTCCTCTGAGTGAAGGTGGCTACTATTATCACCATTTTACAAATAAAAAACAACAACCCAGAGATTACATAACTTGGTAAAGTCCTTTGGGGAACATCTATGGATTCAGTCTCCAGCCAGTGTTAACTGCTGTCACAGAGACTCCGGCACGGAACCTGTGGGGCTGCTGATGACAAAAGGAGTTCTGTTTCTCCTCTAATGAATGCCTAAACCTTAGAATGAGCTTTGCTTATGGGGATTGAGAAAATGCATTCATTTGTTATCATCTGTTTTGTACAAAAACATCTATTTCATTTGTATAAATTAGGAACAGAATATTCATAATGAGGTAATTCAAGGCTCATGTTCTAGATGGGGGCCTGGGAGCAGGGTCAGTGGGAGGGATGGAGTGGGAGACAGCCTGTGGGTGAGAATGCATGGTCAGATCTGCGTTTAGAATGATGTCCCTGGAGGGGCCTGTCTGGGAAAGGAGGACAGGAGAGGAGGAGGTTGAAGGCTAGGAAATGGTGGGTTGCGTTGTGAATGAAAGGAAGGGAAATTCCAAGGCGCAGGTAACTGGAGAGAGGGGCTGGTTTCCCAGGGGAACGGATGTAGCTTCATTGAAGGCAGGTCAGAACTCCTGCAACCTTTGCTCTTAGCGCATCCCCAAAGTGCTGTGCGTGCTGTGGGTGGTACCCAAGATGGTTTTCCATGGTACCCTGATGAACCCTTAAGAATTTAACAATTTTGCATTTATTTTTATGGCTAATGTTTATTTACAGCAGGTGATTTATGTTTCCCCTTTTTATATGGTTATGGTTTCTTTTAGATGCATGTATTTAAGTAACAAAAAAGGAGTTTGATTTATAGGAACATAAATTGTATTCTGTGCGGCAAAACCCACGGAGCAGTGGCTGACTGGCTGCGATAGGCTGGAAGAGCTGTTCCCCACTGTTCTACGGGACCCCCACCCCACCTTCCTGACAGTCTCCTCTTGTGTCTTGCTTGTGTTCGCAGACCCAGTGCACGGCCCGCAGAATGTGGAGATTGTGGACATCCGGGCCCGGCAGCTGACCCTGCAGTGGGAGCCCTTTGGCTACGCGGTGACCCGCTGCCACAGCTACAACCTCACAGTGCAGTACCAGTACGTGTTCAACCAGCAGCAGTACGAGGCTGAGGAGGTCATTCAGACCTCCTCCCACTACACCCTGCGGGGTCTGCGGCCCTTCATGACCATCAGGCTGCGGCTCCTGCTGTCCAACCCCGAGGGCCGGATGGAGAGCGAGGAGCTGGTGGTGCAGACAGAGGAGGACGGTGAGTCAGGGAAGCGCCCTCTCTTGGGAGTGGGGGATGTTGGACCTGCTACCGGGCCATGTCCATCAGTTCTGAGGTGTTTACTCTTCCTACTTCTGTAATCTCCCCTCTGCATCTACTCTTTTCCAAGGTCTTCAGTGCAGACTGTGCATTGCACAACTCCAGGGGGCGCTGTTCCCATAGAACTTGACGTTGTACACAGCCCACCTTCATGACAAACCCTTCCTGACTCCCTGAAAATTGTTCCTTGCAGCCATTCTCCTTGCAACCCCCGCAGACTGTACTTCTAGGTAAAAGCAGCAGTGGGGACAGCCTCTGTCACCTTGGCCCCGCCTTCCTGCTTGCAATGAACCTCAACCTTTTGTGGGTCCAGCTCTCCCTGGATCAGCTTCTCCAGGTGATCTGAGTGTTCTGCTTCTGGAAACCTGTTCCCTTCAGCCTCCAACACGGCTTCTGCCTGCAGCCAGGAGCTATGGCCCTGAGCTTGGCCCCTGATAAAGCCTCCAGACCTTTCCCCAGATCTGGCTCCATTGTTTCACAAAAGTGCAGCCCCTCCCCCAGCAGGTAGAATAATGCCCCATCTGAGAAGGTGGACTCTTGTTAAGCAACACATAGGACAGGTTGCTAAACCTCTCAGGGCCTGGGTTTCTGCATCTATAACATGGAGATAAAAATGTCTCCAGTGCCTTCTAGGTTGTGCTCATAAAAAGGGATGGTGTATAAAGAATTCAAATAATGCCCAGCAGATTGTATGTTTTCAATAAATGCCGCTGTCACATTTGCACTAAATCACAGGGAAAAACATATTTATTGGCAAAGGACCTTCTAGCACAGCAACCCGGGAACCAAACACCTGCCCTAGGAAAGCTCCCCAGAGTTCTAGACAACTACCTCAGCTGGTGTAGAAAAGGTGACCCAGATGCTCAAGGAATGGCAGTGTGGCCAGTGCCTGACCTGAGAAGCAGAGGCAGGGCAAGGATGGATTAGCAACTCTCGGCCATAGGTTGCTAGACAGGGAGGAGCCAGTGTTGAAGGAAACCCAGCATGAATATTCAAGACTCAGAAGATGAATGGTAGGGCTTGATCCAGAAGCAGCTCAGGATGTTTGGTTTTTGTCCAGATGCTCTGCCCTCCTTGGGCTGCTTTTGGAGGGCTACCTATGCTACATATGCAGCAGCAATTCCCAAGTCCCATCTTTAAGCCCTGCTCCAACCTCTCCTTTTCTCCTCCTTGTCACCGGGGAAAAAAATTCACAAAGCCTTTATCAAAACAACATGAGTACAGCAGTGCTTTGAAATTAAATTTTAATTAAGCAGCATTAATAAAACATTAATTCCTACTCTGCAGAGATGTGTGGACATCGTCATATTAAAAACACCAGCACATGAGACGCCAGTCCCTAGTCTTATTGCTATTCCTGTGATCCCACCTCGGGAGCCACTGGGCTGAAGGAAGGTCTCAGAGAGCACAGGACCCTCTGTCCACCAGGATTAGGTTCCATCCCCCTGAAGAGGGGCTCCTGTGGGACTCGTTCATCTCAGGACAGACCGAGGCTGGAGCCAGGCTCCAGTCCATGACCCCCCTCAGGAAGCCAAGGAGCCGCCTCTCGCGTTGAGCTGACTGGACGCGTGCTGCTTTTGTCCCTGCGACAAAATTGTCTTCTGGGGAAGTTGTGGGTCTGTCATCTCAGCTGAGGGCCTGCAAAGTAACCCACCGCTGGTGAGAGAAGCTCATGGCCGCGGAGCTCTGCTGCTTCATCTTAGATAGGAGACTAAACAGGCTTTTTATTTTTCCCTTTTCCACAAAAATCTCAGCCAAAACCACAGCTCACTTATTTGGTGGTTCCTTCTCCATCTTTCATCAGCCCACAGCCAAGTGCGTTGAAAGACGAAAACGATGTTGGTGATGGTCTTTGCGGCTGCCATTTACTGAGACCTACCCTGCTCTGGGCTCTCATGGGCATGTTATATACAACGACTCACTCCCAGGATTACATTTGAAATGTTTCAAAGCTATAGAAAAATTGAAGTAATCAAGCAAAGACCCCTGAACCCTTCGCCTAGATTCAACATGTGTGAACACTTTGCATATATATGTGTGATACGTATGATAGGGAAATCTTTACAAAAATGCATGTGATATTTTTTACTGTTTAAAAGGAAATGGCAGAAATCATGACACCTGATCTCTGAACTCTTCAGCATAGGTGACCTAAGGATAAGGTCATTCTCTTTCATGTCCACAACATCGAAGAGCATCTAAGAAATTTAGCATTAATTTAAACATAATCAAATAGACAGTTCCAGTAAGTTAAACCTGACTTTATGTGACAGACCAGCATATGAGATATTTTTTTGGCAAAAAATGCCACCTGGGTTGGTGGTGTATACTCTCACTGTGCCATGTGTCAGGGGGCCCCTCTACCAGTCACTTAGATAAGATGGGGACCACCAGTCCCGCCACTGTAAATGCGCTCCCCCTGCCCCTTGTAAATCGGCTAATCTGTGCAGTGATATTTGAGGTTCTGTGACTATCCCATCCCTCTAGAACTTTTCAGCCAGCGGTTTTAGCACACCTTCACAGTCCTGCCCTGAATCATTTATTGCACTGGTATTTACAAAAGAGTGAGTTTTAAATCTTTCTCTCCACATGTGTTAATTAACATTCATATTTATAGAGAGCTCTTCTCTCCTCATCCCCTTCCCCATAGTTAGTATCCCTATTGACTCATAGGTCATTTTTTGACCCAATGTATTAAAATCCAGTACTATTTATAATTCTTTTCAGTGCTCAGATGGTCTCATGTATGGGTAGTGGGAGTCCCTTCGAGTTGGCTCCTGGGTCCTTCTGACATGTTCTCTTTAGTCTTCCTTGCTGCTGGCACAAAATATTCTAAACTGTGCTCATAATGTCTCCGCCCCAGGCCTGAAGTCAGCCACTTCTCTCAGGATTCCTGGGTGCTTTCAGTGCTACCTTTGCACTAAAATATACAATTTGGGTGTGCTCTGCTCGGTGGGGTATCATTGCCTCTAGTCTCTTCCAGAAAGTAGAGCTGGGGGATATCATTTATCTTTTTAAATCATGAGCTCATACTGACTCAAATCCAGCCCCTCAGGAGTCTTCTGCACTTGCCCTCATTCCACTCATATATCTCCCTTTTCCCACAGTGAGAACCCTGATTCCCAACACCCACAGAGTTTTTTTTTTCATTTGCTCCATCCTACTACATATGAAATAGTTTCACAATTACGATACCAATCCTTCTAACAAACTAATTGAGGCTAAAGATTTTCTTTTCAGTTTTTCTCTCCTTAGGCAGTCAAAACATAGTGCTCAAGGTTCTGTCTTCTCTCTACATGGTTATAATATCAATTTGATACTCAGGTTTGTTTGTGTCAATTTTGAGGCTTGCTTTTCCTCTCGTCCTTTTTATTTAGTGTCATTATTTTTAATATCAAAACAGGCACATGGTTCAAAAGTCAAACTGTATAAAAAAGTGCACTCAGAGTATTGCCACCAACTCTACCTTTTCCCCACTGTGTCTGTCTACACCTGAAAGGTAATCATTTTTAAAAAAATATATTTTGTATTGATTTCATAGAGGGAGAGAGAGAAACATCAATGATGAGAGAGCATCATTGATTAGCCGCCTTCTGCACACCCCCTACTGAGGATCAAGCCTGTAACCCAGGCATGTGCCTCGACCGGTCGGCAAACCATGACCTCCTGGTTCATAGGTGGATGCTCAATCACTGAGCCACACCGGCCGAGCTGAAAGGGAACCATTTTTATTCATTTCGGGAATACTTCTTCTATAGTTTATCTTGTAAAAAAAAAAAAGGACAAACGATTTTTCCTTCTCTTATTTTTATATAAAAGATAGCATAATAGGGGTAATCTACATCTTCTGGTTTTGTTTACTTTAATACATCCCGGAAATCACTCCGTGTCGCTTTGTAGACTGTGTCACTCTTTTGTGGGGCCTCGGCATGTGGCTGTGCCATGGTGTATTCAGGCAGGAGCCTATGGACACGTAGGTTGTTCCCATCATTTGTTATGACAAATAGAACTGTAGCAAATAGCCTTGTGCACATGTTGCTTGGTATTTGTGGAGATGTATTTTCAGGGGAAATTCTTAAAAGTGGGATCACTGGCACCAAAGGGTAAAGGCATATGCAGTTTGTTAGATGTTGACATACTCTTCTTTAGACGTATCATTCCACACTTTCACCAGTAACACAGATTCATTAAATCTTAGCCCCAAATTGTGCACAAGGAAACAACATTATTTTTCTTATTCTACAATAAAGAAATTTAGGCTCCCATATAATTCATAATAATTATAAAAAATTTAATTGATTCTGATTGATAATATAGTATATAATATGTAACCATAATTGATATATAAAATGATGAATCACATATACTCCATATCCTATTTCATTTAGTAAACTAAATGTACTTTAATTGTAGGGAAGACTTACATATCTTAGGAATGAGCACCTGTATTTGATATGCATTTCCAACAGGCTTAGTCAGCTGGCTTCTCAGGGCACCAGAAGCCAGAATGAGGCTACATGTTGGTAGGGATAGGTGTAGATATGGGAGCATGGTGCAGCCCCTGAAGTCTGGAGAAGAAAAAAGTGAGAAGTATACAAGGCAGTGACAGCCAGACGATAGGTAATGCAGCTCAGAGTCATTTAGTCCAACAGGAAGAAGCTACGCACATGTTAGTATGACCTGAAGGCATCCCTCACTTAGAGCTCAGTACATTTTTGGTGTTTATACAAATGACCTTGAGATATTTTAAAGGGTGAGGAGAAATGCAGTTATGGTGTCCAAATGCTAACTGTGAGCTAGGCATTTTGCCGATAGGCTTCATTCGTGCAATTGCCAAACGCTGTGACGTAGGTGCTGTTGACACAGATGTATGGAAGAGAAACCTAAGGCTCAGAGAGTGGCAAGAACCTGCCCACGGTTACCCAGTATCAAATGGAAGGGCCCAGAAATATACCCGCACATCTTAGTCCTGATATTCCCCCTGACTATCTAATGTACAACTTTATACTTGGTTAAAACCTCCCTAACATTCTGTCTGCTTTATCTGTGTGTGTATGCATATAGATGTTTAGTTTTTGCCTGACACATAGTAGGTGCTACTTAGCTATTTGTTGAGTGACTATATGAACATCAGAATTGATGCCTCTTTCATGATAGCACAGGGCCCTGTTTATACACACTGTTTAAGAAGAGGAGGCCACATACAATATCCATATCAGCTTGCTAGAGCTGATCATTAGCCTTTCTTCCTGCGTCTGAGCGTCATGATATCACATCTATTGCTTGAAATTAGCTATGGTAGGGATATTTCCACCATGTAAGTCCGCAAACATATTGGTGTTTTGTTTTACCCAGAGAGCTTATTGTGAGACATTCACTAACTCACCGCTGTCTAGTTCCATTGAAAAGATATATTTGACATCTAAAGATGTAAACATATATCCAGAAAAAATATTTTTCCTCCCACAAAGCTGGAAAACACAAGTAGATTGAACTTGTCTCAATCTGTCTTATCTCCAGAAGGCTCACTAGCAATCTTATTAATGGTGGCCTATGAACCATTTTCAGATTATTCTGATTTTTCTTGAGTTAGTTCTGATTCTCTTTATAATAAACCATCCAAGTAACAAACATGGCACCTGTAAGAAGAGGGGGGGAAATCACCTCGACAGATAAGCAGGAAGGGAAACCTTTGTTGACTGTGAAGGACTTTGTGCTTTTACACAAGTTGGTTTGTTACTTCCCACAACTACCCTCAAGGTCACCATCATTAGCCCCACTTTTCAGAAATGAAAATGGAGGAGAAGAAGGAAGAGAAGAGAGGAGGCACTTCCCTTGATCCTCCTCTGTCTTTCTTTATGTTGAAATGAAAATTTCCCTTAAATTACCACCTGACTTTTAGGTGCAAGAAAACATCTGGTTTAATTGCAGTAAATTTCCATGAACCCACTGACAAGAAGCACAGTTAAAATTAGCAATTTTAGTGTGCCTTTTTTTTAAGAGAATGAAATTATAAAGTAATTAACCTTTGTTGTAGAACTGTGTCAAAAGGATGGAAAGTTCCATGCTGTTAGAAGAAGAAAGGAAATTGTGGAACGGGAATATGTGGATTCATTAAAAAATTATACAGAAAAAAAAGGGGGAATACAACACAGAATTAGAAGATAAGGCAAAGAAGGAATTTTCCTCCAACAAGTGTCTTTTTTTCCTTACAATGAGAGAGAGGAAGAAGAAAAAGACCCAGTTGAAGCAAAAGAGAATGAATCTGCTTCATCGTAAATGACACCCTGACATGTAGAGGGTGTGGTGTGGCAAAGAAGCCTGGGGCTGGGGCTTCCTGACTTTGCCATTCACAAGTGGTGTGACTGCCTTGCAACCTTTCTGAACCCACATGTCTACCAGGCGATGGGAGAAAGGGGTGATTCAGAAAATACTTTGGTGACAGAAGGATCTGCTCTATATCCAGGTTCCAGTCACTACTTTGTTACGCAGCCTTGGTTAAATTAGTTGCTGCTGCACACTTTAGTGCCCCCATCTGTGATTTGGGGGTGATAATACCACCAGGCACGTTAAGTTGTACTGCCTGGAAGTCTGTATGTAAAGCACTTAATGCACTCCCTGTGTTAAGTGGTGTGTGGTCAATATCAGACAATGGCAAGACGGCTTTTTAATCACAGATATATAGCTAGGGAAAACCAAACCAGGGATCATCACAAAATTTCTGTTCGTCGTGGGCAAAGAACTATTTTAAAATAACCTATCATACCTCCGTAATCTCGATTTCAAGTATCTCACCCTGACCATAGAAATGAATGGGTGTAGCAGGGCTCCAATAAAATTTTATTTACTGAACAGCTAGCTGGTTGCCTTTGGCTGCCGGCATAGTCTTCTAACCATCGATCCACACTCCTTCCTTCTAATTATTTCCTCTAGTCTCTGGGCTTTAAAATCCACTACATGCTAAATATTTCCTCCATTGTTATTTCCAGGCTAGACCTCTCCCTGCCCCTGAGAATCGTTTATTTAACTGCCTGTACAGCCTAACCATCTGGGCTGCTAATAGTACTCTGGAATTAGACACGTCCAAAGCTAACCTCCCAATCATCCCTCAGCCACCAAAAAACTCAGTCTTCCCCCAGTCTTCTCCATTTTAGTGAATGGCCACTCCATTTTATTAGTGGCTTGAGTCAAAAACCTTGATTCCTCGCTTCTATCACATCCATGGCCCTGGCTCTCACAACTCCAGAGAACACCATTCTGTATTCACTCTGATTGGTGTCCCCTTGCTGTGCTGAAGGCAGTAGCCCTGATCACTCCTCACACCCCACCCACCAGTACTTTCTCCTGACTCAGCCTTCAGTATAGCGAGACTTTGGCCATTTCTTATAGCCTCTACGGCTGGCTCTTTGGTTCCAGCCACTGTGATTTCCAACCTGGATTGCTGTCATGTCTCCTAAATGGTCCTTTACTTCAGGCCCTGGCCTCTGTATTCTTCTCAGCACAGCAGCTCAAATGACCTTGTTAAACCAGGAGGCAAATCACATCACCACCCCTAGCAGGACACCAGTGTAACCTTGATATCTAACCCAGACAAACTTATGAGAAAAAGAGCAATGAGCTGCAAATGCCCCAAACAAAATATTAACAACCAATCCGGCACTGCTTACAACTAGGAAAAGATAGGTTTGTTTCAGGAAATCAATATTGGTTCAACATTAATTAGTCCACTAATGTAATTCACTGCATTAACAAACTAAGAGAGGGGCAAAAGTATATAATTACTGAAATAGATAAAGAGAAAGCATCAGTTAAAGCTGATAAAGGGTAATAACTTAAAGAAACCTACGAACACCATACTGGAGGATGAAATAACAAAATCATTTTCATTAACATTGGAAAACATGCATGTTATTATCACTAAATATTGTATTGGTGGCTCTGGTTGGAGACAAGTAAATTAAACAAAAAGTAAAAGATTGGAAAAAGATGAAACTATTATTAACCACAGATGCTCTGATTATTTACATAGATAACCCAAAGAAATTTGCACACAAATTATTAGAATTAACAAGAGACTTAAACATGTTTGACAAAGAAGTCACCATTTAAAAAGTCACCTTCATTTCCATTTAACTAACAAGTGTGTGGTATTTTTAAAGATACTATTTAAAATAGCAATAAAATATATGGTATTTAGAAATAAACCTAATTAAAGCTTTTAATATGCATAGTATATATAAATGCATAAAACACTGAAAGACATTAAAGACCTAAATAAAAGGTATACCATGTTTATGGGCAGGAAAACCCAATATTCCAAAGACGTAATATATAAAGAAAAAATTATCTCTCAAATTGATGGTTAATTTATGCTATTTCAATACAGAAATCAGATACTTTTTGGTAATTTACAAGCTCATTTTAAAATGTATATGCAAGAAGAAAGGGCAAGAATAGCTAAGATAGTCCTGAACAAAAAATACGAAGTTACAGATCTTGCTCTACCAGATATTAAGACTTACAAATCTTTCCTAATAAGAAGATATGGTTTCAACACAAGGATAGTTAACAGATTCCAGAACAATTGAACAAAATAGAGGGAGCCTAGAAATAGACCCACACATATATGAGAATGTGAGGAAACGTAAAGGTTGCATGTCTGGCCACGTGAGTAAATAAATTATTTTTGTTAAGTGGTCCTAGGATAGAGAGGAAGAATTTAAATTGGATCCTACCTCACACCATACATGAAAACACCATTGCAGGTGGGTTTGGTGACATTTTATAAAGTGCATAACTTTAACACTGAAGAAAATTTAAGAAAACATTCTTGTGATCTCAGCATAGAGAAAATATTTTTATGTAAGACTTTTGTTTAGGTTTATTGTTTTTGTTTGGGTTTATCAGGCCCTGAGATATGGATTCAAATGCACGTAGTTTAAGAGTTGGCTTAGGGCACACTGGTAAGGAAGAAAGGAATTGAATCTGACAAGAGAAATAAGCCAATACAAGGTGTGTTATCCTATATACTAAAAGGCTAATATGCAAATTGACGAAACAGTGGAATGACCAGTCGCTATGTTGCACACTGACCACCAGGGGCCAGACACTCAATGCAGGAGTTGCCCCCTAGTGGTCAGTGCGATCACACAGGGAGAGTGCCGCTCAGTAAGAAGCCAGACTCACAGCTGGCGAGCACAGTAGCTGTGGCGGGAGCCTCTCCTGCCTAAGCCGTCCCCCAAGGGCTCCTGGACTGCAAGAGGCAAAGGCCAGGCTGAGGGACCCCCTGAATGCATGAATTTTGTGCACCGGGCCTCTAGTCAAGAAAATAACTGACTGAATAACTGGGGTTTAGAACAGTGACATTCTAAGTATGATCCAGGGACCTGCACTGACGGTGAACTCTTCCTGGCTCGTGACAAGACAATTGCATAAATAAAGGTTAAGCTTTTAAAAAGAAGGCGTTTGCATTTTCAGTGTTTTTAATTTCATTTTTACTATTTAATTTTACTTTCCTATTAATTGTGTGTGTGTGTGTATTTTGTAATAGTATCACTCCATAGTGGGTTGTAAACAATAGAAATGATAATAATAAGCAGCACTGGGGTTTCAGTATTGAGTAGTTTAGGAAATATTAATAGAACATGTCTCAGAATTAACCCAATGGAGTTGTTAGAACACTGGGATATTTAACCATCAACTTCCTGTCTTTCATTGGTTGAAGGATTTTTGGGGGGGATTAATTCTCTGGCACTTATTGCTTGCACTATGTCCATGGTCAGCAAACTGCGGCTCGCGAGCCACGTGCGGCTCTTTGGCCTCTTGAGTGTGGCTCTTCCTAAGCCTTAGGAGTACCCTAATTAAGTTAATAACAATGTACCTACCTATATAGTTTAAGTTTAAAAAATTTGGCTCTCAAAAGAAATTTCAGTCGTTGTACTGTTGATATTTGGCTCTGTTGACTAATGAGTTTGCCAACCACTGCCCTATATGGAGACCAAGTTTGCTTGCACAGCCTTCAGGAAGGGAGCCAGGGTTTCACAGTAAGCGTAGCTAGCATATGGGTGGGTTACCAACAGCATGTGCTACTAAGTCTGTCTCCCCCACTCCCCAGCTTTTTTGAGGTATAGTTGATACATAGAATTGTATATATTTAATATATATAACATGATGATTTAATATACATATACACTGTGAAGTAATTACCACAATCTAATTACAAAGTCTATCTTTCTCTTCCTTTCTCTCATATAATAAAAGAAAAACTTTTAAGAGTTTATCTTTATCCAAAGGTAACATAATGAGAAAGGGAAGACACAAACCAAGAGCTACTCTTCTTAATGAGTAGACTCTGCATCTCTCTGTTCATCTCACTTTCCACCTTTTCAAATTTCTCCAAATTCTTCAAGGATCTCCTCTTTTCACTATACATTTGGTTGATGGTTTCACCCTCTCTTTTCAAGAAAATGGGGCCATTAGGACACTTCAATTCCCCCTCCTCTAAGGGGCTGCATAGTCTCTTTCTCTTCTCTTACCTCACTGAGGGAAGGGTGCTTTCTTTCCACCCACCCTGCTTCTGCCTTTTCAGGACCCACCAATATCAGTTATTTCCTCTCTCTTTCCCACCCTTCCACCTCTTACTTCCATTCTGGATTTTTTTCTGGTTGCCCTTAATGATGCCAAGACCTTTCCTGAAAACCAAGATGGCGGCATAGGTAAACACCGGAGTTAGCTGCCTCGAACAACCACTTCAAAAATACAACTAAAAGACGGAACGGACATCGCCCAGAACCACAAGAAGACTGGCTGAGGGGAACTTCTTCAACTAGAAGGAAAGAGAACAGCATACGAGACTCAGAGGAGGCGCTTTGCGGAAAATACAAAGGTGCGGAGGTACGCGCGGAGCGGGCTGGTAGCTGAGGGCACGGTTGTCGTTTTCAATCAGGAGGGAGTTTCAGATTCTGAGCTCCAGATCCAGGCAAGTCTCTAGGGACCCAGACTCAAACAGAAGAAGCGGGACTGTCTGGCATTGGTCGGAACACTAGGGCAACTTTCTCTCCGAGGTTTGCAGTGGTTGCTGGGACTCTGAGAGGCAGAGCCCCTAGGGACGGGACTGAGAGCAGCCATAACTGCTCCCTCCACCCCCTCTGTTGATCCTGTGCGACCCGTCCTGCCCAAGCCCTGCACAGAGACATTTGCCAGATAGCCTCAGGCAAAGGCTAGATTAGCACCTCCCTAG
>NW_006290680.1:2661912-2671113 GCF_000327345.1 Myotis davidii | reverse complement strand
ACCTACAACCAAGATTACTTTATCCAGCAAAGCTATCATTCAGAACTGAAGGTCAGATAAAGAGCTTCACAGATAAGGAAAAGCTAAAGGAGTTCATCACCACCAAACCAATATTATATGAAATGCTGAAAGGTATCCTTTAAGAAAAGGAAGAAGAAGAAAAAGGTAAAGATACACATTATGAACAACAAATACACATCTATCAACAAGTGAATCTAAAAATCAAGTGAATAAATAATCTGATGAACAGAATAAACTGGTGACTATAATAGAATCAGGGGCATAGAAAGGGAGTGGATTGACTAGTATCGGGGGGGGGAAGGAATGTGGGGGGGGAGGGAAGAGACTGGACAAAAAGCATACACTGATGGACAAGGACAGTGGGAGGGGGGGTAAGGGCAAAGGGTTGGGGTGGGAACTGGGTGGAGGGGAGCTATGGGGGGAAAAAGAGCAACAACTGTAATAATCTGAACAATAAAGATTTAATAAAAAATATTCCAGACTGGAAAAAAAAGACCTTTCCTGTGTTTGGAAGGGGGTACTGCTTTGGCTCCATATCTCATCCTGCCACTTCTCGCATTCTCCTCCCAGTCACATCCGAAATAGTTCACTTGTCTCAGCACAATCCCTCACCTTCCACTCCCTTCTCCACCCACTGCAGGATGGCTTGTATCACCAGCATTCATCCTAAATTACTCTTGCTTGGGTCATGAGTAATCTTATAGACACTAAATCCACTTGGAAAATATGAGGTTCCATCCTACTTGACTACTTAGGCACACCTGTCACTCTTTTTTTGTTGTTGTTAATCCTCACTTGAGGATATTTTTTCCATTGAGTTTTAGAGAGAGTGGAAGGGAGGGGGGAAGGAAGGAAGGAAGGAAGGAAGGAAGAGATAGGTGGTCTCCCTGCATGGGGATCAAGCCTGCAACCTGTAATCTAGGTACATACCCCTGACCAGAATCGAACCTGGGACCCTTCAGTCTTCGGGCTGATGACCTGTCCATTGAGCCAAACTGGCTAGGGCCACACCTGTCACTCTTCACCAGCCCTTCTGGGCCCTCCCTTTGCTGCTGTGATGACAGCTCACCTTCCTGGTTTTCCCTTGCCTCTCTGAACACAGCCTCTATTTTTCAGTGTCTTTGTTTTCCTCCTATTTGTTAATATTGGAGTTCCTCTGGGCTTAGTCCTAGACCTACTTTTTTTTTGTTGCCCTCTACATTCTTACTACAATATCTATTCCCTGCCCATGGTTTTAATTTCTAAACATTGGTCCCAGTCTCATATATCCAACACCGCAACTCAAAATTGCCGCAAGGGCACAGATACGCCTCCAATGAAGTGTGGCCACTGCTTCCTTTACCAAACTAACTCTCCTCTGAGCTTCTTCTCTATGAGCAGCACTCTGATCCACTCCAGTTGTATTAAGCAGAAGAGCTGGGTCTTAACACCTCTCTCCATCTCTTCACCCTTATCCATCACCACCAATTAACATTAGTTCAGCACCCCCAAATCTCCTGCACGTCTTCTGTATACCATCACCCTGGCCCAAGCTACCATATCTGCCCCCCCCCCGCCAAGATGGTTTTTCTCCTGCTCTTGCCCTCCCAAAGGTATCCACCCCACTCAATACACACCCTCCCCGCCTTTGCCCTAGTAACTTCTACTTACCCATTGACTTGAATTTATTTTCACATATTATCCTGATTTGCCAGACTGGTTTTTCTCTGCTTGTTATAATTCTCCTGACACCTGCACTTTATCTCCAAGTCCTGATAACAATTTTAAGAATTTAATTGTGAGTGTAATTATTTATTTAATGTCTGTCTCCCTTTTCAGAACACAAGCTTTAGCAAGGATTTGACTCTATCTTTCTTAGCCATTGGTGTATCCCTAGTGGACCACCGCCATCCCCTTGGTCATATTAAAGAGTCAATAAATATTTGTGGAAAGGATGAATGGTTAAGGGAAAGCAATAAGAGATCTGACTACTCCGAAGCTTCTACATACCTAAAAGATTTTAAAAGCAAATGAGAAACTGACAAAAATATTTGTAACTTATGCAAAACAGCTTATGTTCTTAAAAACAGATTATAATTACCAGCTCATAAAACAATGATGAACAAAAATGAAGAGCCATACAGGGAAATGAGCACAGGGTATAGAGAGGATGTTCATGAAAGAATCAATGCAAATGGCCAATTAAGCTGAAAAACAAATCCACTCTCTCCAGTATTCTAAAAAAAGATACACACACAGACACTTATTTTTTTAAATAGTCAGTGGTGGCAGAGGTTGAAAATCGGCATATTTTTCTGTTGGGGATCCCAGAGTTGTACCAACTTTCTGGAAGGTAATATGGTAATTTATATCAAAAGCCTTTAAAATATAATAGTTCATGTATGTTGGCTCAGTAGATTGATTTCCAAAAATGTGTCTTAGGGACATCAGAGTTTCATGCAAATACTTACTTATAAGAATGTTCATCACAGTGTTGCTTATAATCATAAAGAATTTAAGCCAAATTTAATGCCCGATAATAAAGGGTTGGTGGCTAGAATGGGGCCTGTCCTTCTCTAGGCAGCCATTAAAACACATGGCCCCAAAGAACATGTAAAGGTTTTTTTTAAGTGTGATTTTTTTAGCCATAAAAGAAGATCACAACACGAAATGCACAGTAGGAGTTTAATTTTTAAAAATAAATAGGTATATGCATAGGCATAAAAATATCTCCAGTACTGGGGAATAGGAGTGATTTTGTTCTTTTCTTCTTTAAATCTTTTTGTATATTCTTAATAGTCAACAAATCCTGCGTATCGTGTCCATAATGAGAAAAACTAAATATATCTTAATTTAACAATAGGGAACTGATTGCAACATATGGCCAAGGCTCTATCTAGAGAGGCGAGCGTGGTGATTAAGAGTATATGCTTTGAAACTCACAGGTAGGTATTCAGTTCCCTCATTATAATTTAAGAGCCATATGACCTTGAGCGAGTTACTTGATTCTCTTAGCCTCAGTTCCCTTCTCAGCGCAAAAGAGATAATCAGTACTGGGCAGAGCTGGTTTGGGGCTTCAATGAAATAATGTATGTAAAATTCTGATCAAAGAGTAAGTGCTTCATAAAAGTACCTGCTTTTATAAGGCCAACATACAAATAGATACCGTAATGCTTTACATGAATTCAAGATTCCCTTGGGGGTTATAAAAAAGTTTGGGGAATTATTATTTTGTGGTTCAGCATCTTCCAGGCTGTCACAGGATGGTGGGGTCCAGCAGGAGGATGCTGGCTGGGAGACGGACCTGGGTACCAAGCAGCCTAGGATAGGTTTTGCTCATTAGGGCAAACTGCTGGCATAGGTCATTTATTCCCCTAGTTACCCAACCAGCAAATGGTTATTAAGCATCTACCGTGTTCCAGACATTGGAGGCTCAGCAGCGAGACGGCCTAGCTGCCTCCCCGGAGCATGGCGAGCTCCTTCTAATTGGATTGAGACTTCAGGGCACATAGTTCCCGATGGATTCCGCTGAGGAAGCACTTCCTGTAGCTGAAGAAAACTGGGCAGGGTTTGGCAAGGGAAGCTCCCTTTGCATTCTGCAAATACCAGTCCTAAGGCAAGAGACTAGCCCCAGAATCCCACGTGCTGGCAGGACTGGGGGACCTACAGATGTCCTCCAACCCTGGTCAGGTTCAGTTCAAGACCAGACTTGCTCGGTCTGCAGGTCAAAAGCCATCAGGCTTCCAGGAGAGGGGTGAAAAAACTATGGCCTGTGGGTCCGCTCCAGCCCGTTGCCTGTTTTTAGAAATAGAAGTTTTGTTGAAATGAAGCCATGCCCATTTATGTATGGATTGTCTTAGGCTGTTTTTGTGCTACAAACACAAAGTGGAGTAGTTGCTACAGGGACCGAATGGCTCACAAAGCCTAAAATAATGATTATCTGACTCTTTACAGGAAAACTTGGCCAACTCCTGTTCCAGGTCAGTGAGGCTGGGGACATGAGATTAAAGGCGACATCAAGTTCCTAACTTTTCCCTTCTGCAGTTCCAGGTGCTGTTCCTCTAGAGTCCATCCAAGGGGGGCCGTTTGAGGAGAAGATCTACATCCAGTGGAAACCTCCCAATGAGACCAATGGGGTCATCACGCTGTACGAGGTAAGAAGGCCCCTTTGGCTGTATCTCTTGTCATGGCTTCATCCTATTGACTTCAGCCTGAGGCTGGCGAACACCTGCTACGTTCAGAGCTCCACTGAGGGCATAAAGGGGAGTGAGACACAATCACCGACACGGTGGGAAGAAAACGCAGGGCATACTGTTGTGCTGTCATGATAGCCCCGATGACCAACCTAATGGGCATACGATGCATTGAAGGGATTCTCAATCGCTTCAGCAGAGGTTTCAGGACGCATGGACCTGGGCTGTCCTGGCATGGCCAAGAGGACCCAGGCCTGGCAAGCAGTGGTTACGATTCATCCACAATGCTCGCATGATGCCCATCCTACCCACAACAGTCCCTGGGCTTTCAAAAGAATCCCAACGTCACTCCCTTCCCTGGGGGCACATGATTCTTGAGCTGTAACATTGCTCTGGGGACCAGGCATTCTTTATTGTCCTCCAAGTGATGCTGTCCCGGGATTAGCAGGACCTGATATCAGAGATGGAACAGATCCTCATCAGGCAGGAAGGACTCATAAGCCAACACAATGCAGCTTCCTAAATACTTTCAGAATTAGAACGAGCTGTATAGAAGTTCACTGCAAAACAAGAACAAACTAAACTTTGATAAGGCTGATAGAGCTCATTTCCAGTATTGGACTATGGCCAGGATTGATCCTCCGCCACTTACTTGCTATGTAACCTTGGGTTTATCCGGTAGCCTTTCATTTATATTTATAAGCACATATAAATATATGTTTAGTACTCTGGCATTTAGAAATCTCATTAATAAGTGTTAGCTCTTATCATTGCATAAAAATGAGAAAACTGAGACTCAGAGTGGTGAAGTGAAAAGACCAAAGTCACATGATGGCAAATTCATGGATCCTGAATTCAAGTGCAAGTGTCTTGCCCCTTAGTCAGCGTGGTCCGTGGACCAGTCGCATCAGCAGTGCCTGGAGGCTGGTTAGAAATACTTCATCTGAGGCTTCACCAGAGCTCCCAAATCAGAGTTTCTGTTCTCACAAGATGCCTGTTTGTGATTCATGTGGGCATTGGAGTTCGAGAAGCACTGCTGTAGACCAGGAGTCTTTAGAGAGTTTTGACACTTGATAAAAGAGTGTGTCCTCCTGAGAAGAGAGATGGGAAGCCCCCCCGCCCCTGCTGCCGCCCCCCATGCTGGGCTCAACCCAATTCTGCTCCAGACAGGAAGCGGGAGCCCTTGCTTTTACAGACATTTATAACAGAGTATATGTTTACGAGGCAATTTCCAAATTTAATTAGATGAAACCAATTTGATTTTTAAAATTAGGTTCTTGTAATTGTAGAGAGAAATCCATAAATTAAAAATCACCCTCTCTGGCCTCAAAAAGTATATTTTGTGACAAAGAAAAATAGAATAACACAAATGAAAGAGAAATTCAAGATTGTCTCCCTCTTCTTAAGTTCAACCTTGAACTCAGCAAAGTCAAAAGCCAAAAACAGGGAGAGGTATAGGTGGGTTGTAATGGTCTAATACTATAAATATTGTTAAGCAGTGCAGGTCCAAGCACTATGTAGTGTGTTAAGATTACATTTTCTTCTCTATGACTCTAACTTTCGACCTCTGGGTCTGTCCTTGGACAGTTTTGCCCCCCTCCCCCCACCCCTAAGATGAATGGCTTTGATTCTGTCGCATTCTGTCTCTGGGCTTCAGTCTTCTCATTGTCATATGAAAATGTCAGACTGGTCCAGTCTCCAACTGGACAAGAATCAAGAGAAAAATAAATGTATGTCAAACCTACAAACCAAAGGTTTAAAACTCATTTTGGAGTCACTCTACTGTTGGAACCTTGCCTGTGGCCAGTCTTTGAAAGCAAAGAGGTGATGACACTTGGAGAAAAATAGCTAGTGCAAAGGCCCTGGGGTAGAAATGGCTTTGGCATGTTTGACAAATTGGAGGTCAGAGTGACTGAAGCTTTGTGAGCGTGAAGGACAGTGATAAGACCATGGGTGGGCAGGGGCAGAGTGTGTGCTTTATCCAGAGAAGAATAAAGAGCCCTAGGAATCATATTTATATTCTTAAACAATTACCTGGCCATTGTGTGGCTAACTGGCTGTGGGTACATCAGCATCTTGGGGACATCTGAAGAGTGTGCCAGGAGGCGAGGACATTTCCATCATCTATGAAATCGCAATGAGAGCTCAGCTTTTTATTGGAAGACCTTGTGCCCAGGTAGAGATGTGGAAACTTTGTCACATCTGCCTCTTTCCTGCTGTAACTCGGGTTAGGAATCAGACCATGGCCTCCGATCTCCAGGGACCTATACTTTAGTGGGAGACACAGAACGCTCTTCTCGATCACAGTGTGGCAGGCAGTGCAGAGTTAGGTCACGTCAAAGGCCTCATGTCCACAGATGGGCATCAGACATGCAGAATCTCAGGCCCCAGCCCAGTCCCCCTGAACCAGAGTCTGTTTTAACAAGATCTTCTGGTGATTCATGTGCACATTGAAGTGTGAGAAGCACTGGTCCAAGAGACATTCTAAAACTTCATCGTCTGGATCTGGAAAGTTCTGCCTGCTGAAAGCAGTGCAGTCCTTGGATGAATAATGTGGCCACTGAACGATCTGAGTGATGTCCCTGCTCGCATGGGGCCCACACGCTGAGTATTTTCACCAGGAATGGGAATCAGGCCGTTCCCACAGACCCCGCCAGAACCCTGCTTGGGTTTGAGTGGACCTCAGTGTCCCCCAGGCGAGGCAAGTGTGTGAAGAGAGTGGGTATGGCTTTCCCCGTTCTGACTGCTCTTGTGAACAACCCAGCTCCCCACAAATAGGCCATCAACCCTGCAGACAGGCACTTACAGCCCGGATGAGGACGTGGGGGACGCGGCCCAGCAAAACAGTTGTTTAACGACTCCTCAATAAAATCACTCCCAGACAAGCTGTTCAGAGTTCATGAAAAACAGTAATCAATATGTGTCTGAATTCAATTAATTGTGCTCATCTCTATCCCAAAATAAAAATCACGCAGTGTGAGGGAATTGGGCCAGAAGATGTTACACCAGCAACGGGGTTAACGAAGTGTGAAAATATTTAAAATTCAGACATGGGAAGCGTCCCTCTAAGCTTTTCTGTTTAGCAGTCAAAATCACCAAGTTTCTAATTACAGTGTATAAATCTGAGAAGCTTAAAGGGAATGAGCGGGCCCTAATGAGTCAGGAATGGGTGTCTTGATTATGCTAGAGTTGATTGACATTTATCTTGTGAGCTATTCTAGGCTCCTGGCGTTCAGAATTGAATGAAACACACACTCTGCCTCAATAAAATAAGGCGGCGTTCCTGTGTGGGAGTGCCTTTAAAAGGTACCATGGGGTCAGGGGGGTGGTCAATATTTTTGCAGCATGCAGATGGTGTGCGAGTGTATTGGGAGTGCATGGCAGGAGGGCTGGGCGGAGTTCTGAGACAGAGGAGCTCTACCAGGGACTGGAGCAGTCACACACTGATGGAGAGAGGGGCCAGTGGCACGCAGGAGCTCAGGAGCAAGCTCTCAAAGAGAGAGGCCCATAGGCGGTACCGGCTCAGGTTGGATGTCAGACACACCTTCCTCCTGTCCTTGGACTCAGCCACAATGGCCACTCAGAACTCACTGACCCCAGACATGCTCATGGCTCTGGTCCATAGAGCAGCAATGGGATGAGGGGTCGGGGGGGGAAGTGGTCCTGATGGGCAAGAGGTAGTGCAGGCAGGAAATGACTAACACAGCCCAAAGCAAGAATTTGCATAAATCAAACTGGATCTACATTAATTAGGATACACAATTTGCATAATGCAGGCTGCTATTGGGTATAACTTGAGCCAGGCTGGTAACTAGGATAAAAGCTCTTGTTTCTTTTGAATTGTTTAAGCCAGAAATGTGGGAATTCTCTGTTTCCCTCACCACTTGCCACAACATCGAATGCTCTAGAAAGTTCGATTTACTTCTGCCAAAGAAGACACGAGTTAGGTCGCATGGCTGCATCTGAGCACTCATCTCTCACCGGGACCATTTCAGGACCTCGCTGCCCATCCCCCACTGATGCTTCCCCTAGTCCACTTCTCCCCCTTTCTCCAGGAGGCTTTCCCTGCCCACTCTCCCCGTCACCCGGCATTCCATACCATCTTCACACTCTGCACTGGTTTTGTTGTTGTGCTTCAGTATCATCCAGCCTCCTCCTGGACGTTTAGCCCATCATGGACCATGTGACTATTCAGTGTTGACTTAGTGGTGCCATAGTGCTCCGATATGAGGTTAAACATTATTCTGAATGTTTCTGTGATGCTGTTTTTGGATGAGATGGCACTTAAGTGGACTCTAAATAAAGCAGATCAACCTCCTTAATGTGGGTGGGCCTCATCCAATCAGGTGAAGGTCAGAATAGAACACAAGACTGAGCTCCCTTGAGCAAGAGGAATTCTACCTGCAGATGAGCCTCAGACGTAAACTGTGACGTTAGCGCTTCCCTGTTTCCCCAGTCTGAAAGCCTTTGGTCTTGAACTTAATACTTGCCATATTTGTTTTTCTTTTTAGTAGTGTATCCTGGGGAGGTAAGAGAGGAGCGTTCACATGTGCTCAGTTAATATTCCTTGGCTGACTACGTGGATTCATGCTTTAGCTTAACAAGGAGTAATGGTGAAAGTTGTGTTCTAACCAATTTAGTAGTTCTAAAGCCCGGCTGGAGATTGGAATCATACCTTGGGAGCCTCCCAAATGTAGATAAGTATATAGGTACGTCAATACGTAAATGGATGATGGATGCATGCCTGGGCCTCATTGCAGTCCAAATGAATCTGAATCCCTGGGGGTCGGGGGGGTTCTATCCATGTGGGGTTTTTATTAGTTCCTTGGGTAATTCTAACATTCATCCAGAGTTGGGAGGACGTAAAATGAATTCACTTAATCTCTTTTGCTACGTTATCCTAGCCAAATGCCCCCTAATTAAACAGGCGACCCTGTCTTCATTCTCACTCTGCCAGAGTCCAACTCTGTCAGATAGGACACTACAGGGAACTCACTCAAGCACAGGC
>NW_006290680.1:2654126-2658519 GCF_000327345.1 Myotis davidii | reverse complement strand
CAGTGGGAGTGCAGGGCAGGAGGGCTGGGCGGAGTTCTGAGACAGAGGAGCTCTACCAGGGACTGGAGCAGTCACACACTGATGGAGAGAGGGGCCAGTGGCACGCAGGAGCTCAGGAGCAAGCTCTCAAAGAGAGAGGCCCACAGGCGGTACCGGCTCAGGTTGGATGTCAGACACACCTTCCTCCTGTCCTTGGACTCAGCCACAATGGCCACTCAGAACTCACTGACCCCAGACATGCTCATGGCTCTGGTCCATAGAGCAGCAATGGGATGAGGGGTCGGGGGGGGAAGTGGTCCTGATGGGCAAGAGGTAGTGCAGGCAGGAAATGACTAACACAGCCCAAAGCAAGAATTTGCATAAATCAAACTGGATCTACATTAATTAGGATACACAATTTGCATAATGCAGGCTGCTATTGGGTATAACTTGAGCCAGGCTGGTAACTAGGATAAAAGCTCTTGTTTCTTTTGAATTGTTTAAGCCAGAAATGTGGGAATTCTCTGTTTCCCTCACCACTTGCCACAACATCGAATGCTCTAGAAAGTTCGATTTACTTCTGCCAAAGAAGACACGAGTTAGGTCGCATGGCTGCATCTGAGCACTCATCTCTCACCGGGACCATTTCAGGACCTCGCTGCCCATCCCCCACTGATGCTTCCCCTAGTCCACTTCTCCCCCTTTAGCCAGACCCAACACCCTAAATGTAAATCTAATCGGGGCACTTCCCTGCTTTGGCTTCATCTTAACTCTAGGGCTCTGAAGGACCTGGCTCCTGCTGGCCTCACTAATGTCCTCTCCTGCCCTTCCCCCCATTGCTGTGTGTGTAGCAACCCCTGCAGCCTTCTAGCATTTTCTCAAACTCACCCAGTTCTTAGCAGCTCATAGGACTTTGTGGATTCAGTCCTTCTGCCTACAAGCATTTTTACTTTATATTTCTCATTCTATGCCTCTCCTTCATATTCTGCGCCTCCAGGAGGCTTTCCCTGCCCACTCTCCCCGTCACCCGGCATTCCATACCATCTTCACACTCTGCACTGGTTTTGTTGTTGTGCTTCAGTATCATCCAGCCTCCTCCTGGACGTTTAGCCCATCATGGACCATGTGACTATTCAGTGTTGACTTAGTGGTGCCATAGTGCTCCGATATGAGGTTAAACATTATTCTGAATGTTTCCTGTGATGCTGTTTTTGGATGAGATGGCACTTAAGTGGACTCTAAATAAAGCAGATCAACCTCCTTAATGTGGGTGGGCCTCATCCAATCAGTTGAAGGTCAGAATAGAACACAAGACTGAGCTCCCCTGAGCAAGAGGGAATTCTACCTGCACATGAGCCTCAGACGTAAACTGTGACCTTAGCACTTCCCTGTTTCTCCAGCCTGAAAGCCTTTGGTCTTGAACTTAATACTTGCCATATTTGTTTTTTCTTTTTAGTAGCGTATCCTGGGGAGGTAAGAGAGGAGCGTTCACATGTGCTCAGTTAATATTCCTTGGCTGACTATGTGGATTTATGCTTCAGCTTAACAAGGAGTAATGGTGAAAGTTGTGTTCTAACCAATTTAGTAGTTCTAAAGCCCGGCTGGAGATTGGAATCATACCTTGGGAGCCTCCCAAATGTAGATAAGTATATAGGTACGTCAATACGTAAATGGATGATGGATGCATGCCTGGGCCTCATTGCAGTCCAAATGAATCTGAATCCCTGGGGGTCGGGGGGGTTCTATCCATGTGGGGTTTTTATTAGTTCCTTGGGTAATTCTAACATACATCCAGAGTTGGGAGAAGGTAAAATGAATTCACTTAATCTCTTTTGCTACGTTATCCTAGCCAAATGCCCCTAATTGAACAGGCGACCCTCTCTTCATTCTCACTCTGCCAGAGTCCAACTCTGTCAGGACACTACAGGGAACTCACTCAAGCACAGGTGGGCGCTAGGTGCTGGTTTTTAAAGGTTCGAGTTCAAGAGGCGCTGGCTATTTCTCCTCAAGGTTGCTAACCAGGTGGTTTGTGGAGTAAATGGAGACACACGGGGCCGTATCATTCTGTCAGGTTCCCTTTGCATTTTGCTAATGGTATCTTGCAACGCTGATGCTGAGCCCACCACAGACCTTACCTTATAGATCTGTTCCCTTCTCCTGTTGTAGAAATCAGTTCTGTTGTTTATTTGTGAGATTTAAAAAGGCATATGCACACACAAAGTGTAATAGATGTTTCCCAGAGGCCTCCCCTAAATCTTAAGAGTCAGGGCCTGGGATGTCTAGGAGCTGTTTTTCCTAATCCTCAGCCCATCACTCAATCTCCATAGGATGTTTCCCATCCAGAGACCTGAAAAATGCAGGCATCCCCGAGTAGATGCCAGACTCAGGTCCACTGGGCTGACAGACAGGTTGACAGGTGTTTCAATAGGAATGGCCTGAGGTTGAAAAGAATGATTTCTGGCACTGGGCGTCTGCAAGGACCGGGAGTTGTGTGCTGAAGTAAGTTGCATTTATGTAAGTGAGACCATTACAGCTGTCTATCATCCACTGGAGGAATATCAAGAATGCCTATATGTTTGCCTCTGGGTGGTTTTATTTTTTTTTCCTTTTGCTATTACAACCTGTTTGCGATGGAGCCAGGTAACTTGACAGTAGGAATCAACAGATGCATAACGCTCGTTACCCAATGAACAGCAAATCACGTTCTCCTGGCAAGGAGACATTCCTTGCACGAAGCATTAATCATTCAGCTCCACTACAGGAAAACAGCAGAGGTTGCTGCATGGCATGTACTCCTGCAGGGTGCACATGTGGATAAGTAGGTTTGTCTTGCTGTGTGTGGTGCATAAACATGTATGTTTGTGAGTTTATGTAGTTGTACACTGGCACGTATATGCACATGTGGATTTATGGGTCTGAGGCAGGCATGGGTGAATCCTTCATGATTGGGCTGTACCCACATTCTCAATTGCATCTTTGGAATTGCTCTATTTCTTTGGAGAGTTAACGATAGGGGGTGTCATAGACACCACACTATGTCTGTTTTCTCCTAGACTGGAGGAGCTAGGTCACCTCACATCCATGACATAGATTCAAATGTCACAGGAGAACTCCCTGTTCCTTCAATAGGCTCCCAGCTGTTTCTCGTGAACTTCTATCATAATTATCCATTAGAACTTTTGATAAAGGAAAATTTTGCATTCAAAGACATCTGTAGTTTGCCCTGGCCAGTATGCTCAATGATTAGAGTGTCAGCCCATACACTGAACGATTTAGGTTCGATTTCTGGGCACGGGCATGTACCTGGGTTGCAGGTTCGATCCCTGGCCCAGTCAGGGTACATGTGGGACACAACCAAGCGATGTCTCTCTCCCATTGATGTTGCTTTCTTTCTCCCCTCCTCCCTTCCTTCCTCCCATTCTAAAATAAATAAATAAATGGAAAAATATCCTCAGGTGAGGATTAACGATAATAATAATGATGATGATGATGATGATGATAGTAATCTGCAGGCTAAATTTATTCCTCAGCATGTACAGTTTTTCTAGGAGAGTGGAGGGAAGGAAACGAAAAGGTAGTTCTGCGTCTGGCACAGCCTGGGTTCTCCTCACATTCCTTGCATGGGAGGGAAACTATGTTTGGGGCACTGTGCACCCAGCAGGCTTTGTAGAGAAACAGCCCATCCGTCTGAGTGGAACCCTCTCTCTGGCTGTATGTGGTCCTTTCAGTGAGCTCTGCCCTGAGGCGGTGTATAAGCTGCCAAGGGTCTCTTTAAACATCACAAGTTGTTCTCCTTTCATCTCAGATGTTTTACCTGAGTCACAAACTCCTGTTGGAATTCCTCCAGGACTGGGCAAGGCAGCATGGATCTGGTGCTTTCAGCCGGCCAGCCCTTCTATATGTATTCTGGTCAAAAGAGCTCTGTGTTTGGGACCTAAATGAAGGGTGATTACGAGTGTTCACCCACCATGGGGCATTGGGAGCCTTTACTGGGATGTCTCTGGAGACGGGAATTCAAATTTATGATTCAGAGAGTATGCTCTCATCAGACTCAGGAGATGGCAGATGGCATTCCCTCCTCTCCTGCTGAGTCAATGGTGCTTTATTTGACTACCTAAAATTTACCCAAGTGCAGGGTGTTGGCCTACATAATTATGGACTCAATGCATGCATACATACCTAAATGCATATGCATGCCTATACATACATGCATACATACATACATACATACACACATATATACCAGGTCTTCTTCAGAGCCCTTCAAAATATATGTCATAAAAATCATCATTGCTTTCCTGGTCTCCCTTTTATTCCACGCATATATTTAATGCACATGTGTCATTACAAATCAGATCATGAAGTGTGCAAGGAGGAAATTGATTATTGACATTTGGTTTTCCAGTGATCCCCT
>NW_006290680.1:2631235-2654109 GCF_000327345.1 Myotis davidii | reverse complement strand
CCTGGGCCTTGTTTTCTACACCTGTGACCTGGAAGAATTGGACCGGGTAGATTCAAAGGCTCCTTCCTGCTCTGACCTACCACTCAGGTGCCCCAAATGGAATTGATCTTACTCCTAGTTTCATGAAACACTTTCCTTATTGGTTTGTCTGTGGCCTTCTTTTGTATGTATTTATTCATTTTTGTAACAACACACCAACTACCAGGACAACCAGAACTTTTTGCAATATCTTGTATCTGTTTATGAGGTCCTCCAATCTCACCCTCCTGACTCCTCCTGCTATCCTGAATCATGTATATAATTCCTTTTTATGTAGTTTTACTACCTGTGTGCATTCCTTAAGGGCATACTATTTTGTTTTATCAGTCTTTTAACTTTAATAAAGGATTCTGAGTCGTATATAATCTTTTGGCACATTTTAATTCCATATTTTGTGCTAGCAGTCATTCCTATCCATGAGTGCCGCTGTAGTGCATTCATCTTGAGGGCTGTATAGTATTTCGTCCTGCGAAGACATTAGAACACATTTATACATTATTCTTTTTTTTTTAAATATATTTTATTGATTTTTTACAGAGAGGAAGGGAGAGAGATAGTTAGAAACATCGATGAGAGAGAAGCATCGATCAGCTGCCTCCTGCACATCTCCTACTGGGGATGTGCCCGCAACCCAGGTACATGCCCCTGACCGGAATCGAACCTGGGACCCTTCAGTCCGCAGGCTGATGCTCCATCCACTGAGCCAAACCGGTTTCGGCTATACATTATTCTTTGATAGGTGTCTGGGGTTGCTTCCAGTATATTGCCTTTATCAACAGTGATGATATAAGCATCTTTGTACATACCTTCTATTGCATATGTGCAAAATAGTTTCTTGAGTTTATATCGAGAAACTAGGTATATGGTCAATGAATGTTGAACTTCACAAAAAGGAAAAAAAAAGAGCCAAGCTATTTTCCAAACTATTCTCACCAATTTACACTTATGCCAGCAAAGTATAAGAGCTTTAATGATTCCAAATTCTCTCCAGTATCTGGTATTGTTAGCATTCTTCCTTTTGGCTACTTAAATCGGTATACAATGGCATCTCCTTATTGTCTTGCTCTGTATCCCCTCAGTCATTAGCAAGGCTGAATATATTGTAGTATATTAGTGCCTCATTTATATTTCCTTTTCTGTGGGATGTCCATTCATGTCTTTTGCACATTTTTCTATGGGATTATTTGTCCTATTTTTATTGATATTAGTAGTTCTTTATGTCTTTTGGATACTGTTTTGTCAGTTACATATGTAACTTGCCATTTTTACTTTCTCTAAGAGATTATTTGATGACAAAAGCCCTTGGTTATAATATAGTAAATTTTATAAGTCTTTGCATATATAGTGAGCACATTGTATCTTTAAGAAGCTGTTCCCCAAACCAAGGTAAGAAAGACCATTTCCTAGAGTGCTACTAAAAAAATGTATGGTTTTTGCCGAAACCGGTTTGGCTCGGTGGATAGAGCGTCGGTCTGCGGACTGAAGGGTCCCAGGTTCGATTCCGGTCAAGGGCATGTACCTGGGTTGCGAGCACATCCCCAGTGGGAGATGTGCAGGAGGCAGCTGATCAATGTTTCTCTCTCATTGATGTTTCTAACTCTCTATCTCTCTCCCTTCCTCTCTGTAAAAAATCAATAAAATATATTTTTTTAAAAAAAGAAATAAAAAAAAATGTATGGTTTTGCTAAGTTTAAGTCCCTAACCTATCTGCTCTTAATTGATGTGAAAGGAGTGAGAATGGGGTACAACATTCCGTTTTTTCCTATGTGGATAAATACCTTTCTCAGGCCCTTTTAAGAATAGTTCCTCTTTTCCCTTGATCTGCCAGCCATATCTGGCCTGTGCTCAAATTCCTCATATGCATTCATTCATTTCTGCGCTCTCCATCCCACTGGCTACCATGCATTACAGCCACATACAGTCATCACAATTACAGCGCCCCCTTACTCCTGATCTCTACCAAAGCAGACCCCTCTTCCTCCTCCTCCTCCTCCACCTCCTCTTCCTCCTCCTTCTCCTCCAGAAACATCGTGGCTATTCTTGCCCATGGCTCTTTCATTTAGAATCCACTTATCACATTTAATGCAAACCCCTGTTGTAGTTTTGATTAGAATTGCATTGAATGCGTAGAACAACATGCGGGGTAACTGACATCTTTACACAATTAAATCTCTCTCTCTTAAGTCTCTCTCTCTCTCTATTTATTTAACTTCTTTTTAATGTTTCCCAAAGTTTTATTACCTAACTTATGGAGAGATTGCATTTGACATAAAATCCAAACTGCTAACTTAGGTCCAAAAGACCTTGCATCTTGCATTCTCTTTTTCTCTCTAGTCTCAAGGACCTTCTTCTATATCCTTCCATGTTCCCAGGTCCCTCCTGCCTCAGGCTCCTTGCGCATGGAGTTCTTAGGTACCTGAAAGCTCTTCCACCTCGTCTTCCATAGCCAACTCATTCACATACTACAGGCGCCAACAGGCGTGCTACCTCCTCAGAAAGGCCCTCCCCAACGGTCGCAAAGAAGACTCCAGCCACTCACCACTATTCTCTATCACTGCTTTCATTTCCTGATTAATATGCATCACAATGACTATTACATACAGGGTGGGCAAAAGGAGGCTTACAGTTGTATGTAAAACATGGAGTTTATTCTTTGATTAGTATTCATTAATTTTTGCATTATTTATTATTATTAATAACCCACTTTTGCCCACTCCTATATTTATTTATGAGTGCATCTCCCTGTGTGGTAGGTGCTATGAAGGCAGGACCCACATCTATATTACTCACCATTGGAGAACCCAGTGTCTGGAAAACAGAAACTCAGTTCATTTATTTAATTTTCTATTTTTTAAGCTTTTGCATGCATACAAGTCCTTTGGTTGATCTTGTACTTCCCCCCTTTAACCCCCGCCCAACTTCCAACTGAAGTTTAACAGTTTTTTCCATGCTTCTTTGTCTCTGATCTGTTTTTGTTCATCAGTTTATAATGTTCATTATATTCCACAAATGAGTGAGATCATGTGATATTTATCTTTCTCTGACTGGCTTATTTCGCTTAGCATAATGCTCTCCAGTTCCATTCATGCTATTACAAATGGTAAGAATCCCTTCTTTTACACAGCAGCATAATATTCCATTATGTAGATGTACCACAGTTTTTTAATCCACTCATCTGCTGATGGGCACTTAGGCTGTTTCCAAATCTTAGCTATGGTGAATTGTGCTGCTATGAACATAGGGGTGCATATATTCTTTCTGATTGGTGTTTCTAGTTTCTTGGGATATAGTCCTAGAGGTGGGATTACTGGGTCAAATGGGAGTTCCATCTTTAGTTTTTTGAGAAAACTCCATACTGTTTTCCACAGTGGCTGTACCAGTCATTTGTTGATTTGTTGATGATAGCCATTATGACAGGTGTGAGATGGTATCTCATTGTCATTTTGATTTGCATCTCTTGGATGATTAGCAACTTTGAGCATGCTTTCATGTTTCTTGGCCTTCTGTATTGTCAACTTTTGAAAGGTGTCTATTTAAGTCCTTTTTCTATTTTTTGATTGGATTGTTTATCTTCTTTTTGTTAAGATGTATGAGTTCCCTATAGATTTTGGAGATTAGGCCCTTATCGGATATAACATTGGCCAATATGTTCTCCCTATTTTTTTTAATGAATGAAGATTGAGAGGTTCCGTTTGATCTGATGTACAATGATAGTCAGGAATAACTCTCAGTTTCAGTTAGCCCACAGATATGACAGATACAACCATATAAAACCATAAGATTATATCCTAAGTCCTTTAATAACCTATAATAGTCTACCTGAGGTTCCAGTGACCACTGAGCTTACATTTAATTCACAGAACCCAACCACTAAAAGGTACACTTATCAAGGTTAGGGATCTGTTTTTCCCAAGTACCTAAAACAGGAAACGCATTAAGCACTACTCAATATATATCTGCTTAATGAATAAATCTGGATTCCGAACTTGAATCAAAATTAAGGCAACAGCTATAATAGATATTTAAATATTCTTTATGATTGCTTGATTTTTTAAAAAATAATTTATCCTGTGTGAATGTTAGTGATATCACAACAACATTATATGGTGCCAGGAAGATGGGGAGTGGAAAGTAACCCCTACCTCACTCCCTCACACTTCAACAGCTTCCATGGGTTTATTTTTTCTAGTCCTTGTGCATTTACATCTTGTGCATGATTATGGCCATATTGTGAAATTTGAATGTTCACTATGTTGAACATTTTTCCATTTCAATGTGATCTACGTAATTTCTCCATTTCTTGGTCCTCTGATCTCCAGGCACACAGGCCATACTTTGCTTCCCAATCGTTCTGTTTTGGAGTACATTGATTGATTTTCCTAGATGTAAGACAGAATTTTAGAGTAAAAGGGGGGCCTGGGTCTCTCTAAATATCTGATTAGCAAAGTTTGAACATCTGCTCTCCTTTTCTTTCTCAGCAGATTTGTCAATAGCAAGCAGAGGGGTTTTCATGCCTTCCACTGGTCACAGAACTTCGCTCAAAATATTGTATCTCTCTGTTGAGCAGGAATAGACCAAAGGGAGGGGCACAGAACAATATGTCCAAATTTGGATGGAAATCTATAAACCCGAAGTTAGAAGTGGTGGTCTTATTTCCCTCCTTGTATTAAAGTTTGAGTCTCAGTTTGCTTATTTGCTAACACGTGGAGATCAATGTGGAGCACATGTGTGTTCCATGCCTGCCTAATACCAATCCCATGACAGATCAATAATCAATCAGGGCATGTCCTTCCACTGACCTCTGACATGGCCTTGGAATCTCTCTCATAGCATGCTTGGTGATCATTTCCAATTGAATGGAATGGGAATAGCATTCAGGATGAGGCCTACCTACCTTCCCAGCCTGTTTTCAGTGCACCACTGTGGGGTGGGTGAAGCTCTGTATCAGTGGTTCTCAACCTTGGCTGCACATTAGAATCACCTTGGAATCTTTTTAGAATCCTGATTCCTGGGCCTCGCCCTCCGGAAATTCTGTTTCTTTGTTATGGGGTGGGGCCACAACATTAGTAACAAAGAAACAGAATTTCCAGAGGATGAGGCCCAGGAATCAGGATTTTAAAAAGATTCCCAGGTGATTCTAATGTGCAGCCAAGGTTGAGAGCCTATGCATCCACTCATAGCTTTGTTCTCCAGAAGCTGTGTTTACTGCACTTCCTTGTTTTGTTTTGTTCGTTTTTCTATACTCCGAGCATGTTTCAGTTTTAGACCTTTTTTTACAATAGTTATATTCTTAACAAACTCTGTTGCAATGCCTGCTGGGACCTCAGCATTATGGACCAATCCTATATAATAAAAGCCCAGCGACCGAACGACAGAATGACCAGAACAACCGGTCGACCAGTCGCTATGATGTGCACTGATCACCCGGGGCCAGACCTCAATGCAGGGGCTTTCCCCTGATGGTCAGTGTGCTGACCAGGATGAGTGGCTGCTCCCACTGAGAACCCCAGGCTGGCGGACAGAAACCCAAGCTGCGATTGTCGCCTCCTCGCCCCAGTCTCCTCCTCCTCACTCCCTGCTGCCTCCTGCAGACTCCTGCAGTCTGCACAGCACCACTGCTGCTGGACTCACAGAGCTGACTGACCCCAGAGGCTGGGAGGTGGGTTCGTGGCCGCTGCGGGACTGAGGCCCACTCCACTACCTCTCAGTGCTGTTGTCCCTGGGCCCAGCTCAAACTGGCTCCCCTGAAGAGGTGAGTAAGAGCCATGGTCTAGGACCCTAGTCCTGCCACTCCTAGGATCAGGCATGTTGTACTCGGTGAGGCTTAGCTGCTCTCTTTGTCCTTTCCTGCCTTCTGAGTAAATGTGCTATTGGCAATGCTGGAAGGCAGTTCTTTCTAATGACTGTGCTGCTACTTGGAGTAAGGGGCCAGTTCTGTGGAGGGAGGAAGGTGCCAGAGGTGAGAAAGTCTAATCACCCATCGGGAGAGTTTTCATGATTGTGACTAAAACACAGCAGCACCACAGGAACACGGAGAGCACACAGAGCCACGGGACCACAGAGCACGTGCAGGGCCCCAGGAACACGGAGCATGGGTAGAGGTTTCAAGACAGTATTGGAACTGCCCTTCAGGATCATATAGTATATCACCAGCTCTGTGCACTTCCCACCAACAAATGCACTCTGTAATTTCAGACTTCCCCAGGAATTTTTTATAACAATATTACAGAAAGTCTGGGTATAAGGGGAAAGCATCACCTATAATCTCTTCTCCTAGCACAATTTTTCTGCCTTGTATTTTATCTCTGTTAATATGCATGCATCTTTCACCTAACTAATTACAATTACATAAAATTTGCTATCGTACTTTTTCATTAAGTGTTTTATCACAATCATGAAGCTTTTATAGCACCATGGAAACAGCTTATCTTTTTTAATGATGGCATAATTGTCCATTGAGTGTACATATACCCTAGTTTACTTATTCATTCCTCTATTGTGTTTCCATATTTCTGATAACTCTGTAATGACCCTCGTGCATATGGTGGCATTGTGTCCTGGTAGAAAGAATATGGCCTTCCGATCAGATGGGCCTGGATTCAAATCCCAGTTCTAACATTAACTAGATGGAAGGCTTTTGGGCCAATTAACGCTCTGAAACTGAGTTATCTTATATGCTTAAACTTTTAAAAATTCATGTAAGAGAATTAGTATTCAAGCCTACAATTTGGGAGTATTGTAAGAATTAGATATACAGTAATTCCTCACTTAACATCACCAATAGATTCTGCAGCTTTAAGCGAAATGCATTTGAGAAAACGAATCTTGCCATAGGCTAAATGATAGAAACAAGAGTTAAGTTCCTATAGCATCTCATCAACATTGTAAGATAGTGATACTGAACAAAACGATGTTATTTGAGGACCTGCAGTATGTTGCAGTCATAGCTACCTAGCAGCCATTCAATGTCATGGTGGTTGTTTGACTTTCTCCTCTGCCTGGTGTACTTGGTGTATTTCTATGTTAGAAATTCCCCCCCATGAAATTACAGGGTTGAAGAGTCACTTTTGTGACTCTCGATATATATTGACAGATTGTTCTCCAAGTGTGATCGTGTGCTTTGAGCCTCGTGGTTTTTTAAATGCCAATCACTGTGTCTGGGAAGCAGGCCTTGGCAGCTCACCAGAGATTTATGTCAGCTTTCATGATGCCCTCAGAGCAGGCAGATGTGTGAAGAGCTTATCACATGTTGGCAGATCCATTTACGCTCTCCAAGGACATGCCAGAAACACTCTTGCTTCAGCAACTCATTGCTCACTTCCCCTCCCCTAGGCCCTTTAAGTGCCTTGGCCTTCAATAATCTCCAAGAAGGTCCTGGGGACCACATGGAACTCTGAGCTGGAGGACTCAAAGCAAGGTTCCCAGAGGCTCTGCCACCGGTGTACTGTGATACATCACCAGTCACACCTCCCATGGCCTCAATGAGCTCATCTGTGAAAGAGAAGGTTGAGGCATTTGGGCTCAGAAGCCAAACCACTAGGAGTGTGTTCTCCTGTCATCAGCATCCTCTGGGAGCTCTTCAGAAATGCACCATCTCAGGCTCCACCCCAGACCTGCTGAGGCAGGGTCGGCATTGTTATAGGATCCCTAGGTGACCTCTCTGCACATTAAAGTTTGACAAGCGCAGCATGAAATTACCTGTGGGCCAAAATTTTCTATCCTGTTGGGAAACTCTGGGAGCCCCAATTTTAGAACCATGGTCTCCCTGCACTAGGCCTGCACTGAGTCAGGAATTCCCTAACCTGCATGAGGCTCCTCCCCTGCCCATCTGTGGACTAGATGCCACTTCTTATGGGTCAGGGTCGTAGCAACCAGTACCTTCCTCCCTGAGGGGACAGAGCCGTTTTGCTGAAACACAGATCTTACTAATCACTTTACTCCCTAAAATCCATCCCCAGATCCCAATGTCTCCCAAGATAGAATCTGAATCATTTTGAAGTTGACCAGCAGGTTCCTCAACGAATGGCCTCCCCAGCATCCTCTCCTGTTTTTATTCCCGCCTCCCTGAATCCACAGGCTTTACTTGACATCCATACCACACTGTCCTTGTTCTTGTCTTCCCTTTCTCTGGGATGCTCTCCCAAGGTCTTCCTTCTTATAGTGAAGTCTGTGCGCCCCTCCGCACCTCAAGGGCTCGAGGACCCTTTGAGGGAGACTGTTTCCCTGCACCACCTGGAGGAGAGCTTCCTTCTTGTTACGTTACGATAGCACATACTGCCCTGTGCTCTGATTGCTTGATTTCTACATCTGTCTACAGTGAGGCTCAGAATTCTCAGACTTCCAAGAACATATTTCATTCCCTGTTGAGATTCTAGGACCTGGCACCTGGTAGGCCTCCATGGAGAGCAGTAGCGCGGACAACTTCCCTTCCACTCTCAGTCTCCCCACCCTTCTCTGCCTGCCCTCTGGTCTGGAGATTGACTCTCAGACATCACTGAGCTCCCTTGCCTTTTTCGTTTCTGTTCAGCTGAAGGGCTCCCTGCAGCAGATAGAAGGTGGGGAGAAAGGAAAGGTCGTTATTGCTCAGCTTCCTCAGGGAAGGTCCAGGCTCCTCTCAAGGTGACCTTCTGAATTCTGGGACCTGCTCCATCCTCCATCCATCTCTCCCGTACTGAACCTCCACCCTCTCCAACTATGCCTCATTTCCCTCACCCTGCCGACAGGGTCAACACTTCCTCCTTGAATTATCCATCTGTTTCCTGCTGGGACCCCCCTGAGACCCATGTCACAATTGCCACGTACCATTCAGAGTGGACTTTATCTCAAGCCCCAAAACTCCATCAAGCAAGGATGATCCCCATTAATATGGAGGCTTAGGGAGGCGATATAATTTGCCAAAGATTGCACAACTAGTAAGTAAAATCTGGATTCCTACCACGTTGGGTTATAAAACCTATCCACTTAACTAGTCAGCCATAGTGCTTCCTCCACAGGCATTCAATGATCATGGAATCGATCTGAACTCCCCAGTCATGGTCAGTCCACCTGACTGGGATGATCAAGAGCTCGCAGATGGGAGTTAAAGAGGCAGCCTTGAGACAGAGAGGGAGACGGAGGTCTGGAGCCAGCTAGAACTGTCTTCCCAGCTAGAAATGTCTTCCCAGCTAGAACTGTCAAGTCTTTGAAGAGTGCCTTTCAGCCAGAACAAGGGCCAGAGCAGGGAGAGAGCAGGTGGGGACACATGGGGGAGCTTCACGGTCCCCAGCAGAGGTGGTTTCATCATCATGATTCTGTTTGCAAATCCCATTCAACCTAAATATCTCTGCAGCTGAGTGGACGCATTCAAAGTGCTGACCTCCCCTCTTATGCAGCTGAATGGCGTGCATGACCCGATGGCTTCGGGAGGGTTCTGACATGCGTTTCTGACACCAATATGCCCTGTCTGGTATGTCAGCATCAAAGGAAAATTGCAGGAGGCAAATTGGGTTAATATGTCTCAATACTGGTAAAAAGTGTCCCATTTCAAATCAATTTTGAGCCGGGCCAGTGTGACTCAGTGGTTGAGTGTCAACCCATGAACCGAGAGGTCACCAGTTCAATTCCCAGTCAGGGCACATATCTAGGTTGTGGGCTACATCCCCAGTAGGGGGCATGCAGGAGGCAGCTGATTGATGTTTCTCTCTCATCTTTGTTTCTATCTCTCTCTTCCTCTCCCTCTCTCTCCAAAATCAATAAAAAACAAACATTTTCTTTTTCAAGTCAATTTTGAAAAAAACACACACTACTTTTCAAACATCTGCAGAGCTGTGTCAAAATGGGCAGTGCTCCCTATAAACAACCATGGCAGTTTATGAAGTTTCACATTTTTAAATCAATTATTATCTTTAAATAACAAAGGAAACCTATCCTGAGCCATAGGATGACAGCTTTCTATCATCAAAGTGTGGACAGCAGTGCCCAGTGACCAAGTTCAATTTGTGGTTTCTATCCCAGGAGAGCAAGGCCACCCCCCAGTGGTCACCCCTCACCCTTGGGCAGTGCCTCTCCTGTGGGTGTCCCTGGGATCCTGCGCCTGGGTGTCCACACACTTATGCTCGGGGGTGTCCAAGTGTTTGAGCTTGAGAAATACTGGAAGATGAAAAGACTTTTCCCATTTCTTTTTCTTTTTTTAGACTTTTTGCTCCAAAGTGACTTTTAAAGAAATCATTATTGTTGAAAGTATTACATATGTCCCCTTTTCCACCCCCATTGATCTTTTCTAGCCCTCCCCCGCTCCCAGGCCTTCACCACCCTAGTGTCTGAGTCCCATGGGTTATGCATAATCCCTTCCCTGCCTTCCCTCTGCAGTCTGCAGTCTGTTTCATGCTTCTATGTCTCCGAGTCTATTTTTGTTTAGTCCTCAACTCCCATGGTACTTTTTTAAGCTTAATAAATTCTTGCTATTGTAAGTGCTCAACAGAAAGTTCTAGAAAGGAAGCAAGAAGAGAGGACAGGAGGGAGAGTAGATCTGACCATCCAAATCAGCTGCTTGCCAACCTAACTGAGCTTTCAAACCAGAGCTTTGCAAAGACAGGGAGGTCGGGGTCCTCCTTAAAGATAATGAGTCAGAGTCAGGGGCAGTGCCAGGCAGTACTTATAATTGGAACGCAGGGGAGCCCCTTGTGCAGCCAGATTTTAGAGCCACAGTGGGAAATCTCTCTGGACTGCCTTGGTCCTGGTTGGGGGCTCACCTTCTCTAAGACTCCTGCTTCTAGCTCCTGCTTTATCTTCCTGTGTTTGGCCATCTTTCTCTGAAATCCACCTATCACATCAACCATGAGAGCAACTTATTAAATACACAGGCCAGCAAACGTGGACAGCCTCTCACCAGCAGAGCAGAATGTGGGCTCTTTAATGGAGTTCCCGGGCTGCTCCCTGACCCCCATGTCCTCTTTATTCTCCTTCCTGGACATCTGCTTCCATCCCTGTGTTTCAACTGCACTGAACCACTCACTGGCAGCTCCATGCAGAAGCTGCTCTTTACCTGTGAACTTGTTTATGTTGATACTTTGCCTTCAAGCCCCCTCTCCCTCACCCACTTCCTGTTGGCTGGGGTTATACTTGCTTCTCAGTTATTTCAATTGTTACCCCTTCTCAATAATTTCTTCTCACCTCCTCCAAGTGGTATATGCACTTTCCCATGCATTATTCTGTCATTACATTGTAGCGGGGTGTGTGTGTGTGTGTGTGTGTGTGTGTGTGTATGTATCTCAAGGCAGGGACTTTGTCTTATTTACCAATTTCCACAATATCTAGAACAGTGCCTACCACATGGTGGATGCACAATGGGTTGACTTTATTTGTCCTTTCTTTCCCCCCAAAATTAATCTGTCCAATTTTAGCTGGAGCATTAAGTTACTTAATGTCAAAGAAATATGGAAAAGGAAAACTCGCCCATTTTCTTTTGACAAGTTCTCTTCTATCCTTGGCTGTCCACGTAAATCCATCCTCTTTCTGCATGCCTCACAGACATACCCCTCTCTGTACCTTGGGATTCTCCCTGCATAATATCTTGATGCCGGCTCAGATTCCCTCCTGCATTCTTGCCTTGAGAATAATGTTGCTAACGGCTGTTTTATGTCTATGTCCTCACCTGGAGAACAACAAAATACCCCTGTGGCTGCAGTGGCCAAGTCTATTTTGCCATGCCCAGGAGCACTGCAGTTCACTATGATTGCGCTGCGCTTGGCATGGTCTGATGGCTGCCACATCATCCCCATAGACGTGAATCAGATGACACCAGTCAGTCATGAAAGAATGTCAGTCACTGTGTACATGAGAAAGTCAACCCCAAATCAGGCCCTGAGTTGGTGGTCATGCCTGCGGGTTGAGGCTTTTAAAACACAGTGTTCCCTCTCTACCACCAGCACAGTCCATTGGATCAGAATCACTCGAGGAGTCAGAAGGAGGCATGAGTTGTCAATTACTAACCCAGTGTTTTCTGCCAGAGGCTCAGGAATCCATTGATGGAGTCATATATCCTGACCTATAGGAGTCCTAGGGTGGCAATGCCCTGGGTATAACCTTGAAAGCTGCAATGCTGGCTTTAAGTTTCTATTAGTAAATTGAAGGTATTTGTTTGCACCGAGAAAGTGCACCTGTGACATTGGATTCCAGCTGAGGAAAGTAAGGTTTTCTTTGTTGATGTTGGGAAAAGCCTGAGTGTCCAAAGTCACTGATATGGCAGGAACAAATATGTTTCCTGAGGCAAAAAGCCACTTTGAGATGGGTCCCTTCAGCAATTCGATATCAAATGAATAGAGACACATAGGGGGCTACATTGAAGTTTAGCACAAACTTTAAATTTTTTATAAAAAGTTAGTTGTTTATGTTTATCAAATGTAATAATAGAAAGAAAACAATTTTAATTACTAGATTCGCACATTTTCATTTTTCCATGTTTTCTTCTAGTCCCTGTCTGTATGCATATGAAATTTTTATATAGTTGTAATTATTGCACCTTTATAATTGTAAGTGCTTTTTCCTCACTTAAAAGTATATCACAGTTACATTCCTCGCATTTTAATGGTTGCACAATGTCCCATCAAGTAACACTACCAGGATTTATTAACCACCCCACAAGGCATTCGCAGTCTCCAATATTTCTCTATTATAAATGAAGCTTCAATGAACATCTTCATGCATTTGCTTTTTTTTCAATCTTTACATTGTTTCCTTTAGATAAATTTCCAGAACTATGATCAGGATGTCCAAGAACATAGCCACGTGGCATCATTCTGGGTTTATGCTGAGTTTACACTTTAGTGGTGCATCGCATCAACCCATGCTCTGGTCAAAAGGGCTTTAAGCACAGAGGCCTCAGCTGGAAGGAGCCCAAGGCAGGAGTGTACTTGGCACAAGGTTAGAATAGGTTCAGGGTGTGGCAGAAGAGACAGTGGACTATGAACCATGTGGTAAAGAGAGATCTAGTCTGACTTTGCCACCAGTCCCTGGGTGATGTTGTGTAAGTGATTCTTTGGGGCCCGATTGCTGGTCTGTGCATGGAGAGAACAATGATGACTCTGGCCATTTGGTAACCTAGACATTGCCTGTGATGGGTGAGGAAGATCCTGATAATACCTGGCATGGAATGGACTCATCTCCAATCCCTTTCACTCTCTGCTCCTCTACCCAAAACACACAGACCATGGGCAGTCTTCAAAGTGCCACTTCCGACACATTCCTGTAATCTTACCACCCAGGTGTGACCACCAGCGTCTCTTGTCCAACTACGGCAATGCCCTAACGGCCTCCTTTATTCATGGCTGGTCCACACCCACCACACTCCATGCATCATGGAGTGACCGGAGGGGTGTTTTTAAAAGGACAGTTTGCTCATATCACCGTCCTTCCTGAAACCCATCAAAGGAAATGATGGCAGTATCAGCAAGCCAGTATCTCAAAGCCTCCACTTTGCCCTCCAACACCTCCACTCCCCACACACATCATTCATTTGCAGCTTTATTGAAAACACACCATCAACAACTTGACCAACCCAGGTGAACCTGGACAGCACCCAAGAGCTTCTGTCCCTTCTTTGTGACCACAGTAGGGAGGAGATCTAAGGTCTATGCAAGTGAATTGAGTTCTTGCTCACAGGGCACCTTCTGGACATTGAATGTGGGTTCCCCTTTGGTTCCAAAGGTTGAAGGGACCAGAAAAGTGGCTCAGTGATGATGCGTTAGTTTCCTAGGGCAGCCATGACAAATTGCCACAAGCTGTGTGTCTTAAAACAAGAGAGATGTATTCCCTCACAGCTCTAGAGGCTAGAAGTCCAAAGTCAAGAGGATGGCATGGTTGGTTCCTCCTGGAGGCTCTGAGGGAGAGTCTGTTACATGAATCTCTCCTAGTGTTGGTGGCGCCAGTGATCCCTCCAGTCTTTGGCTTGTATCTGCATCACCCTGATCTGTTTCAGTTTTCACATGGTTCTTCTCCCTGAGTGTCTGTGTCTCTTCTCTTTTTTTTAAACTATATTTTTATTGATTTCAGAGAGGAAGCGATAGGGAGAGAGATAGAAACGTCAATGATGAGTGGGTATTATTGATCAGCTGCCTCCTGCACGCCCTGCAGTGGGGATCGAGCCCACAACCCTGGTATGTGCCCTGACTAGGAATCAATCTGTGACCTCCTGGTTCATAGGTTGATGTTCAACCACTGAGCCATGCAGATTGGGCTCTCTTCTCCTTTTATAAGGACACCAGTTATATTGGATTAGGACCCACCTTAATGACTTCATTGTAACTTGATTGCATGTGCAAAGATCTTATATCCAAATAAGGTCATATTCGCAGATACAGGAGTTTGAGATTTCCATGTATCTTTGTCAACCCACAACGAACCACTAACCCAATCAGATGTCCCAGGCTTACTCTGAGGCCTGCCCCACCAGACAAAGTGATACTCAGGACAACTGCCTTTCCCTCGGACCTCCCTTCCTCCCCACACGTCACTGCTTCCCCATCAGTTGTGAGCCCCACCCATTGGCAACATGGTTGTGATGACATTTTACACAGATTTGGGTGACCAGTTACCTTTTAACAACCACACACTTTTTGTGTCTGCAGGTGGCAGGGAGCAACCAGCCTCTAGCTCCACCCTGAGCAAGCAGCCACCTGCCTCATCTTAGATCCCACCCACCTCTTCGCATCCCTCTGCTCCGTTGGTCCTCAGCTGACCCTCCACTTCCAGAAGAGGAACATGAGTGGGAGGTGGCTGGATCTGTGGCTGGGGGATCGAGAGATGGAGGAGAGAGGCAAGGGGGAGAGGGAGCTGAGCCTCTATTCCAGGATCCACAGTGTTAACACCCAAACCACATGCCAGGTTCCAAAATGGGGTGAGGCAAAGTTCTGTGAGGAGGAGAGGGTCTAATGCAGAGATGCTAAAGTAGGAGAAACTATATTTTTTCCACCAAAACGTCTGGCCTTTCCTGCTCTCCTCGTAGGAGAGGGAGCACCTCCCTCATCCACACATGGCTGAGTTTTTCAGACACATATGTGCTGGGCATGGGCTTGATTCCAGCCCTGGCCAGCGGGCTTGACCTCTGACTTTGTCACACATTGGGCAGTGGTACTGCTGGGACACAGGAAGGAGTGGACACATGCATAGCAGGTGCACACAGAGTCACACACACATGCAGTCATAGTGATGACCAGCCTCTTGGAGCCATCATGGCTTCTCCTTATAGGCAGTGCTCCTGGGAGGTCAATTCACTCATCACTCGCTTGTTCACCTGTTCATTGTTCATTGAACACTTACTATGTCCTGGGGACTATTCTAGAGAGTTGGGATATATCAGTGGACCAAAGAGACATACTGGCTCTCCTCCTGGAGTGGATGTTTTAATAGGAGCAGCCCTTTAGGAAGGCTTGATGAGCCTTGGTCAAAGGCAAGAGGAGGCAGGTGAGGGTTTTCATGGCCTCGGCCTCGGCCTCTGCCTATCCCAGGACCACAAGGAGGTGTCCTCCAGCCAGGACAGCCTCTCCTATGGACAGGACTGGGGTAGTGTTGTGGCAGGGACTTCCATCATGTGGCTGGAGGCTCCTAGCCCCATCTGAGCCTCAGGGTCGTTCTTTCTTCATGGAACACACCTGATAATCTAGGAGCACCTCTTCCCCGTCCAGGCCGTTGACATCTGCATCTGTTCTGATCTGATTTGGACAGTGATGCTGAGGGCAAGCTGATGGCCGCATTCCTCTTAGCTTTCATTTCCTGGCTACAAACCACACTAATGATCACCGCCCCCCGCCTCCCCCGTGCCCCCCTACCGCCACACACACACACACACACACACACACACACACACACACACACACACACACACACACACACACACACACACACACACACACACGCACACACACACTCCCTGTGTATATGTGAACCATTTCCACATTATTTCTGAAACACTGTTTGTTAACCTGTGGTCCTCACTATGGAGGCAGAGTCTTGAAGGAAGCATGGGTCAGTGCAGGGGTCCTAACCTTGGGTCTAATCCATACTCTTGTACTTCTCAGTTGTCACTTTTACCGTGGTCGGCAAACTGCGGCTCGTCAGCCACATGCTGCTCTTTGGCCCCTTGTGTGTGGCTCTTCCACAAAATACCACATGCGGGCATGCGTACAGTGCGATTGAAACTTCGTGGCCCATGCGCAGAAGTCGGTTTTCGGCCTGGGCGAGTCTGTTTTGAAGTACTGTTGATATTTGGCTCTGTTGACGAATGAGTTTGCTGACCACTGCTTTAGAACAACACCTTCCAATGAAATCAGATAAAAATGTGAGTCATGGGTGTAATGTAAAATTTTATAGGAGCCACATTTTTTAAAACCATAAAGAAATAGTAAATATACTCAATCCGGGATATCCAACATAGTATCATTTGAACATGTAATCAATAGAAAAATATCTAGATAGTTTACTTTGTTTTCATGCTCAGACATTGGAACACGGTGCTTTTCCACCGAAAGCGCATTTCAGTCTGTTGTACCTGCATTTCGTCACTCAGCAGCCAGAACGCAGTTTCCTCATTTGCAGGGTGGGATGTGAGGGCCATTGAGTCTCGTCACGAGGTCAGAATGAGCACATGTGTGAGAGCTCCTGGAGGAGGTATCACTGAAGGCCATGTTGGCTACCTTTCGTGCTAGTCACCCATTTTGAGTGTGTTGGGCAGGACTTAATGTTTGCCTCAAAAGATAAATGAGTTTTGAAAACATAATAGATATTAGCTTAATCATTATTTTGTTCTATTTTGTTGTTTTTCTCCAGCTGTGATTTTTTTTTTTATCCCTAACATGTCTAGGAAGATTACTCTCTGTGCTGAGTGAAAGGGCATCCCTTCCCTGCCCCAGCCCCCAAAAAGATCTGTTCCAGTCCCAACCTCCAGTATCGATGAATGCGACCTTATTTGGAAATTAGGCCTTTGCAGATGCCATTATGTTTAGATGAGGTCATACTGGATTAAGATGGGCCTGATCCAATGACTTGTCCTTTTAAGAGTGACCTTTGGACACAGAGACAGACACGGGGAGAAGACCATGTGACAGCGGAGGCAGAGATTTGAGTGGTGTCTCCAAGGATGTGGCCAAGGTGTCTGCCTACAAGGATGGCGACCACCAAAGGATGCCCCCATAGAGCTCTCAGAGAAAGCGTGGCCCTGCCCACACCCAGAATTGTCCAAAAATAAATGTATGTCGTGCAAGTAACCCAGTTGGTGGTGATTTGTTGCAATAGCCCAAGGAAATAATACACTCTCAATGAACTGTTTCCACTTCTCCCTCCCATTCATTTCTCAGCCCATTGCCCTTGGATTTTTTCAATATATATATTTATCTTTATTGTTGAAAGTATTACAGATGTTCCCCTTTTCCCATTGAGCCCCCACCTCTCCCAGGCCCTCACCACACTATTGTCTGTGTCCATGGGCTATGCATATATGCATATAAGCACTTGGACTTTTGCCTCCATGACTCATTAGTGCTGTGCTGCTGGAGTCCACCCTGACCTCGACATTCCCAGATGCAATCGTCTGAAAGCCTGCTGCCCTCAGGAGCTCTGCCTCTGGCCTAGATAGATATTGGAGATTCCCAACCAGGGAAGCTGGTCAGTTTCTAAGATTCTGAGCTCCAGGTGGCCTCCTAGGACAGGGCATATCCACAACTCAGTGTCCTCATCTGAGGGAGCCAGAGCTCTCTTCTGGAAGCCCACAGAGAAACTGGCCTTACCAGGGAAGTCCCAGGAGATGTCAGGGATGAGTGAGCCGTCAGGCTGAGCCCTGAAGAATGACCAGGTGGTGTGTTTGTTCAAAAACCGGGAGAAAGGAGAAAGGGACAGTCCTATTTTGTGTTTTCATGGAAGAAAACAGCAAGGGGTGTACAGGCAATGAGGAGTCTTCACAAGGTGCAGCACAGGTGTTTGGGGGTGGGGGCAGCTAGACACAAGGAGGTAGATCTGGAAGGATCCAGTGATTGGTATTATTTATGAGGAATTTGCCAGAAGAGCTTGAACTTTATTCAAAAACACAAGACTCCATACTTTCATAAGAAGTCCTCAGTTCCCCTTCAGGACGAAGGTTGGTGGGGCTTCTAGACAGGGCCCTTGGCTTGGTGATCATTTGCCACCCTTTCTCCTTCTGTGGGTTTTACGGCACCGTGGGGTAAACGGTAGGCGTCCGTGACCTTTCTGTTTTCTGTTTTACTGTAGCACTAAATCAAACTGTGTAAGTCCTTGCCCACATCTAGGGAGAATTTTTTCATAGTTATTACATTGCAGATATGATCTGATAGCCTACTTTCTTCCACTTACTGTTATGTCAGAAACCTTTTTCTCCCTTGTTGCCAGTCTTTATCATTATCTTACTCAGTGACTATGTAATATTTCAGCATGGTGATGGATCCTAATTTACTTACCCATTCCCCTGTTATTGGACACTATTCCTCTAATACAGATAACACTATTATCTCTATAGCCGGTGCATCAAAAGCTGACAAAGCAGATACAGCCAGACTCATCCATGAATTATGCATAGGGTCAGGTTACAAGCAATTTCTTCTGTTTAACTTCAGGGGAGCAAATAGAAGGCTGGTGAGTCCTGGAGGGTGTGGAAGAGCTGAAGGACGCGGTGAACGAAAGATGATTTTTCAAAGATAAATAGGGGGATTTGACGAGGGTGGGAAGCATATGGGTTTCCTGTGCCTTCTGTAACAAATTATCCCAAATATGGCTGTTTAAAAACAGTAGGAATTTATTCTCTCATAGTTCTGGAGACCAGAAGTCCAAAGTGAAGGCATGGACAGTGCTAGTTTCTTTCTAGAGGCTCTTGGGGGAGAGTCTTCTACCCGCCTCACTCCCAGTGTCTGGTGGCTGCCCATATCCTTGGCATTCCCTGGCTTGTAGCCGCGGAACTCCAACCTATGCCTCATTCTCTCATGGACCTCTTCTGTGTGTGTCTTCTACCGCCCTCTTCTTTTTAAGGACTCTTGTCATTGGATGTAGGGCCCACTCTAATCTAGAATGACCTTATCTTGAAATCCTTAACCTAACGTCCACAAAAGACTCTATTTCCAGATAAGGCCACACACAGTCCATCTTCCTGGTGAACATATCTTTTAGGGGTGACCATTCAACCCACTATAGGAAGAGAAGGCATTTAAATTCATGAGCACAATTATTCTTTGCTGGCTCATGTTGCATATGTGTTAGCCTATCATCTCTTGTCTGACTCAACATATATTAGGGATATTGTTTTCCTATCAGTGTACTTTAGAGAGAACTCCTGAGTTCATTTTTACCAACTACCAAGTACTGTATAGCATGCAGCTCACTATAAGGACACTTAGCACCTTTTTCTTAATCATGTGAGTGAATAAAGTTTCATCATTATAAATGATGTTGAAGATGAACATCCCATGCAAATATCACTACCACTGGTGCAGTTTACTCCAAGATATCTAATTAGTTTCCTCAATACCATTAACCAATATATATATATATAAAATTATGCATACATATAGATGGCAAATACATATACATATACACATGGCATGTATATGCCATCTATATGTATGTATAATTATTTTAAGTTTGTAGGATTGTCTGTTGTTCTGTTCTACACTGCCATTATCTGGTTTTAACGTTGTACCTTTACAACACATTACTAATATCTGAGAGACCCATTTCCATTCTCTTTTTAGAAAACTTACTGGATACTTTCACTTACGTATTTTCCCAGGCAAGTAGTAGAGAATTTTGTTAAGTTGCAATATAAACCCTATTGGTTTTATATTGTACCTGCTTGGAATTTATGTATTAATTTAGGAAGAATTGATACCCTTATGATATTGAATTTCTCATCTAACACCTTGTTATGGCTCCATAAAATCTTTTATATTTCCGAATAGAATTTCATAGCTTTATTCATGTGGGTACTTCATATTTCTGGTTAAGCTTGTTTCTAGATTTTTCTTTCTTGAAAACTTTTATGTATAGGATTTTTCTAGCATTACATTTTCAAACTGATCATTCCTGCCCTAACATTTTCAGTTTGTGTACATTGTGAAGCAATTAGCATTTTTGCATTAATTTTGTAACCAGCCACCTTAGTACATTTTTCTTTTCTCTGATATGTTTTTTAGTTGATTCACCAAGGCTGACTTGTGAATAATAATTATTTTTACCTCAATTTTAATGACAGGCCTACCTTTTATTTCAACCTGTTGATTAATTGCCGTAGCAATTATGTCTGGAATAGAGGACATCCTAGCCTTATTCTGAATCTGATGGAAATGCTTAAATTATTTCAACATTAAACATGAAGCAGGATTTGGATTTGTGGTACCTTTCTTTTTTGTCATGTTAAAATATATAACAATTTGGAGCCTGGCTGGTGTGGTTCAGTGGCTGAGCGTCAGTCACTCCATGAACCAAAGGTCACCAGTTCAGTTCCGGGTCAGGGCATGCCCAGGTTTCAGGCTCAATCCCAAGTAGAGGGTGTGCAGGAGACAGCAGATCCATGTTGCTCCTTCACATCGATATTTCTCTCCCTCTCCCTTCCTCTCGCTCCAAAATCAATAATATAGATATAACAGATTTATTTCCATCTCACCAAGCCTTTTATCAGAAATGGATGCTTCATTCCTTTAAAAGCCTTGTAGGCAGCTATTGACATTCATGCAGCAAGTATTTATTGAGCAGGACCAGGCACTGCTGGAGGCAGCAAAGTCTTTACCCGCATGGAGAGCGATGGTGCTGGGCAGGAGGGGAGGCAGCATTTCAAAGAATAGAGCCCTAGAAAGCTACTCAGAGGGAGGGGCCCTTGAAGGAGATCTGGATTCAGGCTGTGGTGAGCTGTGTGAGAGAGACCTGGACAAAGGTATCAAACTGTGGTGTCAGAAATGTTCAGATGATCTTCCCTTTGACCTCTTAATGTTGTAATGAATGAAGGCACATTTCCTAATATGGAGTCATCTTGAACAGCCCAAATCAAACTCATTTCATCACATGGTAGAAGTTATTTCTGTGGGCTGCTAAATTAACAATATTGAATTTAGGATTTTTGCATCCATATTCCTAAATTTGGCCCGGAGGTTTTTCAAGCCTATCTTTGTAAAGTTGTGCTTTGTCTGTTAGATGGTTTAAAGACAGGAATTCCTAAGTTGTCTTTCTTTCATCTATGGCCTAGTACCATTTCATTGCCATAGGAATAATCTATTTCTTACAGAAGTGAAAATATTATCTCATAAAACCAAGTGTTCTGGTGCTTTGAGGAAGGAAGAGGAGAGGAACACAGGTCATTTGGACATTCTTACATGGTTTCATTGGTGGTTATGGATTTATTTAGAGTTTCCTTTATTTTTAGTCAAATTTGTTAGTTTCTGATTATTTGGAAATGCATCTAGGCTTTCAAGTAGAATAGTGCTAGGGTTAAGAAAAACATGCGCCGTATTATTTTAATTTCATCATCGTCCATGATTATTTTATTATAAATAATATTGTGTGTATTAATTTAAAGTTTAAAAAAAGCATTACTTACATATACTAAAAGTTACCCCTTTTTTAGCAGGATGATTTAGTGAATTTTGACCAGTGAGTACAGATGTAAAACCACCACTGCTATTGATATGTAGAACATACCCCTAACCCCAAGCACATTCCCAAGCCCCATGTCCCCTCTCTCCAGGCCCCGGAGACCACTGTCTGATTTTTGTCCCTATAGTTATGTTATTTCCAGGATATCACATAGAATCACACAGGTTTTTGAGTCTGATTCCTTTCATTAAGCATAATGCTTTCAAGGTTTATCTCTATTATTGTATGTATCAGTAGTTTGGTTTTTTTATTGTTTCCAGTTTTATTAAGATATAATTATATAATACTATGTTAGTTTACGGTGTCCCACATAATGATTTGATATATGTATATATTGAACAATGTTTACCTCACTAAGTTTAGATAACATCAATCACATTTGTTTTCTATTTGCTGAGTGGTATTTCATTGTATGAATATATCACCATTTGTCCATCCACGGATGGCAATTTAGGTTGTTTCCAATGTTGTCTACTATGAATAAAACTGCTATGAATACTTATGTCCAAGTCTTTCAGGAGAGATGTATTTTTATTTCTCTTGGGTAAAGATCTAGGATTGGGTGGGATGGGTCACATGTAAAAGTATATGTATGACTTTATAAGACACCACCAATATGTTTTCCAAAGTGGCTCTACCATTTTACATACCTAGCAATGGTATGTAGGTGTCTCACTTGTTAGGACTTTGCATGATTACCCCTCACCCCCACTTCTTTGGCCATACAAGTAGGTGAGTAAGTGAGGGCTAAGAGCTCATCATAGTTTTAATTTGGATTTTTCTGACTAATGGTGTTGAACATTTTTCATGTTATTGCTTTCTAGATATCTGCTTTGGTGAAGTGTTTGTTCAACTCTCTTGCCTATTTAAAAAATTGGATCACCTTCATATTATTGAATTTCAAGAGGTCTTTATAGTATATTCTAAACACAGTCCTCTACCAAGTATGTGTTTTACACACATTCTGTATCTGTCAGGAGCATCTCTTTTTATTTCCTTGACAGTGCCCTTTGAAGAGTAGAGGGATTTAATTTTAACGAACTCGAAGAAAATGAATATATGTTGCTTTGTGCTTTTTATGTCATATCTAAAAAATGTTCACTTAAACCCAAGGTCACAACATATTTCGTCTATGTTTGGTTTTGGGTTAATTATTATATACTAGAGGCCTGGTGCACAAAAATTTGTGCACTCGGGGAGTGGGGGGGGGGATGCCC
>NW_006290680.1:2605421-2630677 GCF_000327345.1 Myotis davidii | reverse complement strand
CAGGTATCTGGGGTTTGCTTAGCTTCAATAATTGAAACTTTGTTGCTTTTGGAGCTCAGAGCCAGGCCGCGGCAGATGGGGAACCTTGGCTTCCTCCATCACTGGGGCAAGCAAGCCTCCTGCTTGCTTCAGCTGTGTGGCTTCCGCCCGCCATCCTTGTTGGCAGTTAATTTGCATATTGCCCTGATTAGACAGTGGGAAGCGTAGAGAAGGTACAGTCAATTACCCTTTTTGTCTTTTATTAGATAGGATGGTGAAGTATGAATCAAGGTTCATTTTTTACATATGGATGTCTGTTCAGCACCACCTATTAAAAATACTGCCCTTTCTCGTATTATATTTCTGCTTCCGTTTTTGGTAGAATTCTCCAATGAAAACAATGGGTCTGAATTTTTCTTGGTGGAAAGCTCTTTAAATTAGAAATGCAACTTATTTAATAGACATGAGGATAATTGGGTTATTATCCTCTAATTCTTTTTGAGTGAGTTTGGTAGTTTGTGTCTTTCAATCAATTCACTTTATATTATAAATTTATTGGCATTGAATTATTCATAATATCCCCCCTTTTCCTTTTAATATCTCAAAGATCTGTAGTGATGTTTCCTCTCTCATTATTGACATTAATGATTACTTTTTTTTTCTCTTTTCTCTCATGATTATGCTGGTTATGGTTTTGTTAATTTTGTTGATTTTTTAAATCAGTTTTTTTATTTCATCATCTTATTGGTCTTCTGATTGTACTGATTTCTGATTTTTACTTCCTCTATTCTGTTTTCTTTATATTTAATTTGCCCTCTTTTTTTTAGTTTCTTAATGTGCAGCTTAAATTATTAACATGAGAACTTTTATATTCTAGTACAGGCATCTTAGTGCTGTAAATTTTTCAGTACTGTTTCAGCTGTCTGCCACTATTCCACTTAGTTGAACATACTGTGTTCTTATCCTTAACTTAATTTCCCTCATGGTACCTTATTTGACCCATGGATTATTTAGAAGTATTTTGTGTCATTTACAAATATTAGGAGATTTTCAGATATTTAACATTTTTTAGTTTATATCTGCTATGATCACATTTTCTATGTTTGCAGGTTTTTATATTTGTTGGGTTTTGTTTTATAGCCCACTATAAAGTCTGTTGTGGTGCATGTGTCAGGTGCACATAAAAAGAATATATCTTTTGGTAGTAGGTGTTGAGTGCTACAGATGCTAATTACATCAAGTTCATTTATAATTTAACTTGGCTCCTCTTCTCTAGTCTTAATGATATTCTATCTACTGTTCTATCAAGTACTGGGAAAGGTGTATTGAAGTTTCCAGCTATCATTGTGGATTTGTGGATTTCTCTTTTCAGTTCCACAAACTTGGTTTATGTATATATGTGTTGAGTATATTTTGTTATATTTATGTAGCTGTGTTATTAGGTGCCTTTTAATATGTTTTTATTTTCTATTTTTTATTGATTTTATTAGTTGTTGGTTTATCTGATTTTATTAGTTGTTAATTGGTTTGCTTTCCAACAAATTAAATCTTAAACATATCTTTTGAATCTACTTTTTACTTTATTAATTTCTTCTTTTTATCTCAGATATTCATGTTGTGGGTGTGTATGAGTTTTAATGTTTTTTTTTTTAATATATTTTATTGATTTTTTACAGAGAGGAAGGGAGAGAGATAGAGAGTTAGAAACATCGATGAGAGAGAAACACCAATCCGCTGCCTCCTGCACACTCCCCACCGGGGATGTGCCCGCAACCAAGGTACATGCTCTTGACCGGAATCGAACCTGGGACCCTTGAGTCCACAGACCGACGCTCTATCCACTGAGCCAAACCGGTTAGGGCAGAGTTTTAATGTTTTAAAAAATATTTTTATTGATATCAGAGAGGAAGGGAAAGGGAGAAAGAGGTAGAAACATTAATGATGAGAGAGAATCATTGATTGGGTGCCTCCTGCAGGCCCCCACACTGGAGATCGAGCCCAAAAACCTTGACATGTGCCCTGACCAGGAATTGAACCATGACCTCCTGGTTCATAGGTTGACACTCAATCACTGAGCCACCCAGGCTGGGCAAATTAAATGCCTTCAGTAATTTATTTTCCCTGTTTTTGTATGTAATGAAACAAGGAAAGATGCAGTTTGGGCAGCATTCTCTAAATTTTTGCAGTAAGCATATTAGTTATTGCTCTTTTCTAAAATTTCTGGAGCAAACTGTGCTTTTGATTTTTTGTTTAAATTAAATTTTGATTACATTTTTAAAAAATTTCCAAATGGTTTTGGATTTTGTTTCTTCATTCCTACTTTTGTAATGTCTTCCTAAATTTATGGAATTACCAGAAACTGTATAGTCTGTGCTGTTTTTAGTATTAAACAAGTGTGTGTGTGTTTTTAAAATCCAAGTAGGTGGTGTGAAAGCAACCATAGAAAATCAGTAACAAATATATGTGGCCATATTCCAATAACACTTTACTTACAAAAACAGGGGGAAGGCTGGGCTTGATCCATGCGCTGTGCCAAACCCAGTCCTGGTGGGATTATTAAAACACTAACTTGCATTATCTTAGTTTTCTTATATTCCCTTTAACAGTTTCTTCTGAAACTAAATCAGAAAACAATAGTCACAAATTATTTGAGGCTGCTGCTTCTTTCAAATATTTTGCCTTCTGATAACCTATTGGTAATTTTGTAACCCAAGAAATCATTAATTCAACAATTTGCACAAATACTACATTAAATTTAACATTGTTCCTGATTTGATTTCTAATTTTTTGTAATACCTTAACCCCCATTTTGTTTGTCTTATAAAAAAAAAACAACAACACACAAAAACAGTTCTTAAATTCATTGAATTGTTTCTATTGTTTTACTATTTTCTATTTCTTGGTTTCTTAGACATTTAGTCTTCCATATAAATGTTAAAATAATTTGGTAGTGAATTTTGTGAAAGTCATAAAGATTCTGAACGATGTATTCCATTAACTTATTGTCTTTGAAAGGACTGACATATTTAGTATATTCAGTTTTCTCATTAATACATATGGTATTTCTGTTTGTTCAGGACATGTTGTTATGTCTTCAATACATTATATTGTTTAATTGATTTTTTAAAAATAAGTCCAGAACCATCCCTGTCAACTATTTTCTTACTTGTCTCATTATTTTTAATTTCTATTAAGATTGTTATTTTTTGTTTCTGATTATTGCCATTGATTTTTATATACTTAGATCAGTTCTAGCCAAATCAATAACTCCTATATAAATCCCCAGAATTTCTAATATAGTCTTTCAAGTTTTGAGTTTACTATCACATCATTTGCGGATAGATTCAATTCAGTTCTTTCTATTTCAGTATTTTCCCTGAGTATTTCATGACTGAGTCCATTAGCTTAAACCACCAAAAGAGCTTTCAATCAAAATGGAGGTGAGCATGCCTGTCATGTTCTTGATTTAAAGGAAATGGCTTCAGTATTTTACCCTATAATGTGAGGTTTACTTTTTAATTTAATTTTTAATTTTATTATTGGTATTATTACAGATGTCCCCCAACCCCCCCACTTTATCCCTCTCATCCCAGCACTGCCCCACCCCAGGCCTTCACCACACTATTGTCTGTGTACATTAGTCATATATATATATTAGAGGCCCGGTGGTCCCTCAGCCTGGTCTGTGCCCTTGGGACCCTGAAACTGGCAGTCCAACATCCCCCGAGGGATGTAGTAGTACGCAAAGCAGCAGGCAGCTGGGGAGGAACCTGATCCCGGGCCAGGCCCCACACCGCTCCTGCTCATCCTGGCCCCACTGCTCCTGCTGCCTCTCAGTAGCGCACTGCCATGGAGGCAGGAGAGGCTCACGCTGCCACAGCTGCACTCGCCAGCGATTAGCCCAGTGTCTGGCACCCATCAGTCAGTCAACTGAGCGGTACTCATGCTGTGGGAGCTCACTGACCACTAGGGGGCAGCTCCTGCATTGAGCATCTGCACCCTGGTGGTCAGTGTACATCATAGTGACTGGTCGTTTGGTCACTTAAGCTTTTATATATATAGTAGAGGCCTGGTGCATGAAATTCATACACGGGGGGGGGGGGGAGAGACCCTCCCACAGCCCAGTCTGCACCCTCTCCAATCCGGGACCCCTTGGGGGATGTCCAACTTCTGGTTTAGATCCGATCTTGGGAATTGGGCCTAAACCAGCAGTCGGACATTCCTCTCACAATCCAGGACCGCTGGCTCCTAACTGCTCACCTGTCTGCCTGCCTGATTGCCCCCAACTGCCCCCCATGCCAGCCTGGTCACTCCATGCAGCCTGCTATTCAGTCATTTGGTTGTCCCTCACTAACCCCCCTGCCGGTCTTGTCGCCCCACTCAGCCTATTCGGTCGTCCATTCAGTTTTTTCAGATGTGACAGCCCCTGGCTCTTTATATATATAGATAGATTTTTCTTTGGTTAATCTCTTCCTGTCTTCCACTCCCTCCTCCCCTCTGAGATTTGTCAACTCTGTTCCATGCCTCCATGCTTCTGTACCTATTTTGTTCATCAGTTTATTATGTTCATTAGATTCCACTTATAAGTGAAATCATGTGATATTTGTTTTCTCTGACTGGCTTATTTCACTCAGCATAACACTCTCCAGGTCCATCTATGCTGTCACAAAGAGTAAGAGATCTTTCTTTTTACAGCTGCATAATATTCCACTGTGTAAAAGTACCACAGCTTTCTTATCCACTCATCTATCAATAGGTACCTGGGCAGTTTCCAGACCTTAGTGATTGTAAATATGCTGCTATAAATGTGCAGATGCATATATTCTTTCTGATTGGTGTTTTGGGCTTCTTAGGATATAGTCTTAGAAGTGGGATTGCTGGGTCAAACGGTAGTTCCATTTTATTTTTTATTTTTGGAGGAAACTCCGTACTGTTTTCCATAGTGGCTACACCAGTCTGCATTCCCACTAGCAGTGAACTAGTATTCCCTTTTCTCCACATCCTCACCAGCACTCACTGTTGGTTGATTTATGGATGGTAGCCATTCTGGCAGGTGTGAGGTGATATCTCATTGTAGTTGGTTTATAAGGTTTTTTAAAGAACCTTTATTATATTTAAGTAGTGCCCACCAGTTCCTGTTTTAGTTAAAGTTTCCATAAAATCCAGTCTACTGGATTTTATCAAATGTATCTTGGCATATACATATATCAATGAAGATTCCCTCTGTCACAAGTGCCAGGAAATCTTAACTCAAATTTGATTAAGTAAAAATCAAATGCATTGGCTTCTTTTTTTAAAAAAAATCATATTTATTGTTGAAAGTTTTACAGATGTCCCTCTTTTCCCCCCATTGATGCACTCTGCTGTACTCCTCCCCCTGCCCTAGGCATGGGCTTTTATAGGTGAAAAGGCTCAGGATAAAGCTGGCTTGAGTCCAGCTTGATATAAGGGCTCAAAAGGTGCCATTAAGATCTGGTATCTCTTATGGACTCTCCCCTGTGGCCACTTGATACGCTGTAGCAACTCTGAAACTCATACACTTAGCTTCAAGCCCAGTGATGGCAGAAGTGGAGGTATTCTTAGGATTCAGAGAATATCTTCTTCCCTCTCACTGGCTTTGGGAGGGCCACAGGCTTGCCCCTGAATCAAAGCATCATAATCAGGGTAATGCAATGTCTGAATGGCTGATGTACAGCACACGCTCCACCCCCCTCCCCGAACTGGGTAGAGTCCCATCCAGTCCTCATTCTCCGAGTGGAGAGAAGCAGGTGCATCCCCAGAGGAAAGTTTTAGCTTCAGTTACCAGAATAAGAGAAAACAAATACTGAGCGACACAATAACAGATGTCACTTTAGCATCAATTGCTTCAACCATATGGCTTTTCCCACTAATTTCTGGTTAGAATACATGGTTTTGATATATTAGCTGATAATGAACCACCGTTGGATTAATTCTTGCTTAGTCATGGTGTATCCTTTTGATGCACTGATTAATCCCATTTGTTTAAAATTTTCCATCTGTACTCATAAACAAAATGTATCACTGGTGGGGTTTTTTGCATTGTTTGTGTCATGTTTTAGCATCAAGATTATGTTTTGTACAAAATATGAGTAGGAAAGTTTTCTTTATTTTTATATGGACTGAAATAATTTACCTATCACGGATTATCTTTATAAAAAGGCTAGATAAAAAAAAATCAGCTGGAAAAAGGATCTAGACCTGATATGATTTTTATCACAGATGTTTAAGAAACTTTCTTAGACTCTTCCATGATTGTCTGCTCCTTGACTGAATTTATTTTTTCTAAAAATAGCATCACTCTCTCGATTTTAAAATGCACTGCTATAGAGTGATGCATACTCTCTTTAAAATTGCAAATGCATTTAATATCTTCAATTTATGATGACCTCACCTCCCTTTTCCTAATCCTATCTAATAAAGAGGGAATATGCTAATTGACCCCCCACACCATCACAAAGATGGCGGCACCCACAGCCAGTAAGGAGGGAATATGCTAATTGACTGCCCCACCCTCAAAGATGGCAGCACCCACAGCCACAAAATGGTGGCAACCAGTCCCCTCAGCCCTGCTGAGGTGGCAGGCACACGGCAAGGCTGGGCCCATACCTGGGTGGGCCCAGCCTTGCTGCGTACCTGCCTCTGGAGTCCCCCAGTACCCTGAGCCCCCAAGCTGCCCAGGGCTGCCTGAGGCTCAGGTAACCAGGGGCGGTTGAGGCTTGCGCTGCCGGCAGTGGCAGCAGCAGAGGTGTGATGGGGCATCGCCTTCCCCTGATCACCGAGTTGCCTCCTGCCCCTGAGGGCTCCCGGGACTGTGAGAGAGGGCAGGCCGGGCTGAGGACCCCCCCCTCCCCCTCCAGTGCATGAATTTTCATGCACCGGGCCTCTACTACTTTATATTATACTTTCTTTATTTGCTTCACCAACTGTGCAGATGCTTTCAAAGGGGCAGCTTTAGGGTTTTATTTATATTTTTCCTTTTAATGTTATTTCCAACCCTCATTTTCTACTAATTTCATTTAGTTTATTTTGTTACTTTTTTCTAGTTGGTAAAATGGAACATCATGGATGACTGTACACTGAGCATAGCTATAGCCGCTGCCACGTTTTAACATGAAATCACTTATTTTTTTATTCATTATTTTCTAGATATTTTATAATATCTATATGGATCTGTTTGATCTAAGGTCTGGGTATTTAAGGTCAAGTTTTTTAACTTGTAAGAAATTAAGATTTTTATTTTAATTGGATGAGATTATTATTAGAAATGTAAAAACAATTGCTCCTATAATACAAGTTATTATTATTCTCTTGTTAGCCATATAATTATATATATATATGTACATATATATATATATGTATGTATATGTATGTATTTATCAAGGAAATAAGGAAAGAAAGTACATTCAAAGGACTTCAAGCACTTTAAGTGTATAAGTGTGCCACTAAATACATGATATGTTTGCACGTGTATGCATATATACACATATATATATATGATTTTATTAATCCTGCATGTGCTCACATGATTTTATATTTTATCTGTCAAATTCTGAAAAAATATTTTTTGAACTGTGAAACCTCATACTTCAGTTATGTTTATCACATTCTCTTCAAGTATTCAGGTATTTTATGTTTGACTCTATGTTGTTTATGACTGTTATACTTTATACTTTTCAAGGTGTCAAATCAAATGTTTTCCTAATCCCTTGTCACTTGTAAATTTTCGAATGAATAAAATGCTAGGACTAGAAAAATGCTTATGTGTGATGTAGAATAGCTTCCTGGCTTCACTGATGGGAAAGGAGAGGAACTTGGTTCAAAGCCACAGAGTGAATTTGGTGAATTTGGGGGCTTTCTGCCGTACTGTATCTTCCCCGTGCTCCGGAATCAGATTGCTTCTATGTGAAAGTACAATAGTAGATGGTCTGATATAGGTGAAAAATGGAAATAATGATGAATACACACACACACACACACACACACACACATTCTGTTCTAAGAGGGATGAGTGAATGAATGCTGGAGAGTGTGGGTGTGAGATCTGCTTTACTCAGTCATTCAAGGACCCAGGTTCTTTCTATTGGTGTCTCCATCTTCCCTTCCCCTAGGCCAGGGGTGGGCAAACTTTTTGACTCGAGGGCCACAATGGATTCTTAAACTGGACCGGAGGGCCGAAACAAAAGCATGGATGGAGTGTTTGTGTGAACTAATATAAATTCAAAGTAAACATCATTACATAAAAGGGTACGGTTTTTTTTTTTTTTTAGTTTTATTCAGTTCAAACGGGCCGGATCCGGCCTCCGGGCCGTAGTTTGCCCACGGCTGCCCTAGGCATTTGAGTCATCTGCGGGACATGGCTGGTGGGCAAAGGGAGAGAGAGAGAGAGGAATGAATTCCACACGGGGTTTCATGAGCCAGGCCTAGAAGTGGCACACAGCACTTCCACCCACTTTCCATTGCCAGGACCCAGGCATACACCACAGCTAAGCTTGTGGCCAGAGGGATGGCTTTGGTGAACATCTAGCCAGCCTCTACCACATCTCGTCCTCAGGTGGAGAATAGCATTGAATTTGGATGTTGGGGGAGAAGCTCAGCAGAGCCCAGGGCTCCTGTTCATCTGAGGATCAGGATGAGGTTCCAAAGGGACTTGGGAAAACTGAGCTGTTTTTGGAAATGGGGGCAAAAGCCCAGAGGACTTAGAAGGGTGAGAGGGTGGACTCCCATATAAAGGAGACAAAAGAGCCCAGTGCTTCCTTAGGTACAAAGGGAGCAGAACAAGTCTTTACACCATCAATTCTGAGAATAGATCACTTGTCCCAAACAGGCTGGTTTGAACTTGGCTGAGCCCAAGGGTAAAGGCATTGCTACTGTGAACTAGTGAGGTGGGGGAGGGGAGTGAGGTGAGGAGTTGTGGTGAGAGGGCTGAGAGAGATCCCTGGCTTCAGGCACTTTTCTGTAGGACTTTGTTTTTGCATCCAATCACTGAATAGGGCAATTTTGTCCTAAGATGTCACTTAAAATGTTGCCATATTTATTAAAGGGAGCAATTAAGGATTGAAAGTCTTCAGGGCAAAATGAATTAATCTATTTAATATTAAAATTAACCTGGAGGTCAATTCTTTTTAATTCCCCAGGTCCTAAAAAGGTCATCTGCACACCATGTCCCTATCACTCACATGTTGCTGGCAGAGTAGCCATCTGTGAAGCACATGAGAAAGGTCATTGTCTGTGACACACTCGCCAATGCAAGTCCGGCGTAGGCTTAAAACAGCTGTGCTAATAAAACTAATCATCATGGCCTCATTTGTAATTGTGAGAAAAATGAAACTACTGAAATATCAAGAAACTTTTTTTTTAGGTAAATGATGGTACTTGTCATGATAGAATATTAGAGTCATTAAAAATGTTTATTACAGACTCATAGACAAAGAGCAGGCTGACAGCTGTGGGAGGGGGTGGAGGGAGAGCATAAAAGAGGACAGAAGAAGCAACTCATGGACAGGGACAACAGTGTGGTGATTGCCAGGGGGAGGGAAGGGGTGGGGGAAGGTGGAGGAGGGTGTAGGGGGGACAAATGGTGATGGAAGGAGACCTGACTTGGGGTGCTGAACACCCAATACAGTGTACAGATGATGTGTTGTGGAATTGTGCACCTCAAACCTGTATAATTTTGTTAACCAGCGCCACCTCAATAAATTCAATAAAAAGGAAAAATAAAGTTTATTAGGAGATTCAAAAATCAAGGATGCAGGGTTACATAATAAAATAAGTCACAAAAGAAGAATGCAAAATTGCATATGTAGAATAGTAGAAGCTATATAAAAATGAATAGGGGAAAAAGAAATGTGGGGGGAGGTGCATGAAAATATTTAGTATGCTGTCTTGGATAATGGGACTCGGGCTTTTTTTTTCCCCTTCTTTTACGTATTTTTAAAATATTATGCATATTGCATTTCAAATAATGAAGCAGATGTCTTTTATTTCTATTTGTTTAAGTTTATTGATATTTAGAGAAAGAGGAAGGAAGAGGGAGAGTACATCAATCAGCTGCCTCTTACAGGCCCCCTTTTTGGGATCAAACAGCAACGGGGCATGAGACCTTGACTGGGAATGGAACCAGCAGCCTACTTGTGCATGGGATGATGCTCAACCCACTCAGCCACACTGACCAGGGCAAAAGACATGTTTTTTTAAACTGTGTCATTGTTGGAGCTGCTGATTTCAGCTAGTCCTGGAGTCGAATATTATTGCATCCTTTGCATAACCCACATATTCATGCATGAACACATATAAGCATGCATACACATGCAGAGATGCACACACACACTCACATACACACACACACCACAATACACCACAATTCTCCCAGGGAATCAAGACCCAAGGCAGCAAGAGCAGCACAGATGCTCCTGTAAACTGCAAATTCCTCAAGATTCAATGCCTCATGATCCACACTGGGCATTGTTATCTCTTTTGCTTTGTTGAAAACTAGATGTTGAGTCCCCTTCTCTCTTTCTCTCTCATTCCTCTCTCTCATTCCTCTCTCTCTCTCTCTCTCTCTCTCTCTCTCTCTCTCTCTTCCTCTTCCCCCCCTCCCAGTGGCTGAATATCATTGGATATAGGTCATTGGGTCACACTCAATCCCATTCAGACTGCCTCAAAACTGTTGCCGGCCTTTCCCCTTTTCACTGCTCTGTCTTCCATAAGCAAGTAGGCATCATTCTGAGAATGAGCATGTAAATGTCTTTGTATTTTTCACAAATGTGTTGGTCGTGTGCTTGCCTCCAGCCTCTTGGGCCCAATTATCTGAAAAAATAGACCCTCATTTGTTTTAGCTTAGGCTTGGTTGGTTGCAAATAATAGAAACCTACTCCGCCTGGGTTAATCAAGAGAGGAGGGTTGGCTGGAGAGGTACAGGGGTAACTCACAAATCTCATCAGTAAGGCTTTGAGGAACCAAAACCCACAACAGAAACTGAGGCAGCAGCTGGCTCTGTCTCTCTCCATCTTTCTCTCCCTCACTCTTCACAGCTCCCCTGCTTCCTCTGCAAACCACTTCACTCTACTAATCACCTCTCTCTGCTCTCCCCCGACTCCTTCACATGCGGAATGTGCCAGTGTAGCCCCTTATAACCGTTCTTAGCTTGATTAGAACCAGAGGGACCCAATTTCAAATTCTCAGGACAAAAGATCTGATGGATAGGGCAGGTGTCCACCAACTGTGACCAGTGGGGTGGTTAGCAGGCTCTGGATGGCAAAGACACCCCTGATGCCCAGCCAATCAAAAGCAACAGCTAGGAAGTGTTTTAAATATGATCTTTAAAAGGAAGATGGAGATCATTTCAAGGGCTCTGGGCTTGTTCCAATGATCTGCCTCTGCTGTTGGTTGACCAGGCTGACTGTGAAAGCGATGGTGCCAGGGATCTGAACATCCTTTAGTTAAGCTGGTGCGGGCACATCCATTACCGCATGTGATCCTCACCACATCACCAGCCCCGTCCCACAGGATCGGGCTTGGGGCTTGGAGAGAACGATGGTGCATTCAGATTCACACCTGAGTATCATCTACAGGGATGGTATTTGAATCCGGCTCTGACTCAGTCCAGCCTCTTCCAGTACCCCTTGGCTGCCTTTGTGCTATTCCGTGTGTGTGTGTGTGTGTGTGTGTGTGTGTGTGTGTGTGTGTTTCCTCATCCTAAAACAGTGGTTAAAAAATAATACTTGTATTTTCCATAAAAGCTTGTTGTTACAGCAAGATGGATTGGGTAGAAGCACTCTGCGAACTACAAAATAGGATATAAATATTATTATCACTTTATGCACTTACCCAGCTCCTTCATGCCAGCCTGTCAAGGTTCACTTTAAGCAGTGGTTTGATTTGGCAGAACTTTCCTTGCAGGTTGTTTTGTTAAGAGATATTCAGAGGGATGGTAGGTGGGGGTGGGAGGACTAAATCAATAAGCTTCTAAGATATTAAGCCTGCAAAACATTAAGATGTCAACTCTGATAGAGTTTTTTTAAGTAAATATTGAATTTTGTGGGGGGGTTTTTTCTTAAAAAAACTGTCTTGACATTTTTAGTTATTCCAAATTGAAATCTGAATTATCAAAATTGCTTCTGTCCTGTATTTCTGCCCTGGTAAAAAGTAGACTCACCATCTACAAGCCAGAAACCTGGGGACATCTTGGGCTCCACCCTCTTCTTCAAACCCCCTTCTTCTTCAACTGGCCACCAAATACCTGTTCCCTCAGTATAGCCTCATCAGTGAAAATCCCATCATCCCTTGCCTCAGCTAAGGAAACGACGCCACACTATTTTGCTGTCTTCCTTGAACTCATCCTCAAAGTTGCCACCAGCTTTCTAGGATGTGCCTTTGATCCTGTTGCTCAGGACCCTCAGTAGTTACCACCTGTGAAGCCCCAGCAGGGTCCTGCCTTTCACTTTTCTGGCCTGGGCACATCAGAGTGCCCAGCATGCCCTGAATGCACCATGAGCTCCGAGTTCTGGCCTTTACTCAAACATTTCTTCTGTAAGGGTGCTCCTTCGTCCCCCCTCTGCCCTGTTTAGATTTCCTTATCCAGCATGTTGTGGCTCCTCAAGGATGTCTTTCCTGAACCTCTCAGAGAGGGATGAGCCCATCCTCATCTGGGCTCCCCTGGGTTCACCCGGTTTTGCAAATATCTTTATGTTGTCCCTTCTCATAGCACACAGCAGTAATTTAAATGTCATTTTCTCTTCAGGCATTAGCTCCTTGAGGGCAGAAATTATAATAGTCATACTTGTATCCCTAGGACCTAGCACAGGGCCTGGCAAAAGATGAGTTATCACTAAAAATTATTTGAATTCATGAATCAATCCATCAATAGTGCCCATCTAGAGTCATTCTTCTATAGAGGGAAAATTAGCCATTCGGGAGCCCTGTATAATTCTAACACTCCTGATCCTGAATCAGAGACTAGAAGGGTTTTGCCTCCAAGTCAGCGATCAGTTTTACTCTACCTTGCTGTCTCTGTAACAAAGAGAAAAACATAATCCGGCCTTGGGAAGGTGCATGACTCCAAATCAGGTTAAGGACATGAGATATCTTAGGATCATGTCCAATGTTGATGTGAACAGTACTGATGGGTTCATTCCAAAGTGGACTGAGGCTATTTCTTGTCTTCCTAGAATGACCATCTGGATTCATATGTTAATGTTCTACTTTGTTGCTAAGGCAACCAAGTTACAGGCCATCTTCAATTTACAAAAGGTGATATTGCCAAAGTAATTTTGTAAGTCAGATATTAGAAAAATACATGATCTTTTCCATGGTGAGAAGTGGTGTAATTGGTGGCTAGGACCAACAGAATTGTATTTAGCCCGTATTTTTGTAGTCCTTGTGTTGTAATTATGTGGGCGATGACCTCTGAGGGTACCACAGTTCCTACTGCCAAAGGATGGTTTTGGAAATCCTTGGGTATCCATGGAAGGCACTGACACTAAACTAATTGTGATATCTGGACCAGTACTGCTGATGGTTGTGGGGCAGGCTCTTTCATCCCTACCTGCCAAATGGGGATGATTGATAGCTCTAGCATTGAGAACAATGATGCTACAACTATAGCAGGGGAATCCATTTAACAGTAACTAAACCAGCACTCTTTCTTCCCTATCGTAGGACTCAGGCATGAGTCTTTGGGACAATCTGAATGTAAGATACCATATCATACTCAGTATAACTCCATCCCAGATACTAATCCATGATCATGGGTAATATATCATCATTGTGACTATCTTTGTTCTTATAATAAGGTACAGTAATGATCCCACTGTGTCTTTTGTGCATAGCAAAGTGCTGGTGGAACCACCTCATCAGTTCCCAGAGAGTCTCAGACAACTAAATCCAAAGGCAAACATAAGTTGGGTTCAAGAGAGGATCCTGAGAAGGCCTATTGGATTAAGAGAAAATTGAATAATTCACTGTAGTTCATCTCTTAGATTGCTTAGTAATACTACCAATAAATCGCACCTCCCTGGGCCTCTGCCCCATTGTAATGTGGCATTGTGACGCTGGGAACAGAAAGAAGTAGACTCTAATTTCTCCACCTCCTATAATCTGTGCTCACCCTGTGAATTGCTTTGACCAACAGAATATGGTAGAAGTGATGAAGAGCAAGTATGAAAGCTAAGTCTTCTAAGGACTTGACTTGAAATGTCTCTTTTTATACTCTTGGCTCCTGAGGTCACCATTCTGTGAAGAAGCCCAGTCTGGTCTTCTGGAAAATGATAAATCAAACGAGAACCAAAGTGCCCTAACCAATAGTCAGCATTAACTGCCAGCTGTGTGAGTGAGGCCAGCTCAGCCCAGCCCTCAGATAACTAACTGACAGCAGCCACTTGAGTGACCCCAAGCCAGCCCAGCAGAAAACAGTCCAAATTGTAACTCACACAACTATCCTATATAATAAAAGGCTAATATGCAAATTGACCGAACGGCTGAACGACTGGTCGCTATGATGTGCACTGACCACCAGGGGGCAAACGCTTAACAGAGGAGCTGCCCCTGGTGGTCAGTGCACTCCCACAGGGGTAGTGCCACTGAGCCTCAAGCTGGGCTGATGGCTGTCAAGTGCAGCGGCAGTGGCGGGAGCCTCTCCTGCTTCTGTGGCAGCACTAAAGATGTCCCACTGTGGTTTAAACCATCAGTCAGACATCTGCTGAGGGTTCCCAGACTGCTAAAGGGCGCAGGCTGGGCTGAAGGACCCCCAGCCCAAGTGCACGAATGCCGTGCACCAGGCCTCTAGTGACCAATAATAAGTCATTGCTGTTTTAAGCCACTAAACATTGATGTACCAATAGGTATCTAATTTAGTACTATGTTATACAAAAATACAAATAATAAAACAATTAAATTTATTGTATCCTAGATGGTGATATATTGAAAATTATCACTCATAATATCTCTTTGCAGAGGTAATTGTTATTAAAACTTATGTCCTTCCAGAGTTTCTACATACAAAGTATTTTTGTTCTTATTGATGCGTGATTGCAATACCACTAAACACACTGTTTTGTATTCTGCCTTTTTCATGTAATAATGCGCTCATCATTTTCAATTCTTATAACTAACCTTTTACGTCGTTTTAATGATTGCATACTGCTCCATCTTTAAGATGTGCATAATTTATTTAACCTGCTCTTATTATTGGTATTTATTCACTGTTATAATAAATTCTGTGATGGAAATGCTTGCACATGAACGTTTCCACACATAAATGATCATTTTGTTAGAAAATTGTGGGCCTTATTGCTTAATTATTTTTGCCAATATAATAAAAAAGGAGCATATCTCACTATTTTAATTTTCTTCCATTTTACTAGCCAGGAGGTTAATCACATCATACATGTCTGCTGGCTGTTTCTATTTGCCTATTGTTTTATTAAGGAATGGCCCTTTCATGTTTGCAAGCATATTGTTTCACATCACACACACACACCCCTAGAGGAATTGCACCACAGAACATGGGCCTTCACTCTAGATAAAAATGGCTGCTACTACTTTGGTACTTTCAATTTATCTAACACACAAAGTTAACTACATGTTTTTTAAACCTCAGGTTCCTCTTCTATAAAATGGAGATACTAGTGATTTTGCTGAGGTATGAAAGTATTCGACAAACATGCTTGAATAACAAAGTGTACAATTAATATTAGCTTTCACATATACTTGTTTTACAAAATCAGGACAAATATATGTAATTTTTCAGTTAGTTTGTGTTTAAATTAACAATGTATTTTCATTCATGTAATTAGTACTTAAATTTGCACTGTGGATCCAGCATTGTCCCAGGCACTAAAATAGCAATGGAGGGGGAAAAACAACAGAATCCCAGCAGCTGTGACACCTGTTACATGCTAGTGAACAAGCAATTAACTGTATAGTATCCTATCCTAGTGGTGATAAAGCTACAGAAAAACTAAGGCAGGTAAGGAGGAGATGGTGTACAGGTGTCTATACGGGAGGACCTTGTTATTTTAAATGTGGTAAAGGAAGGTCTGGCTTCACAGGTGACCTTTAAGCAGAGAACAAATGGAAGGCAAATGTCACCAGAAGGACAGACTCTTCCAGGCAGAGTAACTGTGAGTGCAAAGGCTCCTTTGGGCAAGCGTGGTTCTTACATCCAAGAATAATAAGACTAGTACAATTGGAACATGTGAGTGAGGGAAAGAATGGAAGAAAAGAGTTGACTTGTTTTTAAAAGGACCACTTTGTCTGCTTTGCTGGGAATAGACTGAAGAAGAACAAGGGTAGAGGTAGGAATACTGATTAGGAGGCAGTTGCAACAATACAGGTGAAAGATGATGACATTTCAGATGTCGGTAGGATGGAGTGATGGAAAGTGGTAGAATTCCAGATCTATTTTGAAGGTAAAGCCAGTAGAATTTGGTAACAAATTAGATTTTGGATGTGAGAGAAAGAAAGGAATCAGATATGAATCCAAGTTTTTGGACTACCGTATTTGCCGGCGTATAAGACGATTTTTTGGCCCTGAAAAATATGCCTCCAAGTGGGGGGTCGTCTTATACGCCAGGTACACTTCAGATAGACTGCCCATAGTGCTTGCCCCGTGCCATAGTGGCCTCCTGATGCCCGCCCACTTCATTCCACATACCGTTCAGGCATCAGCAGCGCTGCTGGGTGTATGCTCGGCTGTTATGCGATTTTGAGAGTGTGGTAAATTCGGGTTACCGTATATTTCTTTACATATGCATTGAAGATTCGCGATTTTGCGCTATCATGGTGCCTGTTAGAATGTTGAAGAGCTCACACTTGCACACTAGTGAGGTCCCAGGGAGATGCTGATGCAAGGGTGGACCAGACTGCTATAGTGACAGGGCGGGCAAACAGGGAGCAGGGACCAATCAAATCAGGCTTTGTATACAGCCAACAGCCAACCACAATACTGCCCCATCGTACAGTACAGCATAGAAAATGTCGACCAGTCAAACCCCTATCATCCCTATCATGGCACCAAGATGTCGTTGATGAACTTTTAATATCAGATGATGAAGAGGAGTTTGAAGACTTTTAAGGTGAAACTGTCACGCCAGCAAACTTGCTAGGGACTTGCCCGGCACTTGCTCTCTCCCTCTATTTGTTATCTTACTTCTATCATTGACAGTCCCTCTAGGTTGTGGGCTGCTTGCCTGTGTTCCTGAGAAGCATCTACGGTACCAGTCTATAGAGTGTGTTTTCTTTAGTGAATTACCGGTATGTTTACCGGTAATAAACTTGCACTGTTTTATGTCTATGTTTGATTACATACAGCCTTGTGACAGTTTTCCTGCATGTCATAAGCATTTGAATATAAATTAAAATGTTAAAATCAAATCTGATATTGTTTTACCTTTTATTTGGTATGTGGAAGGTGTGCGGAAGAGGGGGTAGTCTTATACGGCGAGTATATAACAAACTCTGTATTTTGAGTGGAAATGTTAGGGGGTCGTCTTATACGCCCAGTCGTCTTATACGCCGGCAAATGCGGTAAATAAACTAAGGGGTGGAGTTGTCATTAATTGAGGTGGGAAAGACAGTGGAAGGAGCAGGTTTCAGGGGCAAGATTTGGGTTTAGATGTAGGATGTGTTAAGTCTCAGGATTCTGTTAGATATTTTGGATAATATGTCAGTCTGAATTCTGGAAGATGAGGATGGAAATACCAGCCTATTGGAGGAATTCACAGCTGTGAAACTGGAGATCACAGGGTATTTGTGTAGATAGACTGGAGAGATCTTGGGACTGAGCTTCGGCATAGTTGGATTTTGGAGGTAAGGAATTCGAGGCAGAATAGTTAAATGAGATTGACCTGATCAGCCAACGAGGTAGAAGATCCAAAAGAAATCAGGGTCTAGACGGTCAAGTGAAAAAGCTTTTCAAGGAGAGAATGATGAACTGTGTGAAATGCGGATGATGGTTCAGGTATATTAAGGACTAAGAATCGACCGTTGGATTCAGCAACCTGGAGATCGTTGTTGACATTCTAGGAGCAGTTTCTATGGAATGGTGGGTACAGAAACCTGACTACAGGGAGTTTCAGGAAAGCAGGAGGAGGTGGTGAATAATGGGAGAGAGTGAGGGCAGCAGGGGACAGAAATGTGAGGCTGTAGCTGGAGATGCTCTCTGGGTGAAAGGGAAGAGTTCTGTGTATTTTTTAAATGGGAGGAATATTAGAGCTGATGAGAATGATCCAATAGAAATTAATCATGAAGAGGTTTACACTGCTATTGGAATGTCTTTTTGGCAAGTGAGAGGGCATGAGGTCTCACACACATGTGGAAATGGCCTTAGATACGGCATGAACTGTTCCTCCAAAAACAACAGGAGGCAGACTGTGTGGGTGGAGGTGAGGCAGTTGACATGGTTACATTCATGGAGCTTCCATTGTCTCAGTGAAATAGGAAGCAGGGTAATTAGCTAAGAGTGAGGAGTAAGGGGAGGCATGGGAACTTTGAAGAGACTCTATAAAGTAGAAAAAGGTTTGGGAATTTAAAACAATGATTGGAATAGAAAAATGTCCAGGCATCACCAGGAAATACTAAGGGATCGCTTGAAGCTAGTGTACTGAAGTTATAATGAGACCAGCTAGCATTTTTCATTGTTTTTCTTACAGTTGTTTAGCAGGCTCAGAGCAGGTGAGAAGGTGGACTTCATCAGAGTTCATGTTTTGACAAATGACTTTAAGGAAGGAAAAGGAGACCAGAACATTTTGAACATTTTCCACTAGCAATACATTCATATCAGCATAATTCTAATGGTTTTCAGAGATTCTATAAAATAGACTCAACCTATTTAGCCAATGTCCTAATCTTGGACATTTAGTTTTTCTAGTTGTTCATTATTATAAATCATAGTTCAATGAATTCCCTGTTATATCAACTTTTACTCATATTTTTCAGTTCTTTCTTTTGAAAATAGCATTGCTAAACAAACAGGATAATAATCAGGATGCATTTGGCTGTAAGGAACCAAAGAGTCAACTCAAAATGCCTTAAACAATATGGAAAATACGTTACATCATATAAGACATCCTATCATATCCTGAGGAATGGCTGGCTGCATCATTTTAAACACATCATCAGAGGTTTCTGCTCTGTCAGCTGCTCTGCCAGCCCTGGTAGCCCCAGGCAGGCTGTCCTCAGAGTCAGAAACTAGCTGTCCTGATCTCACAAGTCACCTGTGAACACGGCACTAGCCCCTCCTAACAGTCTCTTTTTATAGGTGAGCAGGTTTTCCCAGAGGCTCACAGTGAACTTCTCACATCGCATTGACCAGAACTTGGTCACATGCCCACACATAAACCAATCATAGTAAGGGAATTAGCGTTATCAAGATTGGCTGAAATTATGCAACATTTATTCCTTAGATAGGCATAAGGTCCCCTGTGCTGAATTAATGGCCTTCATAGAGAAGGGCAGATACCCAAACAAATCAATCTTTGCAGAATAGAAGAAGCGAGGAGAGAAAAGTGGATGCTACATAGACAAGTGTATCTTCTGCTAAGATGATCTTTGAAGGCATCTTATCAGATTTCCTGCCAGCCTCCTGCCCATTATTTTGGCTCTCACTCCAGCGTTGAGTAGTTCAATTTTTAAAAAATGATTTGTAACGACCCCATAGACTTGGTACATTTTTACAGTCCTACTTATTCATTTGGGGTCAGTCCTGCCCTACTGGGCACCCTGAAGGTTGTATTTCCAGCTCTGGTCTTTCCTGACTCTTCAGTAGGACTCTGTTGATATCCATTCCCCTTTACTTACCTAGCACATGGGAATACAGTCAGTTCCACTATAACACAGGGTGGGAAAAAGTAGGCTTACAGTTGTTCATATGGAAAATAATACAATCATTAATAAATGATAATACAAGAATAAACTCTGTATTTCATGTAAACCTACTTTAAACCTACTGTAAACCTACCTTTGCATCACCCCGTAACTCATGCATTCCTAAAAATCACCATACTATGCAAAACAACAACAACAACAACAAAACATGGGGATTATGGGAAAATTGGAGTTAGGGAGAAAACACTCAAAAAATTTTATCAGTAACAAAAATAAAAAGAAATCTAGTAAAAATGGTAACACAGTTTTACACATGGTAAACAGTTATGAAATACACAAACGCTACCATACATTCGGCACTTTCCCTTGTAAAAGTCTTGCAGTTTGCACGTGGAGGTGGCCATCAGGTTTAAGTTAGTGAGTTCTTGTGAAGCGGTGAGAGGAAGCTCCTCTGAGATACCAGGAGAAGTTGGAACACCAGATGTGGCTGATAACAGGCCGTGAGCTGAGGGAGCAGGCAGGTGTCGGGGGCACCTGTGCACATTGTGCGTATCCCTACATGGTGGGGCTCAGTTGGGTGTAGTTTTTTGCATCACCTGGAGTTCACCTTTTAAAAATGACATATAGTCAAACACTTATGTTCAAATGATTCACAACTATACACATTTGCATTTTCAAAACAAGTGTTATAACAGAACTGACTTCACCAAGTTTTCCATCGATGTTCCTTTCCATCAGGTTCCATCTACATCAATGTTCTTGCATATGGATCTCCTCCAAGTCTCCAGGGCACAGGCAGGCCTTTTCCTATCAGTATATTGGGACCCCCTGAATCTTTGGGGAAACGGAGAGAACTCAGCAGCTGTGATTGTGTTGCAGTCTTTTATAGAAACCAAACCCAGTTCTGTCTGATTCTGTAGCTCCCACTTCCTCTTAAGCCAAGTGAACTGTGGGTGACTGCAAAACGGGAGTTACATTTTTAAAAGGTAAAGATGTGGGTTAAGATAAGAAAAATAAAGTGGATTTATTTTTGAGAAAGCATCAGAAAAAAGACTTGTAAATGCCCTCCACCAGAAGAAAATGTCAACCTCTATTTTCTTATGGAAAACATATTTCTTGATATATGCTAACAGCCCTCTTACTTTCTGATTCTTAGTTGACTCACAGCTAGAAGAGAGGGCAGGAATAAAGACATGCCCTGTTAGGTCTGAGAAAAGGTACAGGAGGAAATGTACGACTGTGTAAGAACTGAATGAGTTGAAGTAAGATTATCTCTGTTGGAATTAGCTACATGAAAGCAAAACATGAGGGAACATGTAGAGTCTGTTGGGTAGAGAGGTGGTGCCAGGTATAACAGTGGGATAGAAGCACTCAAGAGCTAATGGGAAGCAAGATTGGGCAGGAGGCAGGAGGGCAGAGCAGGGCATGGTGTGGTGGTAAGGGCAGTGTGGCCCACTCTGGCCACCTCCCACCATTGCCCACCTATACCAGCCCTCAACCCCCTTTCCTCTGTGTCCATGGTTTATGCATATATGTTCTTTGGCCAATATCTTCACTTTCTTTTATCCAGTCCTCCCACCCCTCCCATCTATCAGTCTGTATCCATGTCTCTGGTTCTATTTTGTTCATTAGTTTATATTGTTCGATAGATTCCATAGATAAGTGAGGTCATGTGGCATTTGTCTTTCTTATTGTAAAAGCAATGGAAAGAGCTAAGGAATTTGCTCAAGACAAAGTATAATGCAGCAGTAAATCCAAATAAGCTTTTCATTCAGGCCTGACTCCACAATACGACTTTTACTCCTACATGGCACCCTCCTGCTCAGTACTTGAGACAGCCCCTCCTCTTGGATAATTTTTTACCCCATGTAAAACAGTAAGTACCTATTATCTTACCTAGTTTGTGAGGTTCAGGAATGGAGTTCAGACTTTGGCTCAGGGTCTCATGAGGTGGCAGTCAGATGTCAGCTGGAGCTGTATCATCTGAAGGCTGGACCGAGGCTGGAGGATCTGTTTCCAAGATGGTCACTCACATGCCTGTTAGCAGGAGGCCTCAGTTCCTCATCATCCATGCCTCTTCTCGCCATGGCAGATGGCTTCCACCAGAGTGAGTCATGCTAGAGAGAGAGAGGAAGAAATCACAATCTATTTTATGACCCAGCCTCGGAGGTGAGAGTCACTACACATGAGTGTGCAAACCAGGAGGGAGGGATCATTGGGAGCCAACTTGGAAGCTGGCTTTGCTGAAATGTAGTGCCGTGCGTATGTGCAGCACCAGGGTGAAAAATGATTTCTAGTTTACACTTTTTAAATTAATTAATCACTTAACCCATTTATATATTTCCATTAATTTTTCCAACTGCAGCGGTGGAGAATGTAGACAATTTCAGAGGCACACACCACCAATTAACTGCATTCCATCTTTCATTATGCTTTGGTGCATTCATCAACTCTTTACTGATCCCCTACCCATGCTAGGCACTGTACTAGCTACCTGAATACAATGAGAAGGAAAACAGATTCTGTCCCCACCCTCGCAGAGGTGTCAATCAAATAATCACACCATTGGCATATCACCACAGAATGTGATGACTGCTACAAAATAAGAGTTTACGTTGCTATGAAAACGTTTGTCTTGTGGATTGAATTTAGTTTGAAAATCAGGGAAAGCCCTCTTTCTCAACCTCAGAGCTATTAACATTTTGGACTGATAATTCTCTGTTGTGTAATTCTACTGCCCTATGCACTATAGGATGTGAGCTGCATTCCTATCCCCTGCTAGATGCCCTCTGCCCCTCCCTAAATTGTGACATCCCAAAATGTCTTTGGAGAGACCCAAATGTTCCTTGGGGCAAAATCTCCCCCACTTAAAAGCTACTGCCCTAGAGGGAGTTTTCAAATGGAAAGTATAGAAGGGAGGGGCATTTCAGGAGGAGGAAAGGGGATGTTAGTGAGATTTTTCTTGACAGATATTTCCAAATAAAATACCCGCCCCCCCCCCAAAAAAAAACCCCATAAAAAATAAACAAACAAAAATTCTGGTTCCCTAACTCTAGCTCTGGAGCTTCAATTCAGATCAGACCCTTGCCTGCATGACTTGCTGGTGCCTTTTAAACAGAAATTCACACTCTGTAGCCAGTCGGCTTGTGCTGAATAAGGTGTCTCCATATAATTGCCAAGGAAAAAACATGTCTGGCCTGAAGCTGTCTTCCAAAACGTATTTTACCTTATTGGATCTCTGGGCTGGCTAGAGTTATTTGGCCTTCAGCCTGCTGGTTTATATCACTGCCTAAAGCAGGGCCTTATCACTCAGAAATACATGGCCTCACTTTCACAGGAAAGATATTTATAGGTACTACATATATGCTATGTTTGACTTATGTGCTGTATATGAATATATTTGATGTGGAAAGAGTATATAACCAGGCTGTGCATAAAGTCAGAGACCAAGACGTGCCCTGTTGCAAATTTTAACAGATAAGAATTAGCTGGTGTGCTTAGAATCCCGAAAACTTAAGTGAGAGGGCACTTAGAGGATCTCTAGGGAGGTGTGGTTTTTGGAATGCAGATACTTCTGGGTTAAATTTGGCCTCAGTTATATGATCTTGGACACATAAACTAGTTTCAATTTCCTCATGGGTAATGAAGATAATAATTCTCCCCTTGCAAGGTTGTTAGGAAGATATGTAAGATCCTAGCAATGTCTGGCACCCAATAGCTGTCCAATAAATGAAATGTCCCTCTTTCCTTTAGATTATCTGGTTCAACTCCTCCTAAGCATCCCTAAGAGACATTTCCCCGGGGAGTCTGGGAGCGCCTCTCCTCAGCGCTTTCCTCTCCCTCTGCATCCAGAGGGTCTTCAAATCCACTCATTTTTACCTCTGGGTTTCAGTTAGGCCACCGTAATGTTTTTGTGGATTTGCCTTGATGTTCCAATTAATTAACTATAGATAAATTCTAACCATGTCACCCCCTGATTGTCCCTTTGTAATAGTCCCATGGCTCCAAAATGGGGTCCTGGCTTCCCTCTCCAGCTTCATCTCTCTTAGGCCCTACCTTTCACCCTGTGCTCTAGCAATGCTGAACTTGCGGCAGAGTCATGCGTGCTGGTTCATATCCTTGTGCTGTGTTAGATGTTGTTTCCTTGTCTAGAGACTCATTTGTTTCTCTACCACCCTCATTTTCCCATCAGACCTAAGGGAGTAACCACCCACCAGAGCATCTTCTGACTCCCCACTTGCCTTCTCCCCTCCATCACCTCTTTGCTTTGACACAACCTTGTACATGTTTCTACTCTGATGAATGTCATGCCTCATTGATTTAAGTATTTGTTTATGGGCCTGTCTTCTCCACTGGAGGGTGAATTACTACAAAGCAAGAACCACATCTTATTAATCTCCGTGTTCCCAGCTATTATCGCTGACCCTGTACTGGTCCATGTTCCATAAGCATTTGATGAATGAATCCATCCATATTTATCTTGAATCTGCACAGGGATGGGAACTCACAACATTGCAAGGCAGCAAGCTGATGTGCCCCATGTCAAACCCAGATTGATATATCTTCCATCTTTATTACCATATCTACCTCCCTTTCCCCTCCACCCACTGATCCCACTTAGAAGGAATATATAAACTCCCTCTGAGCATGGCTGACGTCAGATTGCTAGGCTACAACCAACACTATGCAGCAACAAAATTTTTTCTTCTTGCAAAATTCTTCTAGTTATTCCTTCGTTGACATGATATTCAGGTCCCACCCCAATGTATCTCCCTGGGATCTGTTGTAGAACTAAATCCAAGATGGATTTAGTTCCAATCATGCGATGGATTCTGACAGCATGGAGGGCTTTTGTCCTGAACATCATATTCAAGTAAGAAGAGGATACAGTGAAATATGCTTGCATTTATTCCTATATCTTTCTATCTATCTATCTATCTATCTATCTCCTATCTAATAAAAGAGAAACATGGTAATTAGCCGTACATCCGCTACCCTTCCCATTGGCTAATCAGGGCAATATGCAAATTAACTGCCAGCCAAAATGGCGGCCGGCAGCCAGGCAGCTTGAAGCTAACATGAGGCTTGCTTGCTTCAGTGACGGAGGAAACCAACGTTCCCCGCCTGCCTTGCTGGCCTCTGAGCTTGCAGTTTGAAACATTGTTACAAATATAGAAGCTAAACAAAACCCCAGAAACCTGCTTTCAGCTAGCTGGGATGTCAGAGCTGGAGTTGATACAGAGTTTCGATTATAGAACCGAAACAAACAAGATACCTGCTTTAAGGAGCGGAGGCCTAAGAGCTGGAGCCTCAGAGCTAAAGCTGGCCCAGAATAAAAAAAGAAAAAGAAAAAAAGGAGCGGTTGGGAGCTTCAGTCACCCCCAGCCTGAAAACAGCCCTCAGCCCCTCACCCAGACTGGCCAGGCACCCCAGTG
>NW_006290680.1:2550475-2604601 GCF_000327345.1 Myotis davidii | reverse complement strand
CAGGCCTAAGCCAGCAGGTCGTTATCTCCCAAGGGGTCCCAGACTGCGAGAGGGCACAGGCTGGGCTGAGGGGACCCCCCTTCCCCCCCGAGTGCACAAATTTTTGTGCACCGGGCCTCTAGTATATATATAAAACCCTAATACGTAAATAGACCGAACGGTGGAACAACTGGTCGCTATGATGTGCGCTTACCACCAGGGGGCGTGGGCGGAACATGGAGAGTGTTGGCAGCAGGTGGCAGAGCATGGAACATGGCGGGCATCGGCTGCAGCGGGATAGTGGAGCACATGAGCGGAGGCACCAGACCAAGGCAGGGTGCCGGTCGCTGTCATCTGGGCGAGCCTCTTGTGGTTACTGAAAAGTCTTTCCTCCCACACACCATGGTCCCGCCCAGCGCTAACTCCTGCTGCTGGAGCCAGAGCAGGAGAGTTGGGGTTTTGAACCCAGACACAACCCCAGTGCTCAAACCCCTAAACTATACCCCATATTGACTCCAGAATCAGTTTATTCACACACTAACGGGATAGGTGGGGAGCCCATAACCAATATGCAGCTGGAAGCCAGGACCCAGGACACTTCAAGAACACCTGTGGTGGGACCACTCATGCACAGCACGGATGGGGCAAGACAACTGGAATAGCAGGTTTTATCCTATAAAAGTTCATCTGAGTGGCATGCCAGAACCCACGCATCTCTTATATCCACCCTGATATTGCAGTTGTCCCCTCACCCCACCTTGCTCTTTTTGGTATAATTGCTGTTATGTGTGGGCATATTTTGTTGTTGTTCTGACTTATGCCATTTTTGCAACCACTTCCTAAGGTCTAGAAGCACAGTTTGCCCAAGCACTGTACCCTCTCACCTTTGCCCTAGACATATTCAAATCCCTTCTTTCCCTGGACAGAGCTGGCACCTGCCTCCACAACACTCTTCACCTGGCCAGGCGATCCATTCTTCTGAAATCTGTTCCTAGGTCCCGGTTCTAAGACTGCTCCATCTTGCCCACCATGATGCATGATGTTGCCGGGTATTGTGCAAGGATCCAGAAGTCGTCTGTCAGGGATATACCCAGGCAGGGGGCAGTGTGGACTTCTGAAGTCAGAAACATTTGGATGTTTCAAAACAATCTCCAATCCCAGGAAAGGGAAGAGCCCTTTCACCTAATCAGACTCTCCCTGGACCTCAGCCCCCAACAAAGGCCAGCTCAGCCCCGGAGTCCATCAGAAGTTCAATTTTATCACAGTAGCCTCTATAGATCCCATTTTATGTGCTATTAAACAGAACAATGCGGCTCACCAGTAAAATCATCTGCAATAACAGCCCATTAAAAGCTTTCCTTAATATGGAACTTTCTAATTAATGTAAATGGGGTGCAAAGCTTGGAAAGCCAAGTTGATTCTAATGTTCAGAACGTAGGTAAAATAGGAAAGGGTCTTATTTTTCATTAGCAATCTATTAGGGAAGCTAATGAAATCTTTATGGCTTGGATATATTACCAAAATGTTACAATTGCTTTGTTTCCTGCCTCATTTCTCTGCCACCTTTCTCTATAAATATTGCTATGCTGTTCATTGGATTTGAGAGGAGGGAATTTTGCATGGGTGTTTGTGTCTGAGTACTCCCAGATTCTCAGAATGTTGGAGATGGAGGGAGCACAATAGATTAACCTCAGTTCGCAATTGTCTAAGTTGGAAACTGAGCTCTAAAGAGAGTTGAAGACTAATATAGTCATTTACTTCTTAATGCATCTACCTGGATAGAATGGGTCATGTTTACTCACTTTTCATTGCCCAGACTAAGTCATTTGGTCATTCCTATCTTTAAAGTGCTTATAGAAGTATTACCTGATATTGAATCCCGAAGGCCCCTCCCATGGGTCAGCTAATATAATAACCGAGGATGCCCCAATGGGTGAGAAACATGCCCTGTTCTCATGGAGCCCAGAGACCTGTGGGAGAAGCACAAAGACAGACTCAACACAGAACATGGCAAGTTGTGTGTGAGGTTGTTTCAGGAGCCTGAGGGCCAAGGGGGTTCATTCTCTCTGCACTTTGCTGACCTCCTGGGGGCTTTGCTGAAGCTCCTTATATAATCGCCTTCCTCTTTTCTACTTGGGGCTTTATGTCTAGGAAGGAAATCCATGCATTAATCTAGCTCCTCAGGTTCCATAGGGAGCTAGAGAGTGACATGAGGAAACTGAGGCAGAAGCCCATTGGAGGGCGTTGCTGAAGTCTGAGGTTTTCCTCAGTCAGCCTGCAGGAGCAGGTGGGTGCAAACACTATCTACTCAAGTTGAACTTAATCCTTAGAGGACCGCCCACCACACATGCACCCTATCGGCCTCGGCAGGACTGGCTCTGGATCTCAGGAGCAAAGGATTAAAGCTGAGGAAGTGAAGTGAGTCCTTGCGTTGGTGGCCATGCTGTGGCTAGCCAGACCGCATACACTTTCCTCTCCGTGGCAACAGGCCTTTTTAAAGCCTGGACAGAATGCTCTCGCTGGCTTTGTAATCGCCTTCCAATCAGCTTTACAGGATTGTGAAATTGATTGTCCTGCTGGTGTCACACAGGCTTCGGAGCAAGGCAGAGGGGCGCCTTCATTCTTTGTTGAGTTTCACAACACTGATTCCAGGAGACTTTAGCTTTCCCATGCATCCCCAAGAGGAAGGGAGGTCAAATTACCTTGAAATTACAATTTGGGGGCATCAGGCCTTGACCAGTGTGTTTCATTTTCCCAATCACCCAGCCAGAGCCAAGGCCCAGAGAGGAGGTACCTGGCATATTAAAGCTCTTTAGGAACTTGAAGAAGAGGTGGAGTGAGAGCGTGAGCTCCAGGCACCCAGGGCAGCTCTGGGGACAGAGAGGACCTGGGAAGCATGGCTGTGGGCACTTTGAACTTGGGCCCCTAGTTCTAGGTCCCCCCACAAATTGGTGTCATTGAGGTGTCCTCGTCAATTGAGTTATACCAAAGCACTCCCGCTAGTTTGTCGTTGTTTTCATGTTCTGTCTTGGGAATTTTATATTTCTGCAGGGAAATAAATAGAACTTTATCACGTGTTTCAGCAGCTTAGGCAATAGGGGAAATTTTCCTGCATAAAGGGACCTGACTTGGTCTTGAACAATGACCAGGCGTTAGTGAGTTAGGAGAACTGGGAAGTCCATTACACATACAGGGGGCATCATGTGCCAAGGCCCAGAGGCACTTTGCTGGAACAAGAGTAGGAAGGGGATGGTAGATGTGAGAGATGATAATCTAAGGCAGAGGCAAAGGCATGTACATTACAAATGGAATGCAGGATTCCAAGTGGAAAAGTGGAGGTGTGGAGGGCACAGCTGAAGCACTAAGTATGAAATAAGTCTTATCTGTCACCCCATGTGTGGAATTCACAAGAAATTTCTTTTTTTCTCTCTCTCTCTAAATTACTTAGGTAATTATTAAGGGACTAGTGGCCTGGTGCATGAAATCTGTGCACATTAAAAGGGAATTAATTATTTTAATATTGCTATTTGCCCTTTCTCTATAATAGAAGTGTCAGAGATGAAAGAAAATTAGTAAAATGTATATGAAAATCCCTCTCCTGTCAGAGTCTGGGGCAAGCCACGGGACCCAGAGTCAAGTCCCCGCCCACCCGCATGCACCTCGAAATCACACAAGACCCTGACCTGGCTGGCCCACCCCCGTCAAGCCCCACAGGGCAGGGGGCGCAGCCTCAGGTCCCCCGTCAAGCCCCGCCAGGCAGGGGGCACGTCCTCAGGTCCCCCCGCGCAGCCTCAGGTCCATTGGCCCCGGCACCGAGGCAGGGGGCGCAGCCTCAGGTTTCTCCACCTGGCACCAGGGCATGGGGGCATGATGACCATTTGCATATTAGCTCTTTATTATATAGGATGACAGTCCTAATACAGTCCTAATATAGTGGCTAGTAAGTAGTGAGTGCTTATTATATGTCAGGACTGTTCTAATAGTTTTGCGAGGGTTATTTAATCTTCTCACAATCTTACAACGTGAATACCATCAGTATCCCCATTGTACGGATGAGGAAACTGAGCCTCAAGGAGTTAATCAATTTGCAGAAAGCCACAGGGCCAGTAAGTACTGGGATTGAGGTCTGAACACAGGCAGTCTGAACCTAGAGCCCACATCTTGATCACACTGCTAAGATACCGCATGTGATCTTGATAAAAGAGAGCTCATATGCTCCTTACCGTATTTGCCGGCGTATAAGACGACTGGGCGTATAAGACGACCCCCTAACATTTCCACTCAAAATACAGAGTTTGTTATATACTCGCCGTATAAGACTACCCCCTCTTCCGCACACCTTCCACACACCAAATAAAAGGTAAAACAATATCAGATTTGATTTTAACATTTTAATTTATATTCAAATGCTTATGACATGCAGGAAAACTGTCACAAGGCTGTATGTAATCAAACATATCCATAAAACAGTGCAAGTTTATTACCGGTAAACATACCGGTAATTCACTAAAGAAAACACACTCTATAGACTGGTACCGTAGATGCTTCTCAGGAACACAGGCAAGCAGCCCACAACCTAGAGGGACTGTCAATGATAGAAGAAGCAGTCTGGTCCACCCTTGCATCAGCATCTCCCTGGGACCTCACTAGTGCGCAAGTGCGAGCTCTTCAACATTCTAACAGGCACCATGATAGCGCAAAATCGCGAATCTTCAATGCATATGTAAAGAAATATACGGTAACCCGAATTTACCACACTCGCAAAATCGCACACAGCCAACCATACACCCAGTATGGTATCGCGATTCGTGATTTTGCGCTATCATACTGGGTGTATGGTCGGCTGTGTGCGATTTTGCGAGTGTGGTAAAATCGCATAACAGCAAAATCGCATAACAGCCGAGCATACACCCAGCAGCGCTGCTGATGCCTGAACGGTATGTGGAATGAAGTGGACGGGAATCGGGAGGCCACTATGGCACGGGGCAAGCACTATGGGCAGTCTATCTGAAGTGTACCTGGCGTATAAGACGACCCCCCACTTGGAGGCATATTTTTCAGGGCCAAAAAATCATCTTATACGCCGGCAAATACAGTATTTTGTTCAACATGCATTCACATGTACAGCTATGAAACAGGCTTTGTGCCAAGTGTTGGGAAGACAGGGTTTAGCAAATGGCAAGTTTACAGTCTCATGTGGAGCAAACTGTCCAGTGGGAAGACAGAAAATCAGTGAACAATTAATGAAAAAGATAATATCAGGTTGCAAAAGAAACTAAAGCAGAGCATCAAGAGAAGAAAATACCCGAGCTTAAAAGGGTCTTCAAGGCCAGATGAAGGAACTGAGGATAAGAAGAGGAGAGATCTGCTCAGAGTCTTGACAGGAAGTTGGCATCGGAGTTGAGAAAAGAATCCAAAACTAATAGATTCAATAGCTGTTTACCTGGTCCCTGCTCTGTGCCTCCCACTGTTCTAGGCATCAGCACGAGAATGCTGCATCTCCCCTTACCTCCCAATGGATCTTATGTTCTTTCCTCCACACTGTGCTGCCTGGCTACCTATAACTGTGCAGTACCAAGTGCATTTTACTAGTTCCTTGTTCTACTGAGAGATGACCTCCACCTTTACTTCTCCCATGCTCAGCCCTACAGCAAACCTGAACTGGAGTATTTCCTTCTCTAAGATCCCCTGCCATGAGCAGAACATTGGGGGAATAGAGGTCAAGGGCTTAAACCTTCCTCCAGCTTCCCAAAGAGGGAAAATCCTAACAGTTATGTACAATGAGATGATTTCCACCTCGCCACACCATTCCTTTGAGGCGGTCAGCAAACACAGAGTGGATTGCCTTATTTATTATTTACTTTTTGCACGGGGACCAGTGAAGGGGGCCACCAGAAGAGCAAAGGGACATTGGCTATGACTTCAGAGATTCCCCCTCACATGTACAGTGACCCTCCTTTCCTTCTCTCCTGCTCAGCCAAGGTCAGGGATGGATGGATGGACAGACGGTGCACTTGGGCTTCCCAAACACCCAGCTGAGATCCCTCAGCCCGAGATGCCCTAGGGAAGGCTGTCAAGCCAGAAAAGGGGGATTCTGTAGATCTCATTCCTATGGTTAGCATGTGGTGGGGCCCTGTAGACCTGGCCAAGGGGAGTCTATTTCAGCAGCCCTCTTTGGATATCGAATAATTCATACCCTGCCTCTAAGAGCCTGGCCCCTTCCACTACACCCTGCCCTCTTCCTTATGGGTACTCATGTAATCTTCACAAGGAAACTAAAAGAGAGGTGCCATTGTACAGACATAGAAACCGGGGCACAGAAAGGTGAAACAACCTTCCCAGGGTCACTCGGCTAATTAGGGAAGACTTGGTTTTTCCACTCAGCATTTGGCTCGAGTCTGGATTCTTGAGCAGTGAGATGTACTACCTGTGTCTGCTCCTCCTATTATTCCACCCCACCCCTGCTGCTGGCAGTATCTGCACCTGCTGTCAGCGGGACCCCGAGTCCTGGTGTGTCGTTAGTGAGGACGATGCTATCTTTATGACCACTGCTCCTCTGCTTCTGCTGGAGGATTTGTGATACCAGCACTGCTGGTTCGGCCTGTATTATTATTATTGCAAATAATACTGCTCCCACTTCATGCCGGCTTGCTCTTTCGCCTCTTCCCTTTCTTCCTCCCTCCCCTCCAAAGCCACCGATATTTATTGCCCTGGTCCTGACCCTGTGCCATGCCTCCTACAGGCGTTATTTACAGATGGGGCATCGAGCCTGAGAGCTGGGAAACGCCTCATCTATAGTCATGAGGCTGACAAGTGGAAGCACAGGGCTTTAGGTCCATGTTATTTATTTCCAGTCCAGCGGTGCTTGCAGAGTGATACAGAGAATGGGCTGCCAAGCCTGTTAATATTTAGAACCTCTCTGTGCCAGAGTCTGGTGTGGTTGCCTGCTGAAGCTTGCAAACACTGAAAATGCCCACGAATCCACGGTGGCCTTTAATCCCACAGCCTCATAGGAAGAGAGCAGATGATGCTGTTCCCACTTGGGCCGGGCAAGTGGTTCAGAACCATGATTGTGAACACAGAACCATGAGAGTGAACACAGAACCATGAGAGTGAACACAGAACCATGAGTGTGAACACAGAACCATGAGTGTGAACACAGAACCATGAGAGTGAACACAGAACCATGAGTGTGAACACAGAACCATGAGTGTGAACACAGAACCATGAATGTGAACACAGAATCATGACAGTGAACACAGAATCATGAGTGTGAATTGCAAGTTAGTGGGGTAACTCCCTTTTGTGGGGGTCAGAATAAAGAAGTAGTGAGAGGCAAGGGTCTGAAGGGAATCATGTCACCAGCCAGACAGGTGACAGAAGTAAATCTGGATTTTATAGCCTTCGTACATGAACTTAGGGAAGAATATTTGCTAATATTATAAATCACTTGGTTGCAGGTGGGTGTGTATGTGTGACATGCATTCACGTGTGTGTATATGTTGTGTTGCATGCACGTGTGCACGTATGTGTGTTGGGGAGCAAAATGCGGGACAGTAGCCAGCATCGGTTCACAGCACTGTGGCTTGGGCATCTCTGGATTTCCATGGCGGGCCTCCTGCCTAAGGGTTTCTGGTGTCGACACATGCCTGGGCCCAGGGGTGCACGAGCCCACCTGGACTCACAGACAGACCTCCTTGGCTTGCCTGACTGCTGCCGCCTGTGAGTGTTTCTGGTGACACTGCTCAAGCACAGGTGAGGGTTGTTTACCATCAGTGCCCTGGGAAGCTCTCTCCACTGGCCTCATGTGCCTGAAACTTGGGCCTTTGCTGAGAAGGAAACAGTGGAAAGAATGGCAACCATCCAAGTTATCAGAGGAAGGAGTAATTGCAAAACGAGCTCAGAGACACGCAGCTGACAGCCTCACTCGTCTCTCCCTCTGTATCTTTTCTTTGCATGGATTCAAACCATCACCACCGTGTTCTTTCTTTAAAAAGGAAAATGGGATAATGTCACTCTCTGGCTTAAGGCTGAGTGGGCTTCCCGCTGCTCTGTCACCGAGCCTGAACCCTTCATCAGGCCTTTCAGGGCCCTGCCAGCCATCTGACGCCGGCTCACCTCCCTCTCCACATGCTCCCTGCCCAGAATCTGACCATTCTTCAGGCTTTGTGACTCGGACCTTTCCTCAGCTGTTCCTGCTGTCTGGAATTCTTTGCCCGAGTCTACTCAGATCTTCTCAGTCCCATTTCATGTCATGAGCATTGCCCATGTCTGTCCAACACGAAAGTCTGGGCTCTTGGCCACTGTGCCTCCTGGAATGTCCCTTCAGGAAGTGGGGTAAGGGCTGGGTGTGAACATCTCCCAGAGCGGCCACCACCTGTGTGGCCAGGGGCACCAGGCGTGTTCCAAACAGGCAGCTGGACTGTCGGTGGATGAAAGGGAGCTAGGGACAAATTTGGAGCCACGGATCACTGTCACACATGCCACCAGTTGTGGCCGGAAAGGACACACTTTAGGGAAGTCCTCCTGGGGAAAGACTGTGGTTGATAGGGGGCTCTTAAGAGTAAGATGAGGTCGTTAGCGTGAGGGAAATTCCTTCCTGATGACATTTCAGAGGCAGTTTTGCACTGAATCAACTACTTTAAATGTCTCTCTTTCTGCTCTTGGAACTGGGAGTTGCTGTTTCCCCTGCTGGGGCAGGGTGGGGGGTTCCATCTCCCATACGGCAACGCCCTGTCTTCTCAGCCCTGCTCGTTACCGGTTCCTGGTGGAGGGGGCCAGGCAGTTTTCCCCTTCATTGGGATCATTGCTGTTGACAAAAATCCAGTCTTTGGGTTCTGGACCTGTTCTAATTTGTTTAGCTTTCACAATTTTTCCCCAAAGAATCTTGGAAAAATCTTTACACCCTCACACACGCTGCTCTGCTTGTCGCTGCTGCTGTTTGTTTGTTTGTTTGAAGTGCTGGCATCTTGATCGCCATCTTGACCCATAGTGGTTGGAGCGGGACCTCTGTCCTGCATCTGGCGTTATAGGCCTGTCCTGACTCTTCTCCCAGAAGACAGGAAGTCAGCTACTCATCATTCCCTCAGCCCTGGTCCTGATTTTCTTTATAGACTCTTATCACTTATTTTTAAATTTTTTTTTCATCTGTTTACTAGGTTATATCACCTGTCACACCACTAGAATGTAACCTGCATGTGGGCAGAGACTTAGTCTTGCTCTCCGTTATAACCCCCGACACAGGGCAGGTACACAGTAAATGCAGATATAACGCACGTTTCCCCCTCCCGTCAAGGAAACCTTCTTTCTCTCCTGGATTACAGATTATAAACTGATAAGGAACTTTGTCTAATCTATTTTGACATCCTTGGGGATGTACTTCTACCTATAGATACAATTGATTACATGAGGGATGCTAAATTGTAATACTCTTTGAATTTCTGGAATAGATTATTCTTGGTGGTATATTGTCCTTTAGAAATTGATGCCCTGGCCTGTAGTTTTGGTTCTCGGCTTTCTTTCGTTATGGTTGGTTCTGCTCCCTGTGGCAGCCTTGGTGTGACTCACCTCTTATTAGGCGGCTTCCAGCCCGGAGGTCAGCCCCACAGGAGATTTACAACCCCACCAGCAATGAACTGAGCTGCCCATTTAATTTCATGCTAGCAAAGTGCTGTATATTATTTTAAAAGCTCTTTACTGCTTAGAAAAGCAAACCTAGATGCCTAATTTAAATTTGGTTTTTAGAGACATTGACTCTCTCCTCATTGGTGACATGAATCATAGTGAATTTCCTATTCATGTTATCTATTTCTTTTTTCTGTTTACACACTCATCCTTGTTATTGATTTGTAAGAACATTTTCTATATTAAGGACATTGACTTTCTCTACCATATATATTTATGTATTTTTTAGTTTGTGGTTCTCCTTTTAACAGCACTTAGTAACATTGATGGTAGATTCTGATGTTTTTTAAACCTGATTTTAAATTCTAGCACTCTGTTTGCTAAGGTACATTTTCTTTCTTTACTTGCATGATTCAAAAGTTTAGGCCAGGGATCCAACAACTAGCCGCCTTCATTTACTTCTAATTACTTTCTGATTCAGTTACTTTACATTTGACTACTTTGTTGAGCAAAGTTTCTTCTTGTCTACAGACCACACCCAGACGTCTCCTGAGCCCAGAGGGCCGCAGACCCTGCCTCTTTAAGGTTCCCCGGGGGGAAATAACAGGTGCTGAGGGTGAGGCAGATGGGGCGGTGCTGTTGCAGGGATGCTCTCTGCTTGGAAGCTGCAGGGTTGCCCTGGGGCTGGACACAGGTTGAATCCCCTCCCCGCCACTCCGGGACTCACCGCATCCCTGCTCAGTTGTGAGCGACTAGGTCGGACAGGTGAGACACCCAGGGCAGGTGAGATGCTCACTGTTAGGTGCAGACTTGCAAGAGCCTTCCATTTTGCTCCCTGGGCTGCTCCTTGCCCCTTCCTATGCCCCATGCCTTGGGAGATAGCCAGTCCCCAAACAGGGTCATCGGCTCCTCTCCATCCCTCCCCATCACCCCTAAGGTAGCCCTCTGTCTCAGCTCAGGCTTCTCCCTGGGTCCCGCATGGCTCATGCTGTGAGGTGGCCTCTCTGTCACCGTGGCCTGCTGTCGCTTCCATCATGTGTTTGATGACAGGTAGGCTGGTGCAGTGAGCACAGACCTTGGAATCAAATGGTGCACCTGGGGGTCAGGTGGCTCCCTTCCTGGCTGTGCACATCCCCAGCTTTCTTCTCCTCCCTGCCCTCTGTAACATGGTATCACACCTGTTCTGCCCGCCTGTGAGCCTCCCAGTCAGGGCCACTTTGCAAATGGCAACGCTCTCTCTCCCTGCCCGTAATTTCTATTATTGCTGCTGCAAATGACTATTTGCATCAACAGGTTCATTTGATGTCAGAGTTGGCTGCTGCTGGCCAGCGTTAGCATCGAGGCGGCCAGAAGCACTGATACAGCACGAAAGGTCATTAGGGATGTGACACTCAAAGAGGAGTGAATCCTGTTCCCTCTGAGACTTCCTGTCACTGGCAGGATCCTGTCACTTTACAAATGAAAATCTAAATATTTAGAAACCCTAAGCCCCTGCCTGAAAATAATGGTGAAAAGTAAATATGGATGAGCTGATAGATTTGTAAGTCTATCCTCAAATGCTCCCTTTTTGACACGTACAAGGCTTGTTGCCTGCTCATCAGATAGGAGTCAGAGCCCAGCAGTGTCCTACTCCCTCCATGGCCTAGAAGAAGTCACTCACCCTCTCTGAACCTGTCTCATCAACAGTAAATTAAAGGAGTGATACTGATCTCATAATGCTACTATGTAAACAAATACAGTGTATACTGGGGAGCCTAGCATAGCACCAGGCACACAGTAGTTGCTCAAAACATGTGTGTCTTTCATATCCAAAGGCCTGCTTTGGTTGGGATCTCTGCCATTTTTTTTTACCAGAATGCAGCTAAAGTCTCAGTGTTTGGGGTTTGTATCCCCTTTTTTTTTTTTTAATTGTGGCACTATATACCTAAGATAGAATGTACCATCTTAACCGTTTTTAAGTGTACATCTCAGTGGTTAAATACATACGTAACATTGTGCAACCATCACCATCATTCATCTCCAGAACTCTTTCATCTTATAAAACAGAAACTCTCTACCCATTAACTCCTCATTGCCCCAAACCCTCAGTCCCTGGCAGCCACCAGTCTACTTTCTGTCTCAATGAATTGTACGGCTCTAGGCATGCTATCTAAGTGGAATGGGAGAGAATTTGTCTTTTGCAACTGTCTTAGTTACTTAGCAAAATGTCTTCAAGGTTCATTCATCTTGTAGCATGTGTCAGAATTTCATTCCTTTTAAAAAAATTATCTTTACTGTTGAAAGTATCACAGCTGTGCCCTCTTTTTTCCTCCCATTGACCCCCTCCACCACCACCCCCACTCCCCGACTCCCTCCCAAGCCTTCACTACACTATTGTCTGTGTCCATGGGTTATGCCTATATGCATACAAGTTCTTTGGTTAACCTCCCCCTCCCTCTGGGATTGGTCAGTCTTTCCATTGTATGGACACTTGGGTTTCTTCTATATAAGTCTCAATGCTCAATGTTTTTAATACTCTATTTAGATATCCTCTAACCTGAATTAAGAACTTGTCAAAATTGAGTAGACCCTGTCTTTTTTTTTAAAAAAACACCAATTTAGTATTCCTCTTTTCCTCCAATTCAAAATTCCTGTTTCCTAAACACCTGTCTTGCTGATCTGTCATTAATTTTCCTTCTTCACTTGGGCGCCAAGACTTGAAGCAGCATCTCATCTTTGAATGTTGGCTTTTCTATTCCTTTATCACACCTTGGATTTCCAGGGAAGTAAAAGACCTTTGGGGCCTCCTGTTGCAGACTCTCTCAGCTGTGCTCCCCTCCCCCGACAGCTTGAAGACTCACACAATCCCAGGAGTAGGGGAGGCTTGCCCAAAATGCCAATGGCCCGGCCACATTCTAAACCAGTTTACTCGGGTCCTCAGCCTCAGCCAGTCCTTCATCTGACGCTTCCAAGGTGATCCCAGGCTTGCCCCCCAGTTCATGTACACAGGGGTAGGAAGGCTCCAACCCAGCAGCTCACCTGGACACAACTGTCAATACCTCCCTTGATGACTGGGCTGACTCATGAACTTATTAGCCGGTGTGGCTGAGGCTCCTAACTCTCCTTCTCCCTCACCAGGGAGTGGGCTGGAACTTTTGGCACTTGTCTTGGCAATTTGGGGCTGGAAGACAACCCTGCGCACTGACACTGAAGGGAACTGCCAGGAGCTTAGCAGATGTGGCCCCTGTTTGCATGTTACTTTGTCTGGTTGGAGTGGCAGGTATTAATCACAGAGGCAAACAAATAAATGTGAAATTACATATGTAAGATGGGCTGTGCAGATCTGCTTTCGAGGTAGCTGTAGGGAAGGACTCGAGTAGCCTTTTCCTCCTGTGCTCTCTATAAGTGGGACCTTAGCTATAGATATCCAGGCCATAGTGGAAAAAATGATAGAGGAAGCCATGTGAGAATAAGACTAAGTCATCAGTGCTTCGACCCTGAGTCACAAAGAAAATGTTGGCAAATGTTCATGTTGTTTTCATGTTCTTATTCCCTCTCTATCCAATGATGTGAATCCTGTCCCCCACCCCCATAAGCCCTTTCCTGTCTCTGGCTCAACCCCTGACCTGCAGGGAAGCACTGTGTACAGCTCTAGGGGGCGCCATCCACGTGGTTGCAATCTGAGCAGCGCTCCCTGGAGTTGTGCACAATGGTCTGGTCCTTCCAGAGCCAATCATGGCAGGTTGGACTTGGATAGGGAAGGCTGCCTGAGGGAATGGCAATGGGGTGGAGAAGCGGAGGAAGTGACCACATTAACCAAACAGGAAGGGATGAAAGAGCATGCTGGGCAGAGGGAACGGCATGGCCACAATCCCTATGATGGGAGATGCAGGGCCAGTGCCAGGCACAGGGAAAAGGCTAGTGTGGTCTGAGTGCAAGATCAAGGGGACATGCAGTCATTGAGATGGCATGGGGATGACAGCAGGGGCCAAACCATGCCGGGTCTGTGGGCCACAGTGTAGATAGCTGTTTTCATTGTAAAAGCAAAGAAAAACCAGTGAAGGACTTGAATGTTTTCACAATAATAATGGCAGATCCTTTTACTGAGTGTTTATTATGTCCCAGGCACTATTCTAAGGTCTTTGCAAGCGTTGTCTCAATACTTTCTAAGTCAGACCTATGAGATAGGGACTTCAATATCCCCATTTAACAGATGAAGAAATCGAGGTACCAAGAAGCTAAGCAGCTTGTCCACAGTCTCAGAGCTAGTAAGTGCCAGTGCACAGGCCCTTAATCACTGCAGGAAGCTGTCTCCTGGTTTTGAAAAGGGCTGAGCAGGGGCTAGTATTGCTTTAGGTACAGCAGGAGAAAACCAGCCCATCTCCTGAGGGACCCTGTGGACATGGCCTGGCGGCAGTATGGTGTGCCTGTGTGCAGGTGGCTCAAGGGGGAGACTGGACACCTGACACGCATGCTGGCCCCGCATTGCTGGCCCGTTTCTGCAGGTGGTGCCTGAGGACTCTGACAAGGCAGAGCAGCCCTTATCAGCCCATACAGCTGCTTCCTGGGCTGTTGCCCCGCGAGTTACATGGCAGTGAAATGAAGGTGTTGACATTCAGCTCTGCTTCTTGGACAAGCTGTGCTGCCTCGGGGAGTGCCAGGTGCCCATTTGAATTAAAGTGGTTTGGAGTCTGCACTTTGGATGAACCCGTGGCCCAGGGTGCAGGACTTGGGATGGGGAGGACGGGACCATGGACACAGATCGAGGAGGGGACACGGAGGCAGCTCTTGAGCCAGGAAAGCCAGGATCATTTATCTGTTTGCTGAGGAAGGAGCAAGGAATGGATTGAAGATCCAAGTGAGGTGGTGATGTAGAGGAGATGTTCTCATCAGGGAAATAGACTTTGAAGAAACAGAAGTCCCTCAAAATAGCTCAGACTGGCTCGACAGACACACCTGGGGAGTGGATGGAAAATGGTTTGGTTTCAAGGAAATGTCATCCGAAAGCTGAATACCCAGGTTTCTCTCTCTTTCTCCTGTCTCTGCCTCCGCTTCCTTTGGTTTGTCTGCCCCGTCCTCCTCTGCACACTGACCTTTCTCCTGGCGTGGCTCTTGTTGTCCCTGCCACCTGCTTCAAAGCGTGTGTATCTTCAGCTTGCAGTGGGACTAACTCTGGCCCCACCACCTCTGCCTGTTGAGCGCCAGCCCACTCTTTTGGCTTAGCACCGTTTCTGTCCTCAGAGCAATTAAAGGCAAGTTGGCAGATGTGTCCATGGAACCACTGCCTTCACTGACTCAGAAATGGAAGCTGTGGTTCAGGGATTAGGAAAGTCAGCTTTCAACACACAGATTCAGGCTGGAGAGGAGGGGGGACTGGGCACCATTGCAGCTCTCCGGGGTGCTCAGATTGGGAGACCTGTGGTGCTCCCTCCTCTAAGCGCCCCATTTGTTGTTGGAGTTCTGTCATGAATACTGAATTCTCTCTTTGGAGGCAAAATCTGGGCTCTGGGGCTGCCTATCATTGAAGGAAAGAGCCAGGCAGAGAGGCAGTTCTGAGTGAGGATCCTCTACCCCCACACACAGGTTAGGCGGCCCAGGCTATCAGTGAACCCCCACCCCAGGCTAACAGTGAACCTGTAGAACAGCCATCAGACGGGAAGCCATTCTATACAGGTTTCCATGTGAGAATGTCTATATTTCTATTCAGAGCTCTTCACAGTGTATTTAAATTGCTGCTACTTTAGCAAATGTCTTTCATGCAAATTTTGATATTTTTCGGTGGAGAAGACTTCATCCGAATCAATGGAATGATTCTCTCCACCTCCCCTATGAATTACCCTGTGCCTTGTATGTGCATACCTCTGAGTTGTTCTTCACATTTGAGCAATTTGGGAGTTCTGCATCTTGATAGGAGCTGGGATCCCAGGAGTGGGCCTCATCAAGAGTTAGGGTTACCTTAAATGTTAGCTCCACAGTGTATCTGGTCTCTGAAGCTTTGCGGGGGCCCTTGGCCCAATTCCCTCCACTGGAAGAGCAAATGGGTTATAAGATCTCAGACTTGGTGGGAAGCTAAAACCAAAGGCTCCCCCTGCCAAGCTCTGGGTCCTCTCCTTCAGGAGCTCTGCTTGGAAGCTTTTGGCATCTTCAAGTCAGCTCCACACGCCTGAGGTTCAGCTTGGGGACAGCATGCTGGGTAGGTCATGGTCATCTTCCTAGACTCTTCCCTCAACATCCTGGATCTGTGTTCATTTTTCCTGGTCCATGTCCCCTGGACATGAAGCTGCAATCCGAAAGGTCCTACTGAGCTTGGCCCGCTGTGGGAAGGCTGAAGGACATCACCTCTGATCTCTCCCTGTACAGTGTGGTGGAGTCCCCTGAGGCAGGAGAGACGACCAGGGCAAATAGCACACACCCCTGGAACTACATGCAGGCCAAGGAGAGGGTCTACCTCCCCAGTGCTGCCCACAGTGTGGCAGGGAACAGTGTGGCAGGGAACAACGTGTTAGAAGTACCAGCTCAACCCACTTTTAGCACGAGTGCCACACTCAGCAATGCGAGAGGCTTTCCCACAAGAACTGCTTTGCCCACTCACCAGTCCTCATTTTACAGATCAGAACGGAAAGTTCAGGGCTGTTCCTGCTGGTTCTACATCATGCATCACAGGTGCTACCGCCCACAAGAGGTGAAAATTGGTTCTTGGAGGGAGGAGATGGGTGAAAAAAATCACCCTCTTCTTATGCATATGCATCATATTCATAAAGTGCATAAACAGCGATAAGATGTGCATAAAGCCCACGGACAGCTATAGAACATACCTGTAGAATTAAAATTTCATGGGGGAATGAAGGAAAAATGTCTAAATAGGTTTCTTAGGAAGTGAACATTTTTAAAAAGTTGAGAAACCCTGGTCTAGACCAGCACTGTCTAGTCCAGCCGTGGGCACACTACGGCCCGCGGGCCGGATCCGGCCTGTTTGAAATGAATAAAACTAAAAAAAAAAAAAAAAGACCGTACCCTTTTATGTAATGATGTTTACTTTGAATTTATATTAGTTCACACAAACACTCCACCCATGCTTTTGTTCCGGCCCTGCGGTCCAGTTTAAGAACCCATTGTGGCCCTCGAGTCAAAAAGTTTGCCCACCCCTGGTCTAGTCTCTGGTTACACATGGCTGTGGAGCACTTGAAAGGTGGCTAAGTCTGAACCAGTATGTGCAGGAAGTGCAAAATACACACTGGATTCCAGACAGTTATTAGGAAAACCAGAATATAAAATGCCCCATTAATTATTTTGTGTTGATTGCATGTTGAGATAATACCATTGTAGATCTCTTGAGTCAAATGAAATATATTATTAAAATGAATTTCAGCTGTTTCTTTTTATATTTTAAAGATTTTTTTAATTGATTTTTAGAAGAAGGGAGAGGGAGAGAGAAACATCGATGTGAGAGCAAAACATCAATTGGCTGCCTCCTGCAACTTCCCCTAACCAACGCCCTCTACCAGGGGCTGAGTCAGCAACCCATAACCTGAGCATCTGCCCTAACCAGGAATCTAAACAGCCACTTTTCAATGGGAGGGACTACACCCAACCAATGGAGCCACACAGGCCATGGCTTTTTTTTTTTTTCTAACCTGGCTCCTAAAAAATTAAAACTTTTTAATGTGGCTCACATTTCTAGTGGGCTGCCCTACTCCAGACAGACATCTGCTAATCAGGATTTGTGCCGGAGTTGAGATTTTGACTCCTTTCCAGGCTGTTTTGTTATCCCACAGCTATCTTAGAGAAAACCCACGTGCTGTGTGACCTTAGGCATGCCTCTTGACCTCTCTGAGACTTGGGTTCTCCTGAGTGCTTTGTAATTGAAGCAGCTTCCTCCAGCTGTGAGGTTCCATTCTGGACCCAGCTGATGGCCTGTGGTCACTGCAGATAGGAGGCTGTGGGCTTCCTGATGATGAACTATTTCTCCAGAAATGACAGTTCCCTAAATAGCAATGTCACCTGCTGTGTGTCTACTTCTGGGGAAATATCACATGGGCAAGGTTAGAAAAAAAAGAGAAAGCTTCCAACCTGAGACCCGCGGAACAGAGGATTAGGAAAAAGTGCCCATTTTACCCCAAAAGAGAGAAAAACAAAAGCTTTCCTTTCTTAGGGAGGAGGAGATACAACCAAAAAAATAGGCTTTCACAAAGCACTCTCCTAATAACAGGGGCTAAAAAACCATCTTGCAAATGTGCTCTGCTGGTTTGAGTTGATGTTCAAATCTCCAATATGCCCATCGCTTATGTCTTTCCTAATGCCTAATTTAAGGGAAGGGGATGGAGGAAATCAATTCTATTTTAATTTCATAAGAAAATTGCTGAATGAAGGGAAAAAATGCAACAGTGGAACTTCAGACTTCAGCCCTGGCTGACCCGAATCTGTGATTATGTGGTCAGCGGATTCCTCCTCCGAAGGGCCTGGAATCTGCCCCTGCCTTAGCCTTCTGGTAGGAGGCAGGAGCTCCAGGCTGGCAGGACAAACCCTCTGGGGGCCTGGGAAGCGCCTCTTGTGATAGGGCTCCTCGTCTCCCTCCACTCTCCAAATTCACTTCTACCCCAATCTTCCCTTGGTTGTATATCCCCAAGTCCCTCTCCAGGAGCTCTCCCCATCCCTCCACACTCGAGGCCTGCCTCTCACCCCAGCTACCTCTTCCACAAATGGGTTCTCACAGCAGAGTTTTTGGCCTCCCAGCCCCTGGGAACCAGACTAGCCACTCAATATGATGACAGCAGATCCCTGAGGTTGAGCAGGTGGATTCTAGATTGACAATGCCTGAGGGCCAGACCTGGCCCTGCCTCCTTCTTGATGTGAGAACCCTGGAAATTTACTTCTCCCTAAGCCTCAGTTTCCTCATCTGTAAAATGGGAATAAAAATGGGACTAGCCTCATAAATTTGTGATGATAGTGAGTGATGCATGAATGTGTTTGGCATGGCTCTTGCTTGGCAAACATTAAGTGGCAATAAATGTTAACTCATTATTGTAATGAATTTTTACAAGGTGGCCGGAAATAGAGGGTTGAGCCTTTGGCTTCTGACCTGTGGTTCCACAAGTCCAGGTTAGCTAATCAATGTGAGTTAGCACACTTTTCCTTTGTCTTCCTTTTAAAAATATTTAGTTTAAAAATACTTTTTTTTTTTAACTTGGAGAAAGTACAAAGTTTCTATATACCTATCATGCAGCTTCCCTTAATGTTAGCATTATACATGACCATAGTGAAATGATTAAAACCAGGAAAGAAACAGTAATCAGTATTATAAATTACAAAATGATGAAAATCATAGTTGACAGACTATCTGAATTTCACTTGTTTCCCCACTTATGTCCTTTTCCTAGTTCACAATTCAGTCTAGGACCCTCCATTGCACTTCTTTGTTCTTTCTCCTCTGTCTCCCCTAATCTGGGCCAGCGCTCAGTCTTTGTTTTTCCAGTCCTTGGCACTGTTGAAGATGATGGTTTCTTTTGTTCTATTCTGGTCTGTTTTATAGACTTTAATTAAGGTTATGCATTTTTGGCAAAAATACCACACAAGTGATATGCATTACTCAGAGCATTTATCGGGAGTTAACTTTGATCACTTGGTTAAGAAGTTACTATGGATTTATCCAGCATCTATTGTGGTTCCTCTTTGTGATACAAAAGTGAATAAAATGGTGTCCATGCTCTTAATGAAACACTCAAGTATAATGGACAAATAGTGTTCTAGTTATCATTGCCGTGCAACACACCACTCCAAGAGTTAGTAGCATTAAGCCACAATTTCATTGTGCTCAACAGGTCAGGAATTTGAAAGGACATAGCAAGGGTGGCTTGTTTCAGCCCCATGATGCCCAGGGACTCAGCTAAGAAATCTCAAATGGCCGGGAGTGATGAGACAGCTGAGAACCAGAATCTCTGCAGGCTTGCTCACTTACCTGGACAGATAGGACTCAGACTGGATCCACCTGAGGCTATCAACCAGCGTATCTGTGCATGGCCTCTTCACATGCCCTGTGCTTCCTCACAGTATGGCGGCCTAAGTAGGTGGGACTTCTTACACTGCAGCTTAGATGTGAGTGCCCCCTGTGGACAGATCAGGAGCTGCATTGCCTTTTGTGACCTAGTCTCAGAAGTAACACAGCATGACTTCCTCCACATTCTTTTGCTCAAAGCGGCCACAAGTCCCCCTAGACTCCAGGGGAGACATACTAGTAAGCTTCACCTTTTCATGGGAAAAGTGTCTAACGATTTGTGGCCATTTTGAAAAACCACCAAAAATGGAAACGTACTGAAGGGTCTTTCCACTTTACAGGTTTGGAAACTGAGGCCCCAGAGGACAAGAGCTTTGCCAGCTGGGGTCTCACTAACGATTAAATAGATCATTTAACAGTTCCGGCTCTATACCAGACGGGCATCGGTTCAGCTGCCAGGAATGCTTCTCAAGTCTCTCCTGGGGGTGGCCACCCAGACAGATCCACCACAAACCTTGTGTTCTGACAGCTGCAGGCACCCGCTGCCAGTCTTCCCCCCTGGCAACTGGTCACATAGGGACGTGTGCAAAGGGCACTGATGGGCGGGGTGGGAAATGCTGGACTTTGGCATCAAAATGACTTCATTGTAAACCCAGCTGTACTACACTCTGTGTTTGTTACATGTTCATTCCTAATTCTCATTTATTCAGTAAACCTCATTGACTTCTCTGAGCCAAGCTCGGGAGCTGGCAGTTAGAGCAATGAATAAATAGAATCCAGGCCCTGCCCTCAGTGAAGGATTTCCCCAGGCTGTCTCTGCCAGAAAGGCCACTGGCGGGCTGCCAGGTTCCAGGGAGCAGGGTCAAGGGATTATCCGACTGCTCTTGCACCCCACACCCAAAGCCAATCGGAGAGGAATTGGTCACGCAACTTAGCAATGTAACCGGGTTAAACTCAGCAGAACAGAAATCAGTTGAGTGTGACGTTGGAAGGCAAGCTGCTTGCATTTAAAAGCCCAAGAAATATGGCAGCGCAGACTAAAAGCAATTGGGAATATCACAGACTCATTAAGCAAGAAAGTTTCTGTGAAAGTAACGAGATCATCGCACCCAGGACACCCCATCATGAGATTGAAAACAGAAAGGAGGTTTAAGCTTCATATTATTAAACTGCATTATGACATGTTAGTGAGAGACAGCTGAGAGCCATCAGAGTTGATGGTGGCCCTAACTGTGTCTTTGAAATTCAGAGCAGTTTGAAAGAGGGAAACTGTCAGAATATCCCTCCCATGGGTCAGTGGAGGGGGAGAGGGGGCATAGACTGAGAAGTAGCCCAGAGGTAAGGTTGGGAGGATGTGTATTAACAGGAGGACCTCCCCCCGAAAGTCTGTCTGAGAGCTGGGGGCAGGGTGGTGATTTGGGGACAGAGGGCGCCTGATCAGCACTCAATGTATGTTAATTCTTGTTATTATTGCCGACTGCTAACCTTGCAGTTTTGGTTGATAGACGGTGAATAGGAATGACCCTGGGCCTGCTGGATTCCGAGCTTGCTTTTTCCTAGTGTTTGATCCCAAAGCCACCAGGAAACCAGCTGAAGTCAGACCACATGGCATTGACTGGGAATCCGCAAAAGCCATGGTGGGCAAACAAACCCATTTCCCTTCTGCAATGCCTCTTTGATCGCTGAGGACATAAGATCCCTGCGGGGCAGTAGCAGGGCTCTCATGCTGGGTAGATGCCAGCACTGTCCCCTGTGCTGGCAGCCCTGGGCACGGAGCACAGCCGAGGCAGCCCTGGCACAGCCAACCAAGCCCGGAGTCTGAGTCTGACCCTGGAGCTCAGCTTGGGAAACCAAGAAGTCTGGCAGCCCTGCCCAGGGGTTTGCTGCTCATCCAGTTGTTAATAGAGCACTTTGGCTGGTGAGTAATCACTCACCTCTTGGAAATGGCAGATCTGGGCTTCAACACGGGCTCTGCAAGGCTGAAATCCAATGGTCTTCCCTCCTCAACTCGTCTCATTCCTGAACGCCAGCATCATCAGGAGGATCGGCTCCTGGACGTTCACAGATAGTTTCCGGTAGAAGGCTCATCTCCCCTGAGGCTTGGTACCATGTGTTGGCCCTCTCTTATTCCTACATTTCTAAATATTTCATCCCTCACTAGCCAGGACTCAGTGGTTCTCAAGTCCACTTCCTTCTCTCCATCCCCGCAGTTTTCAGTCTGAGCCAGGCCCTCATCGCCACCTGCCCTCTGGGTGAGAGCCAGACCCTCCAAAGTGGTTCTGTTCCTCTGGTCAATTTAATTCTCCATCCCCTTGCCAGAGAAGGTGCATCTCGAAATTGGACATGCATGAGAATCACCTGCAGATCTGAAGCCTCCAACCAACACTTTGGTCAGTAGGTCTGGGATACACCCTTCAGTGAGCACCTCTAACACCGATGCGCTCTTGTCTCCAGGCCACAATTTCAGTAGCTCTGTTGCTGAATCTGGGAGTGACCCTGCACCCCTGTGGAGAACCCACCTTCCCTCTAGTTCCATATTATCCTCACGATAAAACCCAACCCCTTGAGTATTCACATAATGCCTTTCCTGACCTGGCCTCAATAGAGGGCTGCCACAGACTGCTGCACAGTGGGTGTATGACACAGAAACACACCCCCAAAGGAGGGAATGCACTGAGCCCTGGGCTGTGTCTGACAGGAGGAATATGATGAGGCACGATAAAAACAACTTTTCTCACAAAGACCCTCTTAGCTCATGGAAGTGTCGGGGGCTGGGATGGAGGGGGGACTGTATCGGCCTGGAGAGGGGCCTTTTCCTACTTTGTACAAAAGCATCACAGAACCCAGTAGTCATCCCACCCAAGCGCATCTCTCGGGCTTCCTCTTGCTTCACTCTCCTCCGTTCCCCATTACTCCCTCCCACCTTTCTCCCACCTCCTTCATCTGGGTTACAGCTTGGCACACAGGGGAAGACTTCCTGGCCCCAGAAGCCTTCTCTATTATATGCTCCCAAGAATCACTTCCCTTTCCTTCAGAGCATTAGTCCTTCATCCCTGTGGTCCCCCTGGCCCCCTCACTGTACTGGAAGTTTCTATAGGTTCCCCAGTGCTCAGCACAAGTCAAGAGCTCAAGGAGAAGCTGTTGTAGATTCTATTCTGCAGCCACAAAGACCTCACAAGTGCCAAAACCAGCAGGCCACCTTTTTGTTGCTGTTTCTTAAATGTTTTCTTTTAAAATAATTCTGAATTTACAGAAAAGTTGCAAAAATAATGCAAAGAGTTCTCCACCCTTCCCACAACTTTGCTGAATGCTAACATCTCACATAGCCATAGCATATGTGTCAAAATAAAGAATTCATGTCTGTGCATTACGATGCACAGACCCACACCCTTTTGTTGTTGTTTTGTATTGCTTTTTCCTGATTTTCTATGTTTTTCTGCAGATATCCTATTCTCCCTTCTAGGTTCCTGCATAGTATTTAGGTGTCATGTCTCCTCGTTCTCCTTCTACCGGTGACAGTTTCTCAATCTCTCCTTGTTTTCATGACCTTGACATTTTCTAAGAGTACTCAATGTTCGTCTGATGTTTTCTCATTAATAGACTGAGATTCTGGGGGGAAAAGACCACAAAGGGTATATACCCTTCTTATCACATCATGCCAGGGGGCCCTTAATCTCAACCTGATTTATCATGGACAGTGTTGACCTTCACCACATGGACAGTGTTGACCCTCTCTACTTTAAAGCTACTGTTTTCCCTATTCATTCAAAGAGAGCCCACACTCAAGGAGAGAGGAATTAGGACCTTCCTTCTGGGAGATGTCAACAAATTTGTGCTTTTAGGATGAAACCACAACAATAGCTAGGAAATCTGGGGAAGATAAAGCTATGGGAATATTGTTTCACCCACCAACTTCAGCATTCATCAGTGAACCCTGCCTACAACCATTATAATTGAATTGAATGGTGAATGTCTAGTTCCTTCCAGGAACTAGGAAACTTTAGGAAAGTTTTCCCTGGCATGTGCTGCCTTTTGTAGTTCAGCTTAGTCTCTTCATGCCGTAGGACTCAGCTCCAGTACTCCCAGCCACGGCTGTCCAATCGAATCTCCTGGAGAGCTTCAACATGTGCCAGTGCCCAGGCATATGTATCCACAGCATGGATTCAGTTAATCTGGGTTGGGTCAGGCATTGGTGCTTTGTAGAAAGCCCCCGGGGGCAATCTATGCTTTGGAGTCCAGGTTGAGGACTGCCGGATCAGCCCAGCCCAGCCCCCTGGCAGCTTCTTGGGGAAGCTGTCCTTACTCTGCCTGGCAGGATCGGTTGCTCCCAGATCTGTGTTCCCAAAGAGTCTTCGTTCCCTGCAATATCCATCAGTCCTGTCAGGAACAGGGATTTCTTCATCGATGTTTCCTCAAAGCCCAGACCAGAGTCTAGTACAGAGTGGGTTCCCAGTGAACATCTGTTGACTGAGAGAATGAGTTCATCTCAATAGAACAAAAGCATTAGCTGTCTGGGCACAAAGTGGCAGGTCCCTGCACTCTCACTGGCTCAATAGTACTGGAAACACCAGGCACAGCAGTCCGCATGTCAATCATAATCTTTTTTTCCTGCTGTTATCATAGCCCAAGGCTCTCTAGGAACAACGAGGGCCCATGGGCAAGAAGTCACGGACATGTGCATTGTGGCCATCTGTGCATTCTCGCTGTTCTTCAGGAGGAATGTGCTCCCATGTTATTTTTAAATTGCTAGGAAATCAATGAGTCAACACTACACTTCTGTCAAGCAGAGATTGCCTTGAACTGTCTCCTTTTGTACATTTGCCTTGGAGGTCACCAAGATGGCAAAGACCACCCCTGCACAGTGGATCAGAAAAGGAAGTAAATATTTTAACCAGTGATTTGAGTTTACAGAAAAGTAAATGAATTTAACCCTTTATACAATGAACTATCCACGTTGATCTATTTTACATGTAGTATCATTAGTACTCTACTGTGTTGAGAATTCCAGAATCTGAGTTGGAAGCCATTTGGAGAAATTGGGGAGCAGGTGGATGGATGACTTAAGGTGCTGACTCCCCTCTCCCCCAAAGGGTTTAGGATGAAGATATAGTTTACCATGGATATAGTAAAAGCTATAGAGGATGTTTCTGGAATGTCAAGCTCAGGTGGGAGGTTGTGACCCATTTTATATGACAATTGATGGTATATGTGTTTCCTCAATATGGGGTCATCTGTTTGGGAGTGAGCCTTTTTTACAGCCCATCCTAGTGAACAACAGATGTTCATTGAGAACCCACTCTGTACTAGACTCTGGTCTGGGCTCTGAGGAAACATCAATGAAGAAATCCCTGTTCCTGACAGGATTGATGGATCTTGCAGGGAACGAAGTCTTTTGGGGAACACAGATCTGGGAGCAACTGGTTCTGCCAGGCAGAGTAAGGCATCCCTGGGTGTTTGAATAGACTTATCCAAGTTTTTGTCATGTCACGGCACCTACGATGGTGAAGTTGAGGCAGCAGAGAACACTTCATGAGCTGTGGATTTCCCTCTGTTCTCCCAGCAGGCCACACAGTCACAGACAAAGCTGGCCCCACCTCTGCTCACATGCTGAGCATGTCACCTCCTTTGGCCTCAGCTTCCTCAGCAGAGGAATGGGAATAACCATAAAGAATCCATACCCTTTTTTGAGGCTTAAAAACAAGGCATTTTTTATGCGAACGCCATCTCACAGTGCTCCGCACATAGCAAGTGCCCCAAAGGGTGTTTTTGTCATGATTGCATCTTCTGATCAGCTGCTTCTGAGCCCTGGCTGCATCCCTCATCCTTATCTCTGATCTGCCCTTAACTCCCATGCACCATCTCATCCTCAGAACCTGAGTCTTGTCAGACAGATGCTCTATCTGAACATGGGACTACAGGGTCTTATGTCGTACCGAGCCCAGTGCCTGGAGCACAGCATGGCCCAACCTACGCATGTTCAAGTCCTTCCTGACGGGGCTCTTCAAGGGAAATGGTTTCCTTCTGTTCTCCCTGCCTCTCTTGTCCCTGCCTCTTCAGTTCAGGATAGAAGGGCAACTTGTTCTTTGCCCCTTTGATGGAGCTGTGATGCAAAGGCTAATGGTGCATTAAAATTATTATTTAACCCTTAAAGAACCCAAGACTCGGAGAGATTAAGCAAATGGTTCAAGCCACGTGTCTAGCTTGATCATTCACTTACCCACGCAAAAGGAAGAAATATGGAACAAAAACCAGATAAGATCTTTGCTCTCTTGGAGCTTAAAGTCTAGTACAGGAGTCATCCACTGCTTTCTACACAGGGCCAGAGAGAAAATATTCATGATTGTGTGGGCCACAGGGTCTCAGTCGCAACGACTTAATTCTGCCATTGTCGTGTCCAGGCAGCCAAAGACAAAACATACGTGAATGGCACAGCTGTGTTAAAATACATTTCTAGTTACAAAACCAGATTAGAGGCCGAGTTTGGCTTTAAGGCTTTACTTTTGCAAACCTTGGGATAGTGGGAAAGAGACTCACAATGAAATAATTGCATGGCTGAATGTAAAATTCACATTCGCAATTCAAAGAGGAGAGTTGTGACTCTGGGTACATGGAGGATGTGGGAGTCAGGGAAGGTGCTCATGACAAGTGTCATTTCAAGTGAGATCTAAGGATGAGGAGTCATTAACTAGGTGAGAGGGAGGCAGGGGAAGGAAAGCCGTGTTTTGTGCCGAGGTCCTGTAGCAAAAAGGACCATGGCTCGTTTTAGACACTCTAATAAGGCCTCGGTTGCAAGAGGGAGCCCAAGAGAGGCCAACTCATGGCATGAGCTGATGAAGATAACACGGGATAACAATGTGGTCTGAGTCTGGAGAGCTATGGATTCTACGGGATGACGTGATTAGATTCTCATGTTGAAGTCCTCGCTCTGGCTCCTGGCTAGGGATCCCACTGATGGAGACCGGAAGAGACTGGGTGGCCTCGATCACCTTGTGGCAGCCAGAGCCCCGTCCCTGGAGTCCGTGTCGACATGCAGCTCAGCACCCTTTTCCCCAACTCACCCTTTATTTTATGTTTGCTGTTCCAACAAATCTCTCTCTCTCCCCTCTTCCATGTGAAGATTCACATTGCATTATGTATTTTATGGCCACAGCTCCATCCCATTCCATTTTTCTCACCTTCCTCCTTTCCCTCCCCAGCCCGAGCCCCCACAAGTTGCCAGTTCATAAAACTTGCAAGTTAAATTTTTCAAAGACGGTTTCTGACAAAGCAGCAGGGATTCGGCTTGGTGAAGCCCTCCATAAAAAATTGAAGACACGCTATATTAACATACATTGATTTATTCATAGTGTTTCATTACAAGTAAGTGAGGATCCTGTAATACCAGGAAAGGTTAGGAGAGCAGGGGAACACGGTAGATTATATTGACAGCTCGGTGGAAATTGAGTTGCTTCTGGATTGAATTTGGAGGGCAGGAAAGGAATTGGCTAGTAAATAAGGCATGAGCTTTACCTCCCAGTGCCTGTATATCAATGCAGTTGCCACCAGCCCAGCCAGGGGGACCAGGGGGAGATTTCTAAAGGATGCATATGCATGCCTTCCCCCCCTGTGGGCTGGGGTTCCCAGCCACAGGTAGGGTTCTCTGAACCTGCTCCTCCTTCTGCCACTGGGGACACCTGGAGTCCAGCCCACACTGAACCCACACCTCCCCCAGCTGCTCACCACTCTGCAGTCACACTGGGCTTTCCTATGTTCTCACAAGCCTTTTCCCACCCAGGCCTCTGCTCAGGCAGCTCCCTCAACCCAGGACCTAGAACACTCTGTCCCCTGCTCCGAATCCCTGTCATCCTCGGGCATTAGTTCAGTTCTGCCCTGCGATACCCACTGTGTTGTCTTAGTTCGGTGTTTCTCAGGTGCAGACCCCTGAGACTAAGGTGTGAATACCAGCGATTATTGAGAAGTTTGGGAGACACTAGGGGATGGGGAAGAGAAAGGAAGGTAGCCAGTGGTGGGTATGCTTCCCAGCCAGCTCCCTGTGGAGGCCAGAGGAGCATCTCCCGTGGGGAAGTCCCCTAGGGGGCTGCAGAGGCGAGAGGGGCCTGGGAAAGGCATGACCCACCTCCCATCCTTCCAGTGGCTGTTCACTGCCAGGCACTTCCTGCCAACGCACAAAGCCCTCAAGCAAAGAGGCAGACATGTGTCGCTTGCCTGACAAGGGCTGGACCTGCCCAGGCTCTGCTTGCAAAATGCCCAAATCCTTCAACTCTGGGCATTTCTCCTCCTGGGCTCACTCTGCTCCAGGCAGAATCTGATCTCTATCCTAGACACGTGGTCTCAATTGCTACAGCTCTTCATACAAGAGAGAAAAGTTACCTCTTGCTCCGAAAACATTTGATACCCTTGCCAAAAAGAGAGAACGGCTTAGTTTTGAAGTGAAGTGGGTGCGTTCCCTTTTCTGCCTGGGGTGGCCTTCCTGTCAAGCATAGGACATTCCTGGTGGAGGACAGAACAATGTAGGTGACTTACGTCACTCTAGAAGAGAGGACCCTGAGGACAGGGTCTAACTTGCATTCATTTGGGGGCCCCAGCAGCACCCGATGCAGGTCCTAGAATCCAGGGGTGTATGGGAAACATTAGTGAAGGAGCACTAAGTGAATGAATGAAGGTGCCCTTCCATTGATGCAGTGTGTCTCCCTGTGGGGCAGGGGGATATAGAATAAAGAGCACAGGTTTTCGAGCCTAAGGGGCCTGGGTGTGATCCTGGGCCCGTGACTGAATACGGAACAACCACGAGAGCACACAGTCTGTAGCTGCACGTGCATTTCATGTAGCTGCATGAAAGAGGCCTGGCACTGAAGAGCACCCTGTGTGTGACTCCATTTACATAAAGTTCAACACCAGGCAGAACAACTGTACGCTGCAGGGGTGGGCAAACTTTTTGACTCGATGGCCACAATGGGTTCTTAAACTGGACCGGAGGGCCGGAACAAAAGCATGGATGGAGTGTTTGTGTGAACTTATAAATTCAAAGTAAACATCATTACATAAAAGGGTACGGTCTTTTTTTTTTTTTAGTTTTATTCATTTCAAACAGGCCGAATCCGGCCTGCGGGCCGTAGTTTGCCCAAGGCTGTGTTAGAGGCAAGGATAGAAGGTGCCTTGCCACAGGTGGTGGGTAAGGATTGAAGTGGTGCGAGGGGGAAATTTGGGGTCTGGTAATGTCCTCTCTCTTAATTGGCTGCTGATTATACAGCTGTGCCCGGTTAGTAAATATTCATTGAGCTGTAGAGTTTTCTGTGTGTTTTATACTCTGATAATATATTTTAATAGAACAAACTAGATAAAATAAATAGACAAGCCCTGACCGGTTTCCTCAGTGGATAGAGCGTTGGCCTCGGACTGAAGGGCCCCAGGTTCGATTCCAGTCAAGGGCATGTACCTTGGTTGCGGGCACATACCCAGTAGGGATTGTGCAGGACGGCTGATCGATGTTTCTCTCTCATCAATGTTTCTGACTCGCTATCCCTCTCCCTTCCTCTCTGTAAAAAAAATCAATAAAATACATATTTTTTAAAATAGACAAAAAAGCCTGTATTTGCCACGTTCACAAATGTTTAATTTAGAAACATGGGTACTCAAAGTGTGATGCATGGGGCCAGTGCCAGGACGCCAACTGTTTTGTTACTTTCACAGCAGATAAGTGCAGAACTTGAGTGTGAGCACCTAGAAACATCTCTAGTGCCTTGACATTGCTGTGACACCCAAGTTCATGGTCAAGGGACATGTCTTCTTGCACAGAGTGTAGACCAGTCTGGTTATCGCCAGACTCATGACAAGTCACATGTGATGTGGTCTTTGTATTATTATGAGTGCAATGGATTAGGAAACCCGGAACTGGGCCTTCCCCAAAGATATGTTGAGAAATGCTGATTTAATGCAAGTTGTTTCAAAACCGAGCTTCAGATTCTGCATCGCTAAAATGAGAATTAAGTATCCTGATGCCCCCAAGGTTGGGGAAGACAAGCAGTGTAATGCATGAGAAAATGCAAATGACGCCACCTGCAGTAGGGGCTGAGGACTGCATTTTTCACTATCTTTCCAAATAATCCTTCTTGCGATGCCTCTCTCTAGCACTGCTCTACAGATGCGCTGTCCAATGTGGTGGCCGCTAGCCACGCGGGACGACTACGCTTCTGAAATGTGTCAGTACAAATGGAGAGGTGCCATGGCAATCGACATATGAGATGTCAAGGTCTTCATGTGAATACATATAGACTGTATTCACATTATAAAATATGAGTATAAAATATCACAGTGACTTTCTGTAAATTGCAGGTTGAAATATTTTGCATATATTAGGTTTGACAAAATATAATATTTAATTTTTTTACTTTATTTCTATTTCAATGTGACCACTAGGGAACTAAACTTCATGTCTATGGCGTGGGTTGTGTTTCCGTTGGGTAGCAGTGGTGGAGAGCGCCCGTGGTGGCTTGTTTAGAGGCTGGGTGACCTATAAGGTGGACAGCAGCATCGGAACTCACTGACCAAGCCCGCTTGCCTTCTCCTTTCCTCCCCTGAGGTCCCTCCACCTGAGTGCCGGCCAGCTTCCCAAGCCAGGTGTTAATCGGTTTGCTTGCTCGCTTGTTGTGCAGATCAACTACAAGGCTGTTGGCTCCCTGGACCCGAGTGCCGACCTCTCCAGCCAGAGGGGGAAGGTGTTCAAGCTCCGGAACGAAACCCACCACCTCTTTGTGGGTCTGTACCCAGGGACCACCTACTCTTTCACCATCAAGGCCAGCACAGCCAAGGGCTTCGGGCCCCCCGTCACCACGAGGATCGCCACCAAAATCTCAGGTATCTCTCCCAGAAAGTGGTTGCTGCTTTGCTTTTCCCCATGCCTCATTTTCCTGGGAGTGAAGAAAGGCCAGAGCCAGCTGTCGCCCGCCGTGTAGTACTGGAGATCAAGGCGATGCTGCCCCTCCTATGTCACCTCTGTAGTCTCACAAAGAAACCCAATCCACACACTTCCTAACGTGTAAAAGTTACACTCATTAGACCAGAGGGCATACTGAGTGATTCACCAAAAATTAGACTACACAGTTGCATTAAGTAGTACTTTGTTTTTTTCATACACATTGGCTTGTAAAAATGTGATTTATTTTCAGGAATATTCCTGTTAGCACGCACAGCAGGGCACAGCAGAGGTCTTCATGAAATGTCTGATGAATGAATGAATGTTACAAAGCCACAGTGGTCCATCATTTCACCTGGCGTCTGCAGTAGGGCCCCCTCCATCATCAGTCAGCATCAGGCAGAATTACCTGGGAGCCTTTTTTACAATTTATATTGTTTCAGAATGTCTATGCAATTCTGGCCAGCATGCATACACATTTTGCATAACAGACCCATGGTGTTTTTGGTAGCTTAATGTTTTCACTTCTGTTTATACCATAAGCATTTTCCATGTTGCTACATTGCTTTCATTATAATGTTCTGTCAAGCGGACGGACGTAATTTAATTAAACATTCCCCTGTGGTTGGATATATTTAGGGCTTCCATGATTTTATAAAATAACGCTTCAATAAACATGCTACAGAATAAAGTTTAATTCATCGGTTTGGATTATAACTTTGGGATTAAATTCCAGAAATTGAAATACTGAATTAAAAGGGATGTGGGTTTTAATAGCTCTTAATGCAAATGGCTAAATTACCTTCCCCAGGGATCAGATTTAGTTTCACTCCTGAGGGGTTGGGGATGAGAGAGGGAGGGTCTCATGAGAAAAAAAAAAGAATCACTCATCACTATTGTAATTTACATTTTTAATGTGCTTAACAAGGTTGACTGCGCTCACATCCTTGTTGAGTACTTACATTTCCTGCATTTATCTGTTTATTCATGTGGGACTTTTTGATTCATGAGGGTTACTGGCCACATCACTGCCCCTCTTCCCCGGGCTCTGCAGCACCTTGAAGGAGCCCTCTGCCTGGTTGGAGGTCAGGACCTTCTCTGCTGAAATCCTGGGATGCCATGTGCCTCTCATCTAAGCTTCCCCACACACCCTCCTTCCAGTCATCCTGAGTGTCTTAGGGGTGGCCACAAGGGGAATGAATGAATGAATGAATGAATGAATGCTACAAATCCAAGGTGGTCTAGGATTTCACCCCAGTGAGTGGGGCTTGGGACCTGTGCTGAGCTCCACACTCTCTCTGTTCTCTGCCCAGCTCCATCGATGCCCGAGTATGACACCGACACCCCACTCAACGAAACGGACACGACCATCACGGTGATGCTGAAGCCTGCTCAGTCCCGGGGAGCCCCTGTCAGGTAGGAGGTGCCTTTGCCTAGAGTTCACAGCTTTCCTTCTCTGCACCAGGCACACTGAGTCGTGTCACCATCAATGCCCAGGCCGGACTGGCCAGGAGCCGGGCTTCCTGGAGGAGGGCCAGCAGCCCATGCCCAGTTCGGGGGGCCCCTGAGCCAGGAGCCTCTCTCTGCACAATGGGTGTTGGAACTGATTCTGAGGGAGCATGCCGAGGCGGACCTGAGGAGGCTGGGAGAGAACCTTCTAGAACACATGGACAGTAAATTTATTTAGTGGGTCGGGAGCCTAGAGACTGAGCCTCCTGCCCAGATTATCTTTCCATGTCTGACTGGCATTAGCAGACACATGGGCAGACTTGCTGAACTCTGAAACCTGCCTGCTCAGAGACATGAATGGGGCCAGACCTCTGGGCTGGGCCAGTGTAGGGCCTTAACGTCCAAGGTCCCCGATTGGGGCTTGAAGTCCCACCCTACTGCTGATTTTCGCAAGAGGCTGCTGGGGGTCAGGAGCATGCTGATGGCCCAGGCGATGAAAGCCTCTCCATGGCTGAGCTGCCCCAGTGCCAGGTCCTGGCGCGTGGCTACCAGGAAGGTGGGCATCTCTTTTAAACCAGCTACACTTTGCACAGGGGCAGCAGCTCCGAGCTTGACTGATAGCTTTGCTCAGCCATCAAAGGACAGCAGTCCCTTGAAATCAAGTTGAGTATTGGGTGAAACAGCTTTCAAATGGGCTCAGTCCAGTTCAACAAGCACGCACTGAATACCTTAGAGGCCCGGAATGGGGAGGGCCACAGGGGATAAAAACGATCCATTTACTTAGCCATTCAACAAGTATCTATGGGGCACTCCCTCTGTGCCAGGGGCTGTCTAACTGCTTAGCAGACAGCAGTGAACTAGCCATGGTCGAAAGAAAGCCAGACTCTCGCTGGGGAGACGGACACATGAAAAGATAATTACAACACAGTGCATGCATATGGAGATGTGCCTGGGTCGTGATGAGGACTCGGAGGGGAGAGTTCCTAGAGGAGGTGACACTGAGCTAGATCTTAAATGTTGTATGAGATTTTGCCAAAGCAGTAAGAGGATCCAGCGTGAGCGAAGGCATGGGGGACAAACGCAGCCTGCTGTCCTGGGAGCAGTCAGGAGTGGTTCCGTCTGCTTCGGCATAAAGATGAAGGCAGCCGTGGTGGGTGGCGGTGGGGCCATGTTTAAGATGCTCGGGGTTCTCTGAGGAGCCCTGGGGAGCCACATGCAGTGTGACTTTTATGAAACTGGAGATGAGGAGACCAGCCAGAAAGGAAGCTATTGGGATGGTCTCGTTATCTGTTTTCCCACCTGGATCCAACTCCACCCAGAAATTACAGGCAGTGCAGCAGATCCCATCAGTTGCCTGCAATTAGGAAGTTCCCCTCATTTCCGTAGGCTTTGAACAATGTTCTGTTCTAAGTCAGGTGAATCTTCAGACCTTGCAACAGGCGTGTGTAGTGTTTGTGGGACACCTGAGCTGAGAACTTTTGCTTTGTCTCCTGTACATGGGTCGTTGCAGGACTGTCCTGGCTGTGGTGAGCCCAGGCAGCTGGTGGCTCTTACACCAAATAAATAGTTACTGAGTTACTTGCTTTTATTCCTGTTACTTTCATACAACATTGTCATTCAGTTCTGTCTATACACTGAGATATTACTGTCCTCCTTTTCAGATATTATTATTCTCATCCTCAGGCTCAGAAATTCCCACAAGCGCACAGACAATAAGTAGGGACACTGAGACCGAACCCAGGTCCTCCAGGTGCTAAAGCACATGTTGCACTTCGGCCACCTTTGCCTGCCTCCCTTTCACAGCTTGTGCCTCTTTCACGAAGCAGCACTGGTCATGTTTCAACATCTTTGAAAGCTTTCCGGATGGCAGAATAGGCCCAGAAAAGAGAAACAGTGTATCCCATGCGCAGCTGACCCCACACCCAGGACTTTTACACAGTAGACCCAGGCATCCCCTTTCACTCTGCAAGCCTTCAAAACTACCTACAGAGGGACCAGGCCACCTGGCTTCCGTGGTGGCTTCTTGGGTATATGGATTCCGTCCACTCCCCACAGCCTTCTCTATGGGGCAATGGGAAGGATGGGAGCTTAGTGACAGGGAACCTGGGTTCAGAACACTGCCGTGCAACCTTGGATCAGATACTTCATCTCTCTGAGCCTGAGGTTTGCTTATCTGGAAAGCATGGAGGAAATGATTCCATAGAGGCTAAATTATAGAAGCCACAGCAAGGCAGGCTGTCGGAGTTAGTCTCTTCGTTGGCTTTTCTGCTTCTCTTTGGAACTTAGGAAGGTCTGCTCAAAGTGGATTTTGAAACGTCTGTCCTGCCACCAGGTCACAGTGTTGCCTGCTTCTTTCCTATTCAAATTTTCAACACTTTTCGAGACCCTGATTCTATGGTGGGGATGGAAGGCCTTTGCTTTTTTCCTTAAGATCCCCTACCTTCTTTCCAGCACAAAGTTTCCAAAAATCTTTTTTTTAAATTGTACTGAGAAATAAGCAATATGGGTCCAGCAGCATAAAGTTAAATTTTGTACAGAGGACTAGAGTCCCATCCTCAGGATAAATCAGATTATATGTCCATGAAACTCTGAAAACTCATCAAAGTCATTAGCACCATGTTTTATTGGGCAACTACTGTGTTCCCAGAATTTAGCCTTGACTAACCTAAGAGTAGGATCTTTCCATTAGAAATGAGGAAGCTGAAGTTCAGTCACAGAGCCCACAAGTGATGATGCTGGGACTAGGATCCAGGCCTGCCTGCCTCCAGAGACCAGCAAAGGGGACCTCTGAGCAGCCCAAACAGGCGTTCCTGGGAAAGCTCTTCCAGTTCCCACAGAGAGAAGCCCCTTGCACTTTCCTCTGAGCCTGCATGCTCTTAGCTTGCCCATCTGTTTGGTAATCTCATGCATCCTAAGACCACAGTAAATTAAGAGGTGGGAATGGAAGTGCCTGGGAGCAGTGAAAAATGACAGTTGGAAGGGAGAAAAAAAACCAGGAGAACTCTATAAAACTGACACAGGGACTCAAGAAATTAGGAGGTCTGCATGCTGCAGCTCCTCATGACCACCGTTGGTCATCCAATATTCCTGGCTTACCCCCCAAAATGTAGCATGTTGCTCCATGTCTTCAAGTGCAAAGGACCTGCTAGCTTTCATCTAATGAGCAAGGGCTTGCTGCATGCCTGTCACCATAGATAAACTGTATCCTCACAACATGGCAAGAGCATTCTCTCCGTTTTGCAGTCATGGGAACAGAGATAAACAGACCCCAGGGAGTCGATGCAGACCACTAAATAAGCAAGGGGTGTGGGCAGCATTTAAACTGACCTTAAGCCAACCCTCATCCCACTAGACCCACCTCCCTAGGAGGAAGCTGGGCATGACATACTTTGGTGACATTGCCATGGGAAAAAATGAAAATAAATGTCACTGCTCAAAGGGGCAATGCTTCGCGTGTGGAAAGGTCTGGCTGCGTTTCTTCCCAAGGCTCTGGTTCATTGAGGATGGGTACACTCCTTTTCGGAATTATTTTCAGACTGGTGCTTGGGCATTTGACAAAAAGGGCAAGAGACTAACCCGTGCCACCCAGCAAGTCTTTCAGGGCAGCTCGCAATGACAGCAGTGGCTCCATCACAATAGATTTCCGTTACCTTAGCTCTCTTCACCTTGAGGTCAGGGCACTAGGATGCCCAGCTGGGAGGCAGTTGACCATTAGGTCATTCAACAAATTGAGCATTTGCTGTGTCCCAGGAGCGGGAGGTAAGTGGGTTATAGCAGGAAACAGGATAGGCACATACCTGTCCTCCTGAGGCTTAGCATCCAGGAGGTGTTCCTGGGAATCGGGCAGGGAGCTGGGGCATTAGCAGGGAAACAAACCAGATAATGAAACTGGACCAGCAAGACAAGGCCAGTAAGGACAGTGACTGTGTTGGCTGAGAGGAGAGGACTGGCTGGCGAGATGAGCTCAGGAGGCCCACGTGGAGTCCCGCAGGTCAAGGAAGAGGAGAATTGAGAAAACAACAAAGGCCATGACTGCAGTATGGAGTCAAGGATGCCCGGGATCCTATTCATAGCTGATAGTTCCTTTAATTTCATTGTATCATCCGATTGCCATTTACCCAGTAGATCCGCTGGGTGGAAACACCATCTCCATTTCTGAAGATGAAGCTGTAGTCAAGGTGTGAAGTGATTGGCCCCAGGTCACCAAGCTTGTTACCTGTACAGCAGGACAGGGACCTCACTTCCTGCCTTTGCGTTCATTGCTCCCCTAGCAGGTTCTGAGTTTCCCATGCCTGGGACGTCAAGCAATGACTGATTAACCACTCAGTGGGGATGCTGGCGAGGGAACTGCCATCAACTCGGAAGTGAGGGGGAGGCAAAAGGAGGTCTCAGGGGCCCTTCTCTCTGGGATGTGTGGGCGAGCCTGTAACTTGAACCTCAGCATGTCTCTCTCTGAGTGGGGTCTGCCTGTCCTCTTAACAGCATCATAGCTGAGCCCAAGCCCCCAGGCCTTGCCAGCAGGGCTCTGTCCATGCTCAGCCCCTTGCTGCCCCTTGGGAGCCCCTTGGGTCTGACTTTCTGGTGGAATTGATCGGGCCCGGAGGCGAGGAGGGGAGGTGGGGAGGAAAAACTGCCCTGTGGGGCTCCCTCACCCTCATCTCTCCAGCCAAACCATGTCGGCAGCTTGGCCTATATTTCTAATGCTCCACAATAGAGATTTATTGCTTTTGCATTGCTTTCCCCAGGCCTTCAAAGATTTATTGGTTTTTAAGTGACAGAATCCCAGAATTGCTTAAAAGATCAATCAAACAGTGACTAGAATCTAATATTCAGCTCTGACTTGAACACGCCGGGCCTTCTTCCTCCACGCCCCACCTGTCATGCTGATGTATCTGTAGTAACCTTCCTCAGAAAGTAACTTGGCCATGAATTAATCACCCCTAATGCAGTCCCTGAAGTAGGGCCGGAAAGAGCCCTGGATTCTGTAGCAGACCCTCCCCTGGGTCCCCAGCTGGCTTTCTTAGAGGCGCCCCTTCTCCCCCCACCCTCTCCTTCTCACCCAGTCAGTCAGGGTGCCCGTCCACCCAACCTCAGACTCAGCTTGGGAATTATCTCTTTCTCCTCTGTCCCTCCCTCCTTCCCCATCCCCCGCCTCCCACTCTTCTAGCCTGCCAGTGTGCCTTGCTGGTTTCCCTGGCATACATTCATCATCTTTATCCAGCCCCCACAAGCTGCTGGAATGGTCCTTCAGACTCACAAATTGGATCAAGTTAACTTTTCTGCTTAAAATTCTTAAATGGGTCACTGGCTTTCTACTGCATTGAAGTTCAAGCTTCTTAGCATGGAATTCAAGGCCCACCAGAATCTAGCCCTGACCCGTTTCTGGTTTTATCTCCTTTCGCTTTGCCCTCTTAGTAGGCTTTGCTCAAGTGCCCCGTGTGCTTTCTTCATCACTCCTTCCTGAGCTTTTCATTGGGCTACCCACGTGTTGCATGTTTTCTCTGGGTTTATTTCGTGTGTGTTCCTCACTAGACTGTGAGCTCCAAGAAATGGGTAGGCTTGACACTAATAGATCCCCTTTCCTGGAGTCAGTGCCTGGCATTTAGTAGATACTAAAAATAAAACAAACAAAAAACGTAAGTGAGTAAATCGGCACATCTGTTTCGCACGCCTGGCAGGAGCCAGGTGCTGGGACTGTGCAGGTGCACCTCACTGGCCCCGTTTTAGCTGCCCCCTAGTCTGTAAGCACTGTCCAGTGGAACCTCCTGCCATCATGAAAATGCCCTATCTCTGTGTTCTCCAAATAGTCACCACTAACTACATGTGGATGTTGAGTACTTAAAATATGACTGAGGAATTAATTTTTTTTTTAAGTTGTGGCTAGTGGCTACCAACTTAGATAGTGCAGGTCTATAGGAAGAACATTCAGAAAAAGAAAAAAACTGCTGATGAGCCTGTGGACTTGGCCAGAGATTCCCCAGAGTTCAGGTGCACAGACATTCATCCTTAGCCTGGTAGCTCAGGGCAGGGAGAGCTTCTTGGAGGCAGGGTTACCTGATCTGGGGCCAGTCGGATGAGGGGGCGTGTGCTTAGTGATGAAGGGAAGCGTGTGACCCAGGAGGAAGCAGCCTATCCCAAGAGCCAAGGCAGAGAAGATGAATAGTGTGTTCATGAGACCACTGTGGGCTGCAGCAGAGAGGGAGAGAGAGTCAACAAAGCCACAGGGGCCAGGTAAAGAGGCCTTTACTTGTGGTTTGGTCTTCATCCTGACAGGTGTGGGGGGAACATTTGGTAGGCACATGCAGGACCATTCCCATCTGCAGCAGAATGCACCAGCCCTCCTCGGGCTCCCACTCTGTCCTGGCCACTCCTTTCTACCAGCCTGTGACCTCTTTGTGTGGCCCTGACTATGACCTTCCATCTCTCATGCTCTTCCAGCCACAGCAAACTTTCCAGTTGGTACTTTGGGACAGCTCCTGGAAGCAGATCAAATCTGATGCAGTTGACTCATGGGGCACCCTTGAGCCAGTTACTTACTTTCTCTGAACTTCAGGCTGTTCGTTGGTAAAATGGGAATACATTACCAGGCCTCAGATTGTTTTGAAGATCCAATCAGCTAAAGTGGTAAAGTGCAATTGGCAGTTATTCAGCTTGCTCCTTGGCATGGCCATGCTGCTGGCACAGGAGCGGCTGCCTGCCCCCTAGCTATGGGACGGGGCACTCTGAGAACCCTGCTGTAAGATGGTGCCTAATTGCTAGGCTCCTCCCACACCACGAGAGCGCTGTCACATGCCAGGTGTTGGCAAGCATGTGACGTATCAGGGAATGTGCAATTACCTCCAAGGTTGTCCCCAAATCCTTGAAACAATGTTACCTTAACAATGGATCCTGAGATTCGAGCACCTTTCACAAACATCAAAGCAAGCAGACAGTGCTAGGGTGTCTCAACCACTGAAGGACCAGCAAAATACGGTCAGTTGGAGGAGATGCCTCCTTAGGGTGTGAGATCAAAACAAAGAAGGCCCAAATCCCCCTCAGGAAGGGGCACTGGGATCCACATGAGCTCCCTCAACTGAGCTCTTATCAATATTGGGCGCAGAGTGGGTAGACAGAATCACACCAAGCAGGAGAAGTGAGACCAGATCCTAGGAGATGAGTCAGGTCTATCTGTTCCCTCCTTCATTTGTTTATCAATTCATTAACTAATTAAGTCAGTAAATATCTAATTTGAATTTGAACAAACACCATGTGCCAGACACTGCTGAGCACTGAAGATCCAGAAGTGATCAAAACAGGCCCGTGTGCAGCTGAAATCCTAATGGTAGAGACAGCTCTGTGCAGACGGAGCCACGGACACTAATGATAGGCTGTTATCAGCAGCAGCCAATTCTTATTGGGTCCCTGTCACCAACTCCCCTCTGCTTTCAGCTGTAGCTGTGCTGGACAGTTCCATGGATAGTTGCAAGGTCCTGCCTTTTTCTGCTTTGCCTAGGTCAGTGGTTCTCAACCTTCTGGCCCTTTAAATACAGTTCCTCATGTTGTGACCCAACCATAAAATTATTTTCGTTGCTACTTCATAACTGTAATGTTGCTACTGTTATGAATCATAATGTAAATATCTGATATGCAGGATGGTCTTAGGCGACCCCTGTGCAAGGGTTGTTCGATCACCAAAGGGGTCGCGACCCACAGGTTGAGAACCGCTGGCCTAGGTGCTGTCTCCAAAGCCCTGTGGATCTTCTTCAGTCTGAGCAGGCAGGTCAGAAGTGCAAAGGATTTGACACTGTAGGGGCAACCTTCAGCCAGTGGGAGAGGGGAGTCTAGGCATCCATGCCCTGACTCCTGTCCTTCAGATGGACTCTTCTGAGGCTGCTGCTACACTGTTCCTCTCTCATTGCCTTTAGGATTGAGCCCATTTCCCAAATGTGAGCCAGCTTGACAATGCACACTTTGCTGGTTTTCGTTCCTTCTATGTCTCACTCCTTCTTATAAGAGGAGGGCCAGGCTCAGTCCAGGGATGAAGTTAGAGAAACTGAAAGGAGGCCAGTAGGACAGTAATGGGGAGAAAACACAAGAGAGGCACAGGATGAGGTTGGGAGAGAGAGCCAGAGACCACAGTCTTTGTTTCTATTTTAAAAGCATTGAGGAGTGGCCCTAACTGTTTTGGCTCTGTGGATAGAGCGTGGGCCTGCGGACTGAAGGGTCCCAGGTTCGATTCCGGTCAAGGGCATGTACCTGGGTTGCGGGCACATACCCAGTGGGGAGTGTGCAGGAGGCAGCTGAATCGATGTTTCTCTCTCATTGATGTTTCTAACTCTCTATCCCTCTCCCTTCCTCTCTGTAAAAACTCAATAAAATATATATAAAAGCATTGAGAAGTCAAAAAAGGGGTTTTAAGCAAGTGAATAATATGATCCATCTTACTTTTTTTAAAAGGTCTTTCTGACATCGTTGTGGAGAATAGACCAGAGGGACAAGAATGGCTAGAGAGACCAGTTGACAGTTATGGTTGTCAGGATGAGAAAAGAGGATGAACCAGGGCAGAGTAATGGTGGTGATGGAGCTCAGACTTGAGGGAGGATGACTAGGTGGTGACTTTTCTATGGAGCTGGTGGTGGGTGTGAAGGAAAAGACATTGTCCAGGTGACTCCCAGGTTTCTGGGTTGGTCATTGGCGTGGATGATGGTGCTGTTCTCTGAGCCAAGGATTACTGAGGGAGGGAAGTCCAGAAGGGACCAATGATGGTAAAGGTGGCTTGGGAACCAGTGGGAGAGTTAGGAGCCAGTTGGACAAGGACCTGATGTGTGGACCAGGTGAGCACTGGGGCCTCTGAGGCACCTTCTCCAAGGCAGTTAGGATATGTGGACTGCTTTCACGAGCTGCCTGAGGCATGGTGCACAGAGGGTGCTGCTCCAGCATGGAGCACGAGGGGTATGTCAGATGGAATACTAGTAGACAGTGTAACATGGCAAATGGCTTCTGAGGTCAATGCCAGTTCTCATCACTCCAGTGAGCCTTCACGATCCCTGTGCATCTGACAGGTGCAGCTAATTAGCCTTATAGGCTCTGAAATACACAAGGATGAGCTCCAGGACAGATTGGAGATCCAGCCAATCTATATATAGATATATATGCCTAATATGCTAAGTGTCTGATGGATCATTCAGCTGTTCGACCAGTCGCTATGATGTGCATTGACCACCCAGGGACAGATGCTCCGACCGGTAGGTTAGCTTGCTGCTGGGGTCTGGCTGACCGGGACTGAGCGAGATGGGCCGAACACACCCTGGAGCCCTCCCTTGGTCCCTTCCTGGCCCCGATCAAGCACCATTGGGGTCCCTAGGCCTGGCCTGCGCCCTCTCGCAATCCGGGACCTCTCGGGGGATGTCGGAGCACAGGTTTTGGCCGATCCCTGCAAGTCAAGCTGAGGGACCCCACCGGGCCTCTAGTTTTTTAAGAAATAAGAAACATCATTGGTAAGAAAAGGAAACGATTGCCAAATTTCTTCCAGGACCCCTGTGACAGCTGTGAAGCCCGGGGTGAGAGCACTTGAAACAGTCACAGAAGGGTTTTGCTGGACCATGGAGCGGCAGTGAGCAAAACTGGCATCATCATCATCTGGTTCTCAGACAGCAGCCTACGATGGTGTCCACTGAGGATGGGCAAGTGAAACTCTGGAGGGCTTATTGACGTGTGGCCTGGGGAGCGCATGAGTCCCTGTCCACATGGGGAGAGAGGAGAAACTGAGATTACATTTAGATGCTCTTTCTCTAAATGTCATTGATTTCACTTTGTTCCCGGCTCTCTGGGCCACCTTTTCTGGAGCCTGAAGATGAGGAGCAGAATGCACTCCACCTTGGAGTTGGGGGATGGGCAAGGAGACTTAGCTCTGCAAGTCATACCGCTTGTCGCCAAGCCTGAGAGTGTGCTGGGACTTCATCGCACCAGGTTGAAAAAGAGGAGGAGCCAGATGCAAAAAGAAATGACCAGCAATAAGGAATAATGGGATAAATATGGCTGCAGAGCTATTCCCTGTGGGGCTGTTCCACAGTGTACATATGGCAACTAAGGGGCCATGTAACTGTGACTAATGGGACAGATAAGTACCACCAGCGAAACTATCCAAGGAGACAGGGTCAGTCTGGTGAGGGTGGTATAGAACTACAATCCGATTACCCAGGCAAAGAAAAGGAAAGAAGGGTGACACTCAAATAATTTAGGTGGCTTTGCATCCACATCTGCTCATCCTAATTGCATTGCAGGTCTCCTTTTATCACCCCCCGCCCCCAAACAACCCAGCTTAGTAAGTATTGGGTCTGGTGTTGACGGATTCGGGATTATAGTCCTTAAGCTCAGACCAAGGCAGAAGAGCAGGTGTTTCAGGAAGAATATTTTAAAGGGAGCAGGAGCAGTTGCTGGAACATGAAGAGGGAAGAGTGTTCTATTTTGGACTGTCTGCCATCTGGAGAGATGGAGACGAGACTGCTGCTGGCATGAAGGAAAGCAGAGTGTGGTCGTCATGTTCACCTCCTACCACAGGGACTATTTAAATCCCAAAAGGCTGGGGTGCTGGGGAGGCATCTGAGCAGGGGCTTGAGAATTGGGATTCACATTCAGGGGGTGTTTGAGTGAACGACCTCATCCAGGGAGAGTGTGTATGAGAAGAGGCGAGGGACAAGACAGAGATCTGCGCCTCCCCAGGAGCCACACAGGCAGAGCAGGACTGGCCAGAGAGGTAGAAGACAATCAAAGCAGGGTTCAAACATGAAAGTCAAAAGAAGAATCATTTTTTAAAAAGAAAGATGGTCAACATTGTGCAGTTTCATTTTCTCCAAGAACTGTGAGCAGGTCTTACCGTCAAAGAGAGACACGCAAGTTGATACAGGGCCACGGGAAAACAAAGCTGATGGTGTCGACAAAAGTGCTTGGACATGGAGCATAGAGTCCAAGCTTGACCTACGAAGCCTGTGAAGGTAGAGGTGCAGGTAACAGAGATATTGAGGGTCAGACCACCTCGATACTGATGAAAACTCTCGTACAGGGGTACAAAGTGGGGAGAGGCTCTAGAGACCAGAAGAGGGATTCGGGGAGTAAGATGATCGAAGGGGAGGCTTCAGTAATGGAACCCTGCTATGGAATACTATGGCCGTAGGTGTGACCATGTTGGCAGTGATGGTGGATGGATGGTAATGGCTTCATGGTGAAGGTCACCAAAGCCAGTGTGTCAAGGAAAACAGAGTCCAGGCTATGGATGGAAGGACAGTCTGAGTAGCTAATTCTTATGTTAATCCTCTCCCCCTGGGCAGCTGGTGACATCCTTTGCAGGAGCCACAGTGTCTCTGCAAGATGCCTTCTCCTGGGTCTCACTTTTTCCCAATGCTTTTTCTGCTGACTTTTCCTTCTCATGCTGCCCCCGGCCCTGTGACAGTTGGCATCACTGCTTTGCTTCAGATCCTGCACAGCTGACAACCGATGGCTCTCCCCCTCTGGGTCTGCAACCGCCCACAGGTCAGACTTTGCATTCGGAACTCCATCAGTGCCTTTCTATAGCCTGATCCATTGATGTTCTCCTGAGCCAGTGCATCCACGGAGGTTGGCTGTCCTGCAGAAGCCTTCTGCACAGTGCTGGCTCCCGCCAGTGGCAGCCGCTCAGAGGGATGCCTCCTCCGGGCAGCAGTGAGAGAAGTGATCCTGAAAGCCCTGGCTTTTTAGTAGGAAAAGAACAGCTTAAAGTTTAAAGTCTCTGCGACTAGGCAGAAGAAATGGGTGCTTAACCCCCTTTCACAACACAACGCAGTCTTTTCTTTTCCAGTACATGCCTACTTGGTTGTAGGCTCACTACGCAATTTATAAAGATTATAAATGTAAAAAGGGCGTATTCATGGCCAGGGCAAGGGGCAGCAGCCCCAGTAACAGAAGTGATAATCAAGGACAAGACTTTAGATCTACGCTAATGCTTCAGCCAGAGCTACGTGGAATATTTAAATTAATTAAAACTGAATTAGATAATAACTTCAATTTATTAGTTGTACTGTCCACATTTCACGTACTAAGTAGGCCTGTGTGGCTAGTGGCTACCCTACTGAGCAGCATCTCCACATAAAACAGAGAATTCTGTTTTATTCTGCTGCTCCAGGCCCAAGGAGGGCTAGTAAAAAGAGGGCAAGGCCCAGGTTTGGTTTCAGAGAAGCCATGAATGTAGACTTTTGCGACCCAGGTAAAAAGCCAGGGATCCTGCCCTGACTGGTTTGGCTCAGTGGATAGAGCGTCGGCCTATGGACTGAAGGGTCCCAGGTTCGATTCCGGTCAAGGGCATGTACCTTGGTTGTGGGCACATCCCCAGTCGGGGGTGTGCAGGAGGCAGCTGATCGATGTTTCTCTCTCATTGATGTTTCTAACTCTCTATCCCTCTCCGTTCCTCTCTGTAAAAAATCAATAAAATATATTTTTTTTAAAAAGCCAGGGATGCTGTTATGAGAAATAAGAACTATAATGGGGGCTTAGACACAGGCCTAAAAGGTAAGTCCCCACAGCCAGAGAGGGACCTATGGTTGAGCTGATGTGCTGCTGAGAGGCTGGCCTCCTGCACTAGACTTCCCAAATTCCATTGCTGCGCCTCGCTGGGATGGAGTCTGGGAAATAGGTTACCCCGAGTTTTCACACCTCAGTGAATATCACTTGGGGAGCAAGGAAATAAGTAGATTCCTGCTCATCCCAGGGGAAATGGGATGGGGCCTGAGAATCTGCATGTTCAAGGGCATCACAGGGTCTACAACAGCCTTTACATTCTCAATGTTGAACAAGCTCCCAGACAGTGCCCACGCTGCTGGGCTTGAACCACAGCTGGAACACTCCTGGGCTAGTCTGTAGGTGGCCTCGGAGACGGGGAGGGAGCCTGAGCAGGGAACCAGGTATTTTCTTTCCTGGTGCCAATGTTGACGCGTTCTCAAGGCTTGGAGAAGCGATTGTTTTGTATTTCATTGTGGAGCTGCTGCCCCTGTTGGTTTTACAGCTTTTGAAACTCTGGTGTTTCTTTTGGTATGTGTTTCAGCAGGGAGATAATCAGTGTTAGCTCATAAGAGCTGAACTCAGATCTCTGCCACCCCTTCCTCTATCCTTGTCCATGTGGGGGCCGAAAACACGCCCCTATGTTCTGATGGTGACGACAAGGACTGGCGCCTATAATAATCCATGCTGTGTTGCTGCATGCTGATAGCATATCTGAATATATCACTTCTATGCAGATGTGGGGCTTAGGGAGGAGATGGGTGTCTGGTGAGCCTGAGCAGCAGGATCCGAACAGATCTGTATTCTCCTGTGGGAGGGTAGTGCAGTCTGGGAGCACCAAATCCAATTCCTACTTTCACGCTATAAGAAGTCTCATATTTTCTAAGATCAGACAAAATCTATTGAGTGCCCAAATGCCACAGCAATATGGGCACGTCCTTCAGCAGGGATGGAATCTGTAGGCATTGTCCCGCGGGCCAGTTTTGATTATGTTCTTTCTCCTTTTATTGCAGTCAGCAAATCTGAATTTGCTATTGTGGGGAGAGCAGGAAGATAGGGGTGGGGGAATGAATGTTTTTAACCTTCAGAAAGTTCAGAGGTGCAGTCTGAATAAGCACAAAAAACTTTCTGTGTGCCTCCGAATTCCTTGAATTTGCAGAACTGCTCAGAATCCCAAGAGAACTACCTTGCACATAGGATGCAGGGCCTGCTTTGTAGCTAAAAGGCCGAGGAGAAATGGTGAGAGAGGAACGGCATTAGAGTAAGTGAGAAGAGGAATCAATGGGGGAAAAAAGGAGCTTGGTCCCCATCCAGGCTAAGTTTCAGCCTATTGTTCACTTTCTTCGCTTCAAAGCCATCTGCTAGCAGATAACGTCTCCCCTGCCAGGACACCCTGTTCCTGCTTAATTGAAATTAGTTTCCAAGAATAGTTGTCTAAAGCAGTTTCCAATGGTGGCAATGTTTTGAAAGTCACAATAGGAGCTGAAGCTTTGGGATGCAGATTCCACACATGAGCCAGATGTTCAAGGGCAGCACAAGGTCTACAACAGCCTTTAAATTCCCAAAGCCAGGGGGCCACTCACCGACCTCTGCAGCCCACAAACGGCTCTGAAACTGGCACCGTCTCGCCACCAGGGACCCGTGGTACCGCAAGTGTGACAGGAAACAATCACGCACATTCAGGTTTAGAGCGATGTGTTCCCCGGGCTTAATTATACCCCAGGTATATAAATTACAGAAACATGTTAATGCTCCCATGATTAAAATTATAGAGTGTCTAATTGAAAAAGCATAAACCGAATTGAAGAATTCCTAATTATAGTTTGCCTTGAGGTGTTCATTTCCTCCATAACGAATGCATAATTTCTTGGAACCTGCAAAGGTGGCCCCTTGCATCAACTCATGGGCTTCAGGCAGATGGGGTAAGGTTGTCTGTTGTCATGTTTCAGTTCAGGAAGCCGATCGGGGACACTTGGTTCAGTGGGAGAATCTTGAGAGGGAGCTCAGGAAGGGGGTGGCAGTGGTAAGGCCACCAAAGCAAGGTTCCCCCCAGTGGACATTGGGACAAAGGACAGATGGGGGACCCTTCGAAAACTTTTCCACCTGCCTTTCTCTTCCCTCTTCAAAGTCTCAATTTCCATGCCAGTTGGTTTGGGTAAATGCTGTGCCTGTAACACAATGGTCTTCCAAGTTTGGTCGTAAACCAACAGCATTACCTGAGAATTTGTTAGGAGTGTACATACCCACACCCCCACCCCTCGACCTGCTGCATCGGAACTCTGGGAGGGAACCTGGCAATCTGAGCTTTAGCGAGGCCTCCCAGGGGCTCTGATGAATGAAGAGGCTGACAAGCATGATTCTAAGTGGGTGGTAGACACCCATGGTCACATCAAGAGATTCAAGAGGCTGGCTTGCCCAACTCATTATCTGTGAGAGCTATAGGCCTTGTCTGTAAGTTCTGATGGAGACTCTAGTACAGCCGTGGGCAAACTACGGCCCGCGGGCCGGATCCGGTCCATTCGGCTGTTCTATCCGGCCCTCGGAGCCGAAAGAGCGGAGGGTTCTCTTGCTCTCCCCTCTGCTCCTTCACCAGCAGCAGTGTTAACATGTATTAGTTCACACAAACACTCCATCCATGCTTTTGTTCCGGTCCTCCGGTCCAGTTTAAGAACCCATTGTAGCCCTCGAGTCAAAAAGTTTGCCCACCCCTGCTCTAGTGCATTACATCATATATTTTGTTCATCATTGTCATAGTTTTCATCGATATCTTTGTCGACAAATGGTTTTGCTAAGCCTTGTCAGGCTGGAGGCTGAGCCACTGCTAAGGATGCCTTCCAGAGAGCCCGGGCTTTCTGATGCCGGGTCTGACTGTACAATGCGGGAGGGGGCTCCTTCATATCAGTAATAATTGCTATTAATGGCATAGATTGTGAATATATATGCTCCTGAATAGTGATGTGAATTCTAAGTATAAAAGGCCACAGCTAAAAAACAACAACAACAACAACAAAAACTCCCCTGGCATAGTGACCCAAGCATCTGTGAGCCACCCACAGAGACTCTGGGGGCGAGAGGAAGTTGCCCTAAGACACACTATAGCTGCATCTCCTCTGCTCAGATACCTTGTCTTTCTCAGGTTTCTGTTTCCTAGTCTGAACACATCAGAGACTGTGTGTGTGTGTGTGTGTGTGTGTGTGTGTGTGTGTGTGTGTGTGTGGTAGGTTATAGCCAATTCATAGCCGTCTGAATGATAAACTTATGGTCTTGGTTCATAGCATTCCATCAGGTTTTTGCATAATTCTTAACCATTCCCGTATGGTTGAAAATTTAGGTCATTTCCAGTTATTTGTTGTTATGAATAACCCAGCAATAAACATATTTATTCATGTTTTTCTTTTGGTACTATATCTTGAAATAGGAAAAATCCCCAGGAGTGGAATTACTGAAATGAATAAAATGGAACTAAAACGTATTGAGTGCCTACTTTTATATGCCAGGCGCTGACAGCCAATTCATATATATTAACCTTTTTCATTCTTTAATTAAAAAATCTCAAAGTAACCAGGGCACATAGTTGGGAAATCAAATAGTCAAATCATTCCTTGCTTCACCTTTTTCAACTCCCCAGTCCTGTGGCCCAGGGGCAACTGCATTGAAATTCTTTGCCGTTTCTCCTGGGAATTGGCAATGTCACTACATAATGTGCTATTTTAAAGTTATTGATTACAGACATTATCTATTTACATCCTGCTATTACAGATGAGATGTTGGCTGTTTTAAATCATCCAATGCCTTCTTTCCAGCTTCCCGGTGTAGTTATGCCACTATTTTTAGTGAAATAAATACAGAGTGGCTAATTTTGTAATTCTATAAAAGCAGGTCACTTCAGTGCCAAGTGGGATACTATTTTTGTTATAGTATTGTATAATTAACTTAAAGCTTACTATGTACTAGACACTATTTTAAGTCCTTTACATATGTTAACTCATTTAATTCTTAAAACCCTGTAAGGAAAGAACAAGTCTCATCTGTGTTTTAAGATGGGGAAACCGAAGAACTGAAAGGTTAAGTAACTTACCTAAGTTCATGCAGCTTGTGGTTGCTGATCTCGGATTTGAACATAGCAGTCTGGCTCCACAGTCTGAACTGTTAACCATTATGGTGTCCTACCTTTGATAGTGTGGTGCTTTTTTTAATTCATCATAGAATTTACAATTATTCTATTTTATTCAGGCAATATGTTTATTATACTATTCATACATTTTTTTCACCCACAGAACTCTATCATTTCAGTTTAACTGTTAAATACTCTGTTTTTTTCATTTTCTTTCTCTTCTTTTGCTCTTTCCGTCCTCTTTTCTAGACAAATACCAATCCTTGTGTAGCATTTGTTTAAAATTTTAGCAATCATACATTTTCCCTTTAAAAACCATTTACTGTTCTGTAAATGCTTCCTCTTTTCCTCATAGCATCACTCTTGTGTATAGAGGCAATCATTTCTCTAACTTTTCTGAGGATACTATTTTGACTAGGAGAGAGGGGGGGGGTGGGAGGAGGGAAGAAGAGAGATTTTTCTGACTCTTGTAATATCTCTGTTTTCTCTGGAGTCACTTTTTCACATTTGAATTGACTACTCTCTTTCATGTTGCAGTGTTTCTCCCCTAACCCAGGGAGCCTCAGGAGTCAATATTTAAAAGTCAGGTGTCGTGAAAGGAGTATGGAGGTACTCCAACTCTTCGAAGATGAAACCTCCTGTCTCCTGCCTGGGCGGTAGCGGATAGACACATAGAATCCCAGGTTCAAGAGTTTGATTTTTTTCATGTGTAGATTTTTGATCAACACCCCTGTTTTCACCCTCACATTTCACTTACGCACTCTCCAAACTTCATCCCTCCAAGATCCGAGTCTTAAGCGAGATCCATTGGGCAAGTCAACTCCCCTTGTTCACATCACTTTACCACTTAGTTTTCTTTATCTTGCTAGACCAGATTCCTCTCCTCTGACCACATTTAGTCTTCCAGAATTTTTTTGAAACTTCTCATCTACGAATGGCCCTTTACATCTTCTCTTTTTTTTCTTATGGATTTTTTTATGCCTTTTTAAATCTTTTACTGTCATTTTAGTGGCGTCTCAGCAGAGACAGGAGATAAATGAAGTGCACTGAATCTTCCACTTTTAACTGGATGTTCACTTACATTAGTGTCTAAGCCAGTTCTCACAATAATCATTTATGGAGACAATATTATTGTCTTCAGATTTTCAAATGTTATTTAAATATTTAAAAGACGGTCCCACAGCTAGTAAAGTTTCAGAGCCCAAAGTTCTAGTTTAATGCAGATTTTATTTATTTTTTTCACAATAGATTTTTTTATTGGTTTTTCAAAAAGTGTCTAATATTTTAAGGCTTCAGCTTATAAACAAAACGATATCTTGATTTTTTTTGTCAATGTGAAAAATGTTCATTTTCTGCCAAACCAGTTTCTGGACTGGGGGATTTTATAGCCAAATCCAGCTCCTGACATACAACCTCCATCTGAACTATAGCACAGTTTGCACCTATGCTAACACTGTAGAATCTATGCTCTTTGTATTTCTACATCATACAGGTGTTTATGGACCTTGAAAGCCATTGCAAATTATTTCCCCAATTTGATGCATCAATTTGTATTATCTGGAATTATACAATCCCACCAGCTTCACCATAGCTTCCCGGAGAGGGCCTGTTATCATTTACATTTACTTCGATAACCTAATGGATTTTAAATGGAAGCATATTATCATTTTGATTTGCATTTCTTGGCTTACTGGCAAAGGCAGAATTTTTCCATGTATTTTTATACTATTGAAGTCTCTTTAAGTTGTCTTTTCCCATTTTTTAAGCATCCTTTTCCCATTTACCAATGGCAGCGGTTCTGAACCAGAATTCATTCCTCCTCCAGGGGCACTGTCTAGAGATAGTTTGGGTTGTTACAACTTAGAAATGGGGGCTGCTGCGGCATTGAGCCAGTGAGTAGAGGTCCGGGATCCTGCTAGGCACCCTACAATGTATAGGACAGACCCATCACCAAGGTTATCCAGCCAAATGCCAGTAGTACCAAGATTGAGAAGCCCTAACTTTATCTTCATAGCCATTTATTTATTTATTTATTTGCTTGTTTATTTATACAGGATTAGATCAAAGATTCTTAATCTTTTTGGTCACAAGACCCCATTACATTATTAACAAATAATGAAGATCTCTAAGAGCTTTTTTTGTTCATTTGGGTTTTGTCATCAATATTTATAGTATTAGACATTAAAGCTACATTTAGAAAATATTATAATTCATTTAATAATAATAAATACATTACACATTAATATAAAGAACATTAATGTTTTTCAAAACAATAAAATTAGGGAGAAGAGGTACATTGTTTCACATTTTTGCAAATATGTTTAATGTTTGGCTTAATAGAAGACGATTGGATTTTCATATCTGTTTGAAACTTAATCTGTTGTCATGATTTGATTTGGTTGAAATATGTGAAGGATGTCCAGATTCACACAGGTATGTAATTAGGAAGAAAAGGAGTATTTAATAGCCTTTCAATGTAACTGTAGATATTCTTCTTTGATGTTGCACCAAAACTCAGAGAGTGGCAGTTTTCTAAACTTGAGTTGCAAGGAAACCATATTAGTGAATTTTTCACATTGTTACATTAAAATATATCAATGTTAATGCCCTTTGAATAGATATTTTATCCTTGATTTTTATCCTGACATGCATTCCTCATTTGAAAAAAAATAATTGAATTATAAAAATCTCCCAAATGCTGACACATTTTATGATATAACATCAAAACATCACATTTGCTAACTTCACCACCAATCTCATCCGTAAAGTTTTAAGTATTGGGAACCTGTCAAATTTACAGTGACAGATAAGTTTCTCAAATTCTAATTTTCCCTTGAAAGCTCAATTATGAACAAATACTCTGTTTCCTTACAGTGACATGTAAACTTCATTTACGTTAGAGGAAATGTTTACCAAATATCCAAAGTGAAAAATCACAAAGTATCCATCATTCTTGCAAAAAAAAGAAAAATGGTCCTTCATTAAAAATGTGATGAGTTTAGCTTGCAACTCAAACAATCGCAGGGACATTTTTCCTTAAGAAACCATAGTACTTCACTCAGTGAGCAGGAGGCATGATATATGCATACTTCCCATTGTGTCACATGCATATTAAAAAACGTGTATGCAAGGCTTGAAATTAACACTTTTTACTGCCTCATCAGGGATATCTTAGGGAAAAGCGGCATTCTTGTTTTTTATAGCAAGTTGTTATATGCTGGTGAAGAATACGGTACAATGACAAACGGTTGGGTGCCACTACCTTGAATTATGCTGAGCAGTTGTACCCCGATAATTGCATTTGCAAGTATCAACACAGTGAAAAAAGGCAAAGACAGTCTTAGCATACTATTAACATCATTATGATGTTGCAGAATTACTGAAAGGGTCTTGGGGACCTCCAGAGGTTCATCGGCCACCTTAAGAACTGCTAGATTAGATAGTGATATGGTGCCCAAAGGTCTCTGATTCATATCACAAATTCAGGACAAGCCTTCCACAGGCGGATCCCTGAAACTTGGTGTTTATAGAAATACCTTGGTGAGCTTGTTCAAAGTTCTTATTTCCAAGCCCACATTCAGAGAGTCACAGGGGCTCGAATTCACAGCTGATTCTGTGTCTGATGGAGACCTAGCTCCTTCAGTTCTCTACACATCGGTGGTGATTTTCACCTCCCAGCATTCCTACAAATAACCTCATCTTGGGCTACTTGTTCCCACAGGAGAAATGTTTTAATTAGTGTTATAATTCTCCTGTAGCATTTATTTGACCTATCTGGCACTGTTATGCCAGTTATTATGGTTAATTTAATGGTTCATTAATAATCATTCCTTTTACGTTTTTAGAGCTTAGAAGGGCTTTTTGAGGATAATTGATTTTAGATGGCCTGACAGAAAAGTACTCGAGGATTTTCACCCGGACACTTTCCTTTCCTTAAGCAAATGCCTTTGTCGTGTGTAGAGACATGCAAGGCCACCCTGTCGATTACTCTAAAAACAGTCAGTCTCTGTAGCATCTTCCTCTGTGAAAGCATCACGATGGGTTTTAACTGTGAACTTTGGAGCCTGAATCCCCACTGAAGCTAGCCTTGTTCAACTTTCTCTCTTTTCTTTGCTCCTCTCACAATATAGGTGACTTTAGAAAACAACAATGACATTTCAACCAAGAACTTGGCAGGAGGGTAAACAGGGGTTGCTTCCCAGGACATCTGAGGAAGGCACCAGTATTAGGAGGCCTGGGGTGAGGAAAATGGCCTGGCTCTCCACTGAGAAACATAAAATGCTCGAATGTTTATTAAAACACAAAAAAACAAAACAAAAAAGGAAGATGTTCACTTCCCTAAAGTGTTCTATTTCACTTTATTGCTTTTCAAAATTTACTGCATAAGTGAATGAACCTGAGGTGGTTTAAAACACATATTCTGATGTGGGAGATCTGGGATGGGACCTGAGAGCCTGCATTTCCAGCAGATTCCTAGGTGGGGAAGATGCTGCTGGCTCCTGAACCCCTGAGTAGCAAGGTCTTCCAGTGTTCTGCTTCTCCTAGCTGCTGTAGATGGCCACCCTTGGCTGCAAACACTCTTTACTACTTAAGTCTACGTAAACTGTTTTAAAGTTATTCTTTAAATGAGCTATGACCATTAGCTAATGAGAGCTATTGGTCAATGGTCACTGTAAACTAAGTCAACTCTCCATATATTGCTAGAATACACACACACACACACACACACACACACACACACATGCACCTGTATGAAAATTCATGCACTGGAGGAGGGTGTCCCTCAGCCCGGCCTGCCCCCTCTCATAGTCCAGGAGCCCCCAGGGGTGGGAGGCGATCCAACGATCAGGGGAAGGTGATGCCCTCATGACACCTCTGCTGCTGCCACTGCCAGCAGTGCAAGCCTCGGCCAGCCCTGGTTACCTGAGCCTCAGGCAGCCCTGGGCGTCTGGTCAGCTGCCATCGGAGGCTTGCCTGCACATCGGGCTGGCCCTGGGCAGCTGGGGGGCTGAGAGAACTGGGGGACTCCAGAGGCAGGCGCGTGCCTGCTGCCTCGGTGGGGCTGAGGAGACTGGGTGCCACCATCTGGGGAGTTTGACCAGAGGGCGGGGCCAGCCAGCCAACCACGTACAGTTCATCCCCCAGGCCAGCCCTGCCCCCAATCACCCCCCGAACCCCAATCGAGGGCAGGGCTGGCCAGCCAAACTTCTGCATCCCCTCCCCCCAGCTGGCCTGGCCTAATCGGCCCCAATCGGGGTAGGCTGGCAGGACCCCACCCGTGCATGAATTCATGCACCGGGCCTCTAGTATATCCTATCTAATAAAAGAAAAAAGGGTAACTGACCGTATTTGCTACGCGCTTCCCATTGGCTAATCAGGGCGATATGCAAATAAACTGCCAACTAAGATGGCGGCCGGCAGCCACGGAGCTGGAGCAAGAAGGAGGCTTGCTTGCTCCAGTGATGGAGGAAGCCAAGGTTCCCCACCTGCTGCGGCCTGGCTCTGAGCTCTGAAAGCAACTAAGTTTCAATTATAGAAGCTAAACAAACCCCAGATACCTGCTTTCACAGA
>NW_006290680.1:2503900-2550370 GCF_000327345.1 Myotis davidii | reverse complement strand
CCTACCCATCTATAATAATAAAAGTGTAATATGCTAATTAGAACAGATGACCTTCTGGATGAAGCCAGGGCTGTGAGGGCCGAGGCAGCCGCCACGGCTGTGAGGGCCAAGCCCCTTGCACAAATTCCATGCATTGGGCCTCTAGTATGTGTGTGTGTGTGTGTGTGTATATATATATTTCAGAGAGGAAGGGAGAGGCAGAGAGAGATAGAAACATCAATAATGAAAGAATCATTGATCAGCTGCCTCCTGCATTCCCCACACTGGGGTCAAGCCTACAACCCGGGCATGTGCCCTGACCAGGAATCGAACTGTGACCTCCTGGTTCATAGGTCAACACTCAACCATGCTAGCCAGGCTATTTGCTGGATTCTTGATCAATTGAAATGGCAGTATTTAACATGAACTTAAAAAATCACACTGAAAGAGAACGAACCTATTTGTTCAAGTCTACTATTTTTCAGGAAAAGTACACAGATTTTTTTCATGTAAATGATATCCATTGCTGTCTTGTTAAAATGGTTTCTTGCTAATATTAAGCTGTGCTATCTTTTTCCCATTATATTTACTAAGTGGATTTTGCTGTTTTTTAGGGAAACTGTGTGTGTGTGCGTGCGCACATGTTGTGCCTATTCAATCTACTAGAACCTCTTGTGAGTTTCTTCCATTAAATCTTATTATCTTAGTTTACCAGTCTAACAATCACATCATCTGCAAATAATGATAATTTTGTGTCCTCATTTTCCATTGCTATAGCTCTTATTTTGGTTGTATTTTTTGTTGTGTTTGGTAGAGTTTTCTGAGCAATGTTGCCAAATAATGTTGACAGATGACCAGCATGTGTTATTCCCAACCTCAAAGACAAGCCCTCTAGTAAATTTCCCCCATGTGTGATGTTGCTTGTGGGTTTGAAATAGGTGTTTTAAAACATGATAAGGAAAAATATCTCAATTCTTCCACTTATCTTCATGACTCTTAATGTCTGCTCTCGCCAATTTGGCTCAGTGGATAGAGCATCAGCCTGCGAACCAAAAGGTCCCAAATTCTATTCTGGTCAAGGGCACATACCTCAGTTACAGGCTCCTCCCTGGCCCCAACCCTGGTTGGGTGCATGCAGGAGGCAGCCAATCATTGTGTTTCTCTCACATCGATATTTCTCTCTGTCTTTCCCCTCTATTCCACTCTTCCTAAAAAATCAATGGAGAAATATCTTCAGGTGAGAATTAACAACAACAAAAACAAAAATCAGAAACAGGCCCAGCCAGGAGTGGCTCAGTGGGTGAGCGATCTCCAGTAGAGAGCATGTAGGAGGCAGCCAGTCAATGATTCTCTCTCATCATTGATGTTTCTGTCTCTCTCTCCCTCTCCCTCTCTCTGAAATAAATTTGAAAATATTTTTTTTAAAAATCAGAAACAGGTGTTAAATTTTATCAAATACATGCTTATATAATCATCTATTTCTATAAGCATATTGTTTTTTACTTGCACTTATTTATGTGTTATTTTCCCAGATTTTCTATACTTAAATCTCTCGGTTCCTAAGGAAAATGACCTGCTTATGGGGAACCAATATCATGGTATATTAGAGGAACAAATTGCAACAATTGGAGATGCCTTTTCTCTTTTTCTGTCTTATGTAATTATTTATATACCATGGGAATTATCAATTGTTGAAAGATTGAAAGAACTCATTGGAAAAGCCATCTGGCTCCAGTGTTGTTTACTCTGATTTTCATTTTATGGAATGCTTAATTAATTTATTGTCATCTTTTTTGTCTAATAACAAAGCCTTCTCAGATTCTGTAAACAGGTTTGGTCCTACCCCGTAAGCATTACACATCATTGTTCTCATCAAAATAGTTTCTAAAGCGTATGAAATTGTGGTTTGATTTCCTATTTGACATGAGAGTCACTTACGAAGGTTCTTCTTTTCCCAGTTGGAAGTTTTTATTTGTTTAGAATTTTGGTTTAATAATTCCTTGTTCTATTCTCTCTCATTATACAGAGAAGACGTAGTGTATAGTTTTACTTGCACAGAGACATTATTGATTTTGATGTAGGCCCCTTGTTATTTTTATCCTCCATACCAAATATCAAAGTATTTATTCCTCTCTGTCATATCATCTGGGAGGGGCAGCTTTTCTAACTTGTTGTGTTTTTTATTCTTGTATTTAGACATTTCAAATTTATACACAGACACAGTTTTTTCTTTTTTTTTTTTGTAAGTTGTTCTATTGTTAAAGCTTAAAATGTGTTTTTCCATTCAAGATTTTTTAAAATTGTAAACCTACAGGAAGTTGCAAGAATAGTACAATAAACATCCACACACTGTTCCCTCAGATTCACCAGTTGTAAACATTTTTGTCATATTTACTTTCTCTCTTTTTTCCTCTCTCTCAAATGGTTGCTAGGTTAGTTGTAGTAATCATGGCACTTTAAGACTTCTAGTTTGTATCTCCTGAGAAAAAGGTCAGTCTCCTACACAGCCACAATGCAATCGACACACTCAAGAAATTTAGAATTGGTATAAACTAGCGTCTCACATATAGCTCATATTCAGATTTCCAGTTTCCTATAAGGCTTTTTAAAATTCAACCCAGAATTATTTTTTCCTTTTTCCATTGATTTGTGTTGTTTCTATTTCTATATGTAAAATTCACACACACACACACACACACACACACACACACACACACACTTATTTGTGTGTGCGTTTTTTTTTTTAAATCATACTCCAGTGCACATAGTGTAATTATTTTAACTTCATAATATGCTTTAATATCCAGGAGTGGTTTTTAACTCTCATTTTTTGTTTGTTTAAAAACATTTCTTAGCTATATTTTCTATTTTAAACAAACATATGAAAATCTCATTGAAGTTATTGGAATTTCTAAATTAAAGTCATTCACATCTTTAGGGCTCCCCAGTGTCACCTAACCGGCCTCATATTTTATACAGTTTGCTTTTCCCCCCAAAGAAAACGCATCGATTTGGCAAGAACTGACCTCTTTGCAACATGTGATGCTTTCACCCAGGACTTCAGCATTTTGTTCATTTATTCATCTTTCGTTCCACACAATTGTTTAACACCCACGCTGCCGAGCCTGCTTTGGCAGAAACGGCCTTTTTCTTCCCGTGTCAGCCCTGGACATTTCTCATTTGTGCTCCCCGCTGTTTTAAAGGACTCTATTCTAGCAAGATTTTCCCCTTACATCCTCCAGCTTGTTTTTCATGCGTACAGTTTATTTAGCTCTATCTTCTTTCAAACCACTTTAGTGAATTCTTTTATTAATTTCAAAAGTCGTTCAGTTGATTCTCTTCGATAGGTCATGGCCATATTATGTACGAATGATGATTAATTGCTTTCCTTTCTAAAATGTATCTCTCTTCTGTTTTGTGTCTTATCGCAGTGGCCAGAAGATCCCATTTTAGAAGCAGGTTCTGGAGGTGAAGTGACTTTCTCAGCATGTCAGATGGAGCCAGTGAGTGGTAGAGACAGAACTAAAACCTCAACCTTGTTTTTCAGTTCACTGTTGGCTTTAGAAAAGGTCACCAAATCACCAAATCAAGGTCATCTCTCCAAAGATCAACTAACTGGCCTCATATCTGTCTATCTATCTAGTTGCTTTTTCCTGAAGAAAGGTTGACATTTGCAGTGCTTACAGTTCTCTTTTAAAATGACTTAACCTCTTAGGTGCATGTACACACACACACACACACACACACACACACACACACAGTGTGAGTGATGATGATAAATGATATGGAGAAGACTAAAGCAGGGAAGTGTAATCGGCTGTGGTGGTGTCAGCATTGGGGTTGCTATTTTAAGCAGGGTGGTCAGGTAAGACATCGCTGGCAGAGACGAAGAAGCAAGCCTTCCAAAGGCTGTGTGTGTCTGAGGAACAGCACCCCAGGCACAGAGGGTAGCAAATGCAAAGGCCTTCAGATGGGAGCATGTCTGGAGTGGCCAAGGACCAGCAAAGAGACCCTGTGCCTAGAGAAGAATGGTAGGAGGTGAAGTCGGATAATTCATAAGAAAGGGCCTCAGAGACATTGTAAAGATGTTGCCTTTTACTCGAAGTAAAGTGGGAGCCATAGGAGGGCTTTGAGCACAGGCGTGTCAAGCCCTCAGTCATGGTTTTGAAGGGTCACCCTAGCCACTGTTTTGAGAATAAATTGCTGGGGGCAAGAGTGGAAGCAGGGAGACCAGTGGGAGGCGGTTGCAATAATCTAATTAAGAAATGACAGGAGTTTTGGCCAGGCTGTTAGCTATGGAGACGATAGTGGTCAGACTCAGGCTGTACATTGAAATTAGAGCCACTATGAGTTGCTTGCGTACATTACTGTGAACAAGAGAGGACCCATGGTAGAGAGAAAGCATGTGAGGGCAATAGCCAGGTCTTCTGCATTTTGATTTAAAATACATCTCAACCAAAGGACAAGTTCAATTAAAGCCAGTTACATTTCTTTTTTCACTCATCTGTGGAATTGAATGAACAAACTGAATTACCAAGCAAAATAGAGACAGATTCATAGATAGAAAGCAGACAGACAGCTCGGGAGGGAGGGCTGTTGGGGAGTGGATGGAGGAATTGAGCAAAAAAGAAAAAAAAAGAGAGAACTCATAGACATGGACAACAGTGTGGCGATTGTGGTGGGGTGGGCAGGCGGTGGAGGTGGAAAAGAGCATAGAGGGATAAATGGTGACAGGAAAATAAAATAAAATAAAAATAAATAAATATTGAAAAAGAAGAGATGAAGCTCTGGCCATCATCAGAAGTCTGGTTTTTCCTTACAGGGTTTTTTTTTTTTTTTTTTAGCTTTCATTCACAAATAAGTAAAACTTAATTTGAACTCTTCAGTTGAATTGTTATGGTTCTGTTATGGTTCCTTTACACAATATAAATTTCTCCCTCTAAATTTCTGCTCAAAATCCACTTTTGTTAAATGCATCAAGTGCAATTCAATCACAGAAGGGTCCAAACGGAAAACAAGGCAGATCTCTGTTGTCTAATTCGATGACACAGTGATGATAATGCATGCAGCAACGCTGTGGTCTCCAGCCAACTTTTATGGAGACTTTACTCTTTTAAGACACATGATCTCATTTAGTCCTCACCCTCTTCTCAGAATGCTTCCCCAGCCGAGTTCCTTTTCCTGCCCTCGTCTCACTGGATTGTGGCATCCAGTTAATATGCATCTTCCCCACCTCAGTTCTGAGCTCCTGGGGGCCAGAGGCCATGTGCCATTCAAATTTGCACCTGCTCCACTATAATCACTCAATATATCTGATGAATAAATGAATAAGTACATGAAAGCCGAGAGAGGGGGCAGTAAGCCACACAGCGAGTCAGAGCCCAAGGAAAGGAGCACATGCACTGACTCTGACTAAATTAAATTGCAAATGTATACCTCTCCCCACTTCCTTGCCTCCTCTAAGAGCTACTGCGACTAGGCAAATAGTGAATAAAATCAGGAATTCCCAGAGCTTTGGGAAAAAAGGTTGACTAACTAAGACATACCGTTGTAAATTTCAGCTCCATAGTTCCCAGTGACCTTTAATGTGAAGAATGTAATTCAAAGCTAGGTTCTGTTGGGAATTACAAAACTCACACTTGTTTCTTAGCCCCTCTGGTGCAATAATGCCAAAGGTTTATTATAGCATTTTTGCATAAAAATACGTGCACAGTTGAATGCTAAGGCACAGACTTTCGAAGGGAGAAAGAACATCCAAGATTATTCAGTCCATTTCCTTCATTTCTTTAACAGCTTTATTGAGATATAATTTTCATACCATAAAGTTCACCTATTTTAAGTGTACAGTTCCATAATTTTCAGTAAATGTATGTATGGGGTTGTGCTATAATCACCACGATTCCACTTTAGAACATTTCATCACACCATAAAACACCCTGCGCCCGTGTGCATGGGCGCCTGCTCCCACCTCCAGTCCTGGGCATCGCTAATCAGGCTTCTGCCTCTAGGAGAGTGCCTTTTCTTGACATTTCATCTGAATGAAATCATACAATAGATAGTCTTTTGTGCCTGGCTTCTCTCATTTAGCATAATGTTTTCGAGCCCCATCCATGTAGAATGTGTCAGTACTTTGTTTCTTTTGTTGCTGAATAATATTTCATTATATGGATATACCACATATTGCTTACTTTTTCACCAGTTGATGGACATATAGATTGTTTAAATACGTTGGCTATCATGAATAATTCTGCTATTATCACATGTATACAAGATTTTGTATAGGCCTATTTTTTTCATTTCTCTTGGGTAGGAACCTAGGATAGCAATGGCTGGGTGAAAGGTAGCTTTTTAATTACCTTGTCAAGGAACTACTAGATTATTTTCCAAAGCGATTGAACCATTTTTTCTCCCCGGAGGGTCCCAGTTTTTTCAAATCTTTGTCAACACTTGCTATTGTCTGTCTTCTTACTGATAAGCTATTCTAGTGAATGTGCGTGGTGGTTTCTCATTGTGGGGTTTAATTTACTTTTCCCTAATGACTAATGAGGTTGACCATCTTTTCATGAGCTTGTTAGTCACTTGTATTTCATAATTAGAAATGTCTAGTCAAATATTTTGCCAATTTTTAATTGGTTTGTTTGTCTTATTATTATTAAATTGTAATGACATATACTGGATGTGAGTCCTATACACATGATTTGCAAATATTTTCTCTCAATGTGTAGCTTGTCTTTTTATGGTGTATTTTGAAGCGTATTTTTTTTTTAAAGTCTAATGACATCCAATTTATGTGTTTTTTTCCCATTAATGGCTCATCATTTTGGAGTTATATCAACATACTCCTTTATAAATCAAAGGTCATGAAGATTTTCTCCTAGAAGTTTTATAGCTTATCTTATTTAGGACTATGATCTATTGGTTTTGTTATATTATTATATATTAGATCTGTTAGTTCTTATGTAGTGTGAATTTAAGTTTAGATTTTTTTTCATATGAGTTTAATTGACCCAGCATCATTTGCTTAAAAGGTTATTCTTTTTTAAAAAATATATATATTTTATTGATTTTTTACAGAGAGGAAAGGAGAGAGATAGAGATAGAGAGTTAGAAACATCGATGAGAGAGAAACATCGATCAGCTGCCTCCTGCATATCCCCCACTGGGGATGTGCGCGCAACCCAGGTACATGCCCTTGACCGGAATCAAACCCGGGACCTTTCAGTCCACAGGCCGACGCTCTATCCACTGAGCCAAACCAGTTTCGGCAAAAGGTTATTCTTTTACCACGAAATTGTCTTGGCATCTTGTCAAGAATCAATTGATCATAAATGTAGTGGTTTGTTTCTAAATTCTCAATTCTCTTTAATTGACCTGTAAGTCTATTTTATATCTATTACTGTATGGATTTGCATACATTATGAAATTAGGAACTGTAAGTCCTCCAATTTAGTCTTATTTTTAAATTGTTTTTTCTATTATGGATCCTTGCATTTCCATGTACATTTTAGTATCAGCTTGTTCATTTTTAGAAAAGTGTTCTGGGTTTCTGATAGAGAGGGGAGAGGGGTTGGGAGACTGGGTGAGAAAGTTGAAGGGATAAGCAAAAAAGAAAAAAAATTATAGACACAGACAACAGTATGGTGATTACCAGAGGGAAAGGGAAGGTTGTGGGAGGTCGAAGAGGGTAAAGAGAGGGATAAATAGTGACAGAAGGAAACTTGACTTTGGGTGGTGAACACACAATACAATATACAAGTATATTAGAGAAATAGTACACCTAAAACCGATATAATTTTATTAATCAATACCACCCCAATAATTTCAATAGAAATTTTTAAAAATCTATCGATAAATTTGTTGAGAATTTCCATCTTCACAAAATTGACTATTCCAAACCATAAACATGAAATACATCTGCATTTACTTAGATCTTCTTCAATTTTTTTCAGCAATGTTTTGTACTTTTCATTGTACAAATATTTCAATTCTTTTATTTAAATGTATTTCTAAGTATTCTTTTTTTTCTTTATTGATTAAGTTATTACATATGTGTCCCTATTCCCCCATTGCCCCCCCCCCTTACATTCATGCACTCATCCCCCTGGTGTCTGTGCCCATTGGTTATTCTTATATGCATGCATACAAGACCTTTGGTTGATCTCTCTCCCTTACCCCCTCCCTTCTTTTTGATAGTATTGTGAATGAAAGGGCTTACTTAATTTCATTTTCAGATTTTTCTTTGCTAATGATAAAAGTGTAATTGATTTTTGTGTATTGATCTTGAATCCTGTGTCCATGCTGAAATTGAAAGTGTGTGGCTTGAAGAAACAACAGATTATTATTCAGACTTAACAAAAGAAGGAAACCTGCCATTTGTAACAACAAGAATGAATCTGAAGGACATTATACTAAGTGAAATAAGTCAGACAAAGAAAAACAAATACTGCATGATCTCTCTTTAATGTGGAATCTAAAATGGTCCAATTCATAAAAGCAGAATAGAGCATGGTGATTGTCAGAGGCTGGAGGGTAGAGGAAATGGGGAGGTGTTGGTCCAGGGGTTGTACAGGATGAATAAGTTCTGGAGAACTGTAAATACTGCATTTCATACTTGAAAATTGCTAAGAGAATAAGCTTAAATATTCTTACCACACACAGTGGTAACTATGTGAGGCAATGGGTATGTTAATTAGCTTGATTGTAGTAATCATTTCACAATGTATACATATATCAAAGCCTCACATTGTACACCTTAAATATATATAATTTTTATTTGTTAATTATACCTCAGTAATACTGGAAAACCAACTCATAGGAAATGGACTCATTGAAACAGAAAGAAAATTGGTGATTGCTGGGGTTGATTGGTAGTCAAAGGATACAAACAAAATTTTTAAAATCTTGAGTTTAATTTACGTGAGTTATACCTAATATTATATATCAATTTACCATATTAGAAAATGCAACTGAGAAATATTTTAAAATATTCATTCATTTAACAAAACTTTAAATAAAAAGAATTTTATTGAAAATAATAGTAGTGAGCCCATTACATGTTAGCATCAATAAAATATTTTTATGAAAATAATTAATTTGATTTAGTGATTTAGTGAGAAGTGTAGCATTGTTTTACATTTTTGCTAACCTCTAGCGTCCAGTGGACTAGAAGGCTGCTAGGTTCTATATCTGTTTTTGCATTCAAACTATTGCATTATGTTGCTTGATTGAAGTAAATGGAGAGAATTCAGCCTCTTGCGGTCATGAAGTCCTATGGCTATGCAAGAACTCCACAGTACCCTTGTGAGAGATTGAATGTGCAAAAGGCAAAGAATGTCTTAATGTTATTCTAAAACTAGTTTTGACCTCGCAAATCACATGAACAGGTGTCAGGGACACTGAGTGGGCTTCCACTCCCACAGGGCTTCCCCCTTCTCATACAGGTACTTGCCTTATTCCTCCCTACCTAATGGGTTGGGACTGAGTTGTTTGGGAAGGAGCTAGAGCAGGGCAGGGCAGAAATTGTAAACTTTACTTGTGAGTACTAAGGTTGTTTGTGGCATTGATGAGTTACTTCTGACGATTTTGTGTGTGTTGTGTGAGAGAGTTTATGAGTGAAAAATGTTGATGTTGGAAATGAGGGTTCTCACTGTAGGGAAGAGGAAAAATAGCCCTGGCCAATGTGGATCAGTTAGTTGAGCACTGTCCCATGCTCTGAGAGGCCACTGGTTCCATTCCTGGTAAGGTCACATACCTGAATTGCAGGAGGCAGCCAATCAATGTTTCTCTCTCACATTGATGTTTCTCTCTCCCTATCCTTCCGCTCTCTCTAAAATCAATTTTAAAAAATTTTTTTAAGAAGAAAGGAAAAACAAATGTGGAATGGGGATGGTGAGGAAGACTTTTGTGTTTTTGGATTTGAATTGGCGATATCAGTCTGAACAATCAGTATAAATTTTTGATGTTTAAAAAATGTTTCTTTTTTCTGTCCCATGTATGGACATAGGAATGGTGGAATCACAGTAGCCATGAGCTAACTCAATATCCAGATATTTCCTTCTAAATTTCTTATTTGGAGAAATGCCTGGTTACAATCTTGGTAAAAAGAGCACAGATAAGCCACGGACACCTTGTAGTGCCAGCAAGTGAAGGTGGGCACAGTGACCAGTGGAGCCACTAAAGGATGTGGGAGCTGCCCGGCAGGACTCCCACTGGACTGGAACTATTTTAATTTTATAATTTCTTAGATATTTTATATTTTACATATTTATAACTCCTTGTACCTGTGGCTCGTATACAAGTATAAAAGTAAAACAAGTTTACAAATGAACACATGGAATCATCCAAGAAAATAATGAGTGATGGAAACGTCACTGTGAACGATGGGACATCCCATGTGCCTCAGCTGAGTGGGGCCGGAAACAAAGGTTGAAATCCACCTTGTACACCTGGATCTTTGCTCCTACACAAGTCGCATGTGCCCTGTAGGGGACTCTGTGGGTGTTGATCAGCAGCTTCTATGTGCTTTGATGTGAATGGCTCTCAGTTCTGACCTTCTTCCAATGTTCCCCATTAGACTACCACAGCCACCTGTTCTGCCCCCCACATGAACTGGGAGTGCCTGGGAGTTTCTGTCTCTGCAGTGGAGTACATACCCACTCACTGATTGGTACTGGAGGCCCAAATGCCCTTGGGTTGAGATGAGATTAACTCTGAGGTACAGTTTATATTCCAGGGCTCCCCATAGGATTCCTGCTTGGCTCCTCCCCTCTTCTCTCCCTTATTCCCTTACTGGTTTCTCCTGGGTCCACTTCCTTAGCAACACGTCATTTCATTGAAACCTTGGCTGAGAGCCTGATTCTGGGAGAACTGGAACTAAAACAAGTTTGTTTCTGGGAGAACATGAGCCCAAAGGTGCCCTTCCGAAGTCAGGCAGCCTTCCATTTGAGCTACAGTATACTCTCTATCATCTGATGTCAGCATTCTAAACGCATACAGCCCTTGACTGGAGACATCTTCACTAAATATAGAAAGGGGGCCACAGGGTGTGTCAGTGATGGATGGATGGGTCTGATAGGGCCCTGATCTCTCTCAGTGAAGCAGGAGTGATCATCTAAACCATTAGTTCAAGAATTGGAGGAAGCATGACGGTCTAGAGGCGGGGCTCTCTAAAGCCTGCAGAGGAATTCCTGCAAGCTTTGCTCTTAAAGGTGTCTGAGGCAACTGTCCTCTCTGGGGGCAGGAGGTCTTGCGACTTGGGACTGCAGTAGAATGTTCTTGTCTCAGGAGACACTGAAACTACAGCATGCAAGTTGCTGGTAAGCCTGGGTCTGAAAAGCTGGGAAGACGAGGATGGTGTCAGTCACTGTAGCATTGAAGGTGAGCTGCAGCGAGGATGCCAGAACCAGGAGGTGACAGAAGGTTCAAACTCTCCTTGACGTTATGCAATGAGGTGGGGCTGCAGCATAGCTTCCGGGGCCCTAAAAGAAGAGGTCCCTGGGTTAAGTCATGCAGAAACTATGATCATAAATGTCAGTGTTCTGATTGGGAGGAATAGAGAAGATATCACAGGAGGGAAAATGGGTGAGTAAATACTCTGTTGTGAGGTGAGCATTTTAAGTTCTTCTTTCATGTTATCAGGATTTTTCTACTACAGAAAAAAAATCCTGTTAACTTACAAGTAACCTTAAATAGTTTATTGCAGCCACATTTTTTGCACTAGAATATGACTCTTGGGGGTTATTCTCACTTAGATATGATTTTATCATTGCCAGTGAGGGAAAAAGAGCTTAGATAAATCTATTTTCAAGGCACTGATAATGGGATGAAGGTACTACAATCAACAAAAATAATACCCACTTTCTTTTTCTTTCTTCCCATACTGCTTCCTAAAGTGGATGGGTTAGGGCCACGAAACTTGCACAACTTGTATGTGCTGTTTCTTCTCTTCTCCTTGATCAGACTTCCAAAAGGTGGACTCAAAGCCAGGCACAAAGTGTCCCAAATGCCAGATGGGGAGTTTTGGTTGTGTCATTGAAATAATGGACAGCTTATGACAGTGTTTGAAAAGTGACACTGCTATATAATTAGGAAAGTCAATGGATTGACTGGTTAGTTGATCAAATAAATTAGAGACAAAGAGACCAGTTGAGTCTGGAAAAGAGGTGGATACGTGCCCATCCTCAGAATTATGAGTGGGAGAAGAAGGTGGAGGAGCAAGTGCAGATTGCAGATGTCAAGTCAACAGGGCTTATTGATTTGAGGTGTGGAGTGAAGTATAAGGAGGTAGGAATTGAGGATGACCCCCACGTGCAAGATCTGGCCACTTGATGGGCAGCACTACCCTTCACTAAGGAAGAAATGTCGGGGAGCAGGCCGGTTTGTAGGGAAGAGTTGCGTTTAAGGACATATCCAGTGTGAGCTGGCTTTGGAACATCTAAATGGAGGTAGATTTCTACAAAGCAGTGGTTTGTAAGTCTGGAGCCCAGGAGGGAGGTTTAGCTGTAGAGAGAGGTGATGATAATGACTAGGAAGTTCATGCCACTCGGTAAAATTCATTCGCCTCTTCTCTATCCTGTCCAGTGTATACCAGCTGGTTGTCAAGGAGGAAAGACTTCAGAAATCACGGCGGGCAGCTGACATCATCGAGTGCTTTTCGGTGCCTGTGAGCTATAGGAACGCCTCCAGCCTGGATTCTCTGCACTACTTTGCTGCTGAGTTGAAGCCCGCCAACCTGCCTGTCACACAGCCCTTCACAGTGGGTGACAACAAGACATACAATGGCTACTGGAACCCTCCTCTTTCCCCTCTGAAAAGCTATAGTATCTACTTCCAAGCACTCAGCAAAGCCAATGGAGTAAGTATGGCCACATGGAGGCCACTGCTCATCTTGTTTGTATTTTTTCTTTTCTCATATGAGAAGGCAGTGCAGTTTCAGAGTGTGGATCAAATTCAGCACGGAGACTCTCTGCCCCATAAGCCTAAAATACTTACTATATGACCCTTTACAGAAAAAAAAAATTGTAGATCCCTGTATTGGAGGATTTAAAAAAAAATGGTGTTTCACTTGGGCAAATCACATAGCCTAAATCTTAATTTCCTCATCTATAAAATACCTATCAATTTGATATCTGGGAATGTATAAGCATATTTTAGTTAATCAGTGAATACTAGCTCCTTTATGATTACTGTTAATCCCATTAGAAAATATATTTTTCTCCCAAAGACAAGGTAACCTTTTTTGTGTGTCAAGCATTTTTGCTGGATAAAATATATATTTTATTGTAGCTTCTATGCATTGCTCTTGGCCCATATTCTTGGGGACCAATAAAACCCATGCAATCGCCTTCTCAGGTGGTAGTCTTTCCATTGCAGAAGATCTTTCCTATTCTCCACCTCCGCTCTGCACAACACAACCATCTGGTCTTATTTTCTACAAGCTAGTCCCTCTTATGACACAAGTTTATCTTTTCTCTCTAGGATGCCTTTGTGGACATACTCCAGGTTAATATATTTTATTCAACAAATTATAATGAACAACTGATATATGCTACGCCTCTGTAGTTCATACTCAGGTTATGTAGATGTGCCCTTATAGCGATGCAAGGGAGTGGAGCAGGTGCCATGCTCCCCAGTGCGGCTGGGGAAGGGGAAGCTAAGCCAGAGCAGATTTGGTGACATGTGAAGAGCCTGTGCAGGCTCTGGTGGCAGTCATCATCTTGTGAGAAACCTGGGCTGAGGAGCTAATTAACATTTAAAATGTCCACAGACCCATTTAAATTCCACATTGGTATTTCAGTTCTACATTTATTACTGGTTCAAGCAACACTCCTCACATAGAGTATAAAGCTACAAAGAGAAGAAGCCAAACTGCCTTCCACCTGCCCATCTAGTCTTCCGTCTGCATGAAACACAGATGTATTGAGGGGGGGACATGAAGATGGGCAGAAGCATCTTGGGGCCCACCTTGTTCCTGATTCACTGCATCCCATAAGGGCCAGTTTATTGGTTCAGCACAGCTCTGGGAAGGCGTGGCTCTCCTGCTCTTGGCAACATGTCAGGAGATGCTGTTGGGTTTGCATGCTGTGAAGAGGAGTAATAGTTGTACCCAATTCATACTCTGTTACATTCCTACTACGATGCTCATAAGAACTCAGCAAGAGACCCAGACTATTGAACCCAAACACTGACAACTGGGCCCCAAGAGGAACATTGTCGGCCCTGAGCAGAAGAGCAGGTGAGGAAGAACGGCTTCTGGAGGTTCTGCTCCCCAAACACCACACCACAGTCCCCTTCTCAAGACATGGGGTTTTGCCCTTGGGAATGAAGTCCCCCCGCCACTCTTCAGCTAGCTGATCTAGGAAGCAGTTCCTACTACACCTTCCAAGATGAGCAAGGCCTTGCTCATCAATAAGCGGTAATTATTTGTGCTCTCAAGCCCACACCACGTTACCCCCCTTTTGGAACTAAGACTTGCAGTAATGACACACCAGCAGGAACGGAACCAGAAAGGTGCTTGGGCCAGGTGTCCTGAGGGTGCAGTTGGCCTCACAGGAACAGAGAGGAAAAGCTGTGGAGCTGTTGTATTTTTCTGGCAAGAGAGAGATTCCACACTGCTTCCAATTACTGTGCTTAGTATTAAGTTTTACTGAACAGGGTTTGTGCGAGAAGGTCATGGGAGCAGAAAAGCTATTCTCAGTCTGACAAATCCCTGCCTGGCCCCTCTCAGATTTCTTCACATCAAAAAACAAGCCCACAGTGCAGCTAAGCCTGGAGGACTTTTGAGTCGAAATGGTATAAACTCACAAGTTCCTTATCAGCCAAGTTATTGTTCTTGTGCCAATACATCAGAAAGACATTTTCAGTATCCACAGGCTCCCACAGGCCCCGCTTCTAATAAATCATTCAAAGAGCATTTGGCTGAGCAAAGAATCAAAATAAAGAAATCAAGAGCAGAGAAATATGGGATAAAATGACCCACAGTGAGCATGGACACTACTCATATATAGTGTTGATGCTAAATACTTGCTCCAAATATGTTACAAAAGAGAAGGTTAATATAAAAACGAATACTTAAGGAGAGGATGTGTAATGTAAAATAATAACAATTGTGATCTGGGTCTGCAATTCACGATTATGTCAATAGAAACTGAGAAAGAGTTAGAAGATTTATGAGTCTAAATAAAAATCTGCTAGGTTTTCCACTTTAGACAAGATGAAATAAATACTGCTATTTTATTTTTGATACCAAGAATTTTTAAGGTATAGTTCTTAAACATAAAGGCAGTCTTCCAAACTATCATTAAGAAGCCAAAAAACAACAACCTACAAAGAAAAGGGGGAGAAACAAAGGAAATTATAAGTAAACATAAAAATAAGCAACTATAAAGTAAGACAAATGCATTAGATTTTATTTTTTTTAAAGTAGTGCTTTCCTCTCCTCAAAATAGGTGGAAAATATACCTTGGGTCAAGTAAAAACCAGAATTCAGCAAATCCCTGGTACTGGAAGATTAAAAACAAAGGATGAAGCCAAGTTATATTAAATTAAAACAAGTTACACAAAAGGATAAAGGCCATTTGTTGCAGGGTAGTTGTAGTCCCGGTTGAATAATTCACTATCAATCAAGTTCATTACTCCCAACTTTACCTGCAAGTTTCAGTCAGAGCATGGTAAGAATTTTAGGGTCCAGATGTCTTTATTCTATGGATATTAAATGGCTAAATATTCAGCCTTTACAATCACACTGCCTACTCACAAAACCATATTAACTGTGTGACTTTAAGTAAGCAATTAAGAGTTAGATATTAACCTGACGGTGTCGCTCAGTGGTTGAGCATCAATCCATGAACCAAGAGGTTACCAGTTCAATTCCAAAGTCAGGGCAAAGTCAATGTACACGCTCAGGTTGTGGGGTCAATCTCCAGTAAAGGGCATGCAGGAGGCAGCCGATCGATGTTTCTATCTCAGTGATGTTTCTCTCTATCCCTCTCCCTTCCTCACTCTCTAAAATCAATAAAACGTATTTTTTAAAAGAGTTAGATATTACTGATTAAGTAAACATCTAGCAAGCTCATACTATATGTAAAAATAAAATACGCCCTTCTAAGTGCTGGGAATAAAGTAGTAAGCCAGACAGACAAAGAACGCCCTGTCCACATAGTATTTACATTCTAGTAGGGGAGAAATAAAAAATAAATAAATGTGTGAAATAATATTCTGTCTGAATAGTAGGGGCCGTCCCAACTGCCAGACCCTGTCCTTGGTGCTGAATTCTGAGTACCTCACTTCCTTGTGGTTCAGGCCATATTGTAACCATTTGTTTTGAATACAACTATCTTAGAAATCTGTAGCATTCTAGAGTTGAAGTGTCATCTAGACTAGACTAGAAATCAACATGATATCTCCAATAAAGCATTCTTGGAAGATCATTATATAGCCTCAGCTTGACCTGCTGCAATTCTCTGGAGAGAAAGTTGATTCTTTGGGGAGCCGGTAAAATTATCAGCATTTTCTTTCTTCTGCAAAGGCAAATTCGGTCTCCTTAACTCTCTCCACTTGAGATCTTGTATTGATTTGAACAAATCGAATCTTTTTTCCTCTGTCAGCCTTTTGGAGAAATATGACAGCACCAACTACCATCCCTGGCCACCCAGGCCATTTCTTATTGATATTTAATATGCAATTACTTCTGTTTCTCTCATGACATGATTTCTGTATCTCTTCCAGCCTATCTCTTGTTCTCTCATAGACAGACTTAACATTATACTTCAGATGTGGGTTTGCCTGCTACACTTGAACCACCCTTCTTCTCGTGATCATTTTCTAAGACATTATTTCTCAAACATCCCAAGATATATTTCTCACTTATTAGGGCCTTCACACAAGTGTTATTTTGCCTGAATCTCTTTTATTTATTCCTTGAAGAACTAATGCCCTCTCATTTTTTAGACTTCATCATTAATATCACATCCTCTGGAAACTCCCTACCTATGTTATCTAAGATTCATCCACACCAGTACTCACTTGCATGCTAACCTGTTCATTGCCTTTAAAATGCTCAGTGTTTTTAAATTGCACTTGTTTTTGCATAGTGTGTGCTTCCTTTGTTAGACTAAGCTCCAGGAGGTAGGAACTCTTGTTTGCTGCTGTATCTTCCATACTGAGTATATTTAACACATAGTAGACACTCAGTATCATTATATGAATGAACAAATGAATGAATGAGGTTACAACTTGTTTCTTGTTGTTTCTAAGTCTCAGTGTTCTCATTTATAAAATGGAAATACTTATTTGAGAGTGAATTGAAAAAAAGATCTTGAATACTGAAAGGTACTAAATAAGTGTGAGTACAGACTGAATTTCACTGTAGCATGAGAGATGTGGTTCTGAGCTATTTCCACCATAGATAGATGAGCCCTAAAGGACTTTCCTTCCGTTAGAGTAGTAAAACTTTCCCCCAGCTGTCTCATTTCCAAAACTCCAGGCGTCTGGGCAGCCTTGATTTCCTCCAAATGGTACCCAGAGTAGCAGTCTCAGTTGTAAACAGTGGGTGGGTTCAGTTTTGTATTGTTTCTTTCCCACTCTTCCCAGAATGAGGTCTGCTGACTCTACTGTTCTCTGTTTCCCCACCATCATTAGCCATGATTGTGAAGTTGAAAGGACCGTAATTAACGGTTGAATGCAAAACAAGTGTGGCAGATTCATGCCGATATCTGTCAGAAGCCATCTCTTGTGGAGCAATGCAGTTGTGTGTGTTCTTTTTATGCAGAAAGAAAATTCTTTCCTGGCCATATCCTTGTTATCACATGGGGACACATTTCACCTGGGTGATGCCTCTGCCAGATGCTGAGCTAAATAAGTGAAGTGAGAAGGAAGGGTGACTATTGTTTGTAGTGTAATCACATTATAATAGTTGGGATAATCTAGGTAGAGCTAGCTTAGGGGGGAAAAAATCTGTGTCTGTGAATGAAGTGAAAGAAACTGTATTTAGTTGTGACCAAGGACTGTTTAAAAATGTTTGCCCGTGGATGGGTTCTCTATGGCATGGGGAGATGGAAGGAGCTGAGACTTGGTCATCAGACTGGGCTTTGAATTATGGCTGTGACTTAACATCTCAAGATATATTATGTGATTCATGATCTACCTCCCCAAGTTTTGGGGAGAGTAAATGACACAATGCATATAAGGCGTCTGTGGCAGTTTATTGTAATATTTGTTCTCTTTCCCCTTTCTCTGGGAAGGGGGTGGAGTTGGAGCATCCTTACCTGGCATATGCCAATTTGTCCAGTGGGCTCCACATGGAAGCACATACCTTCCTAACTCTGGAAGACTTCCTGAACCGTGTCAACAGCTGTTGACTGTCCTGACTTACCCATGTTTTGCAACCCCACCACAGGCTTTATTCTGTTTAACTTTTCATACATGGTGTAAAGCCTGACAGCTGTTCCTATTGAACCTTTTAACATAATTGATCTTGTCTTTTGGGTACAATCTTGCCCCACCCCCCAACCCCATGTCCTTATTCTCCTTTTAGTTTATTAACAGTTCACATGTTAAGTGAGGAAAGCTCAGATGGGCCATGGAATAAGGAGGTGTGGGGGACCCACACTCAAATGAGCTAAGACCACACACGATAATTCCTGGCTTAGGATAAAGTTCTAATCTAACCACTTATGCTGTAGTAACAAACAACCATGAAGTCTCAGCGTATTACCAGAAAAATATTTGTCATTCCTCCTACATGTCCTCAATGAGTCAGCAGAGGGCTCTGCTTATCATTGTCACACTGGAACTCAGGCTAATGGAAAGTCCGTTTGACACGTGCTTTCACAATCGCCAGGGCAGAGAAAGAGAAATGCGGCAAGTAGGGTAACTGATTCTAAAAAGCTTCCACATAAAAATGATATGCAACACTTTCACATTCTATTGACCAAGGCGAGTCATGTGGCCATGCTTAACTTCCAAAACCGAGGCAGTACATTCCAGCTGTGTACCTAAGGGAGAAGGGGGATATGTGAGAACGTCCTAATGACCACCACACTCCCTCATCACACCTACGCTCTCCCTTCAGGTTCCCATAACACCCGGAATCCATCTTGAAGCATCTATGTAGCTCCTACCACAAGTCCTGAGGACTTCCTGTTATTGAGCACCTGCTGTAACCCAGACAGTAAGCAAGGTGCCTTCACCTCTCCCATGGTCGGCAAACTGCGGCTCGCGAGCCACATGCGGCTCTTTGGCCCCTTGAGTGTGGCTCTTCCTAAGCCTTAGGAGTACCCTAATTAAGTTAATAACAATGTACCTACCTGTATAGTTTAAGTTTAAAAAAGTTGGCTCTCAAAAGAAATTTCAATCGTTGTACTATTGATATTTGGCTCTGTTGAATGATGAGTTTGCCAACCACTGAACTACTCCTAACTAGTCTCACAGATAAAATGACTCCATTTAAATCAGTGGCTGTATGGACTGCCAGGAGCACCCTGGGATCTCACAGAGCCTCAGTTACTCCCTGCTGAAGGACTTTTTTTTTTCATCTTTATTGTTGAAAGTATTACATATGTCCCCCTTTTTTCCCCATTGACCCCTTCTAGCCCGTCCCCACCCCAGGCCTTCCCCACACTATTGTTTGTAACCATGGGTTATGTACATATGCAAATAAGTTCTTTGGTTGATCTCTTCCCACCTAGCCACCCAACCCTGCCTTCCCTCTGACATTGGACAGGAAGGGGGACTTTGAAACAGCTCTCTCTCTCGGCCTCCATGGAGGTATGGTAAAGAAACATCTAATGCCCCCTGGGATACTGCTCCACCCTGAAAGACAGTGGTTCTTCTAAGTCTCCCATGAAGTGCGGTGAGAGGCTTTAGAAAACCTCAGATCTCTCCTATGCATCAGTGGCTGAGCCAAGGTAACAGAAAACTGAACCAAATGCCTACACCCTTTTTCTGACTTGTTGGCATAATCCTGTTAGGAGCATATTTCTGGGTTTTATTAGCTCTGTAGCAGCCCTTATGGAAGTGGAGAAGAAGACTGAAATAGATATTTGGAATCCGAGGTTGTCATCACAACCTTTTGATAACCAATTCTGAAAGCGTTGGTGTGGCTTTTGTCAGCAGAGCCTACATTCCATGCCTAGGACTCTTTTCTAGTCCTCCATGGAGCCTGTCTCCTGGGAACCACCAGCCCTCCAGGCCTCTGTTCTACCATTTGAGGCATCGCCTGCTCATGAAAGCTCTGAACTTCTGTTGACACCCTGTTGGGTCTCAAACACCTCCTTCCAGGTGAGAGGGAAATTCCCTGAATGTCATCTTGTACAAATACCAAGATGAGCTCTCCCAGGTTGCTAATTTATTTTTTCACTCACACACAGTTCTTACGGATTTTATTATCATGGTATGAGACCTGAGGGACCAAGAACATTTTCCTTTCAATGCAAATATACTTTAAACTCATTTGGAAAAGGAAATGAAGGTTACACAAATGTTGACAGCTGATAATCTTGTCAGCCTGAGTCTTGAGGCATCAGTGCTCCAGACTCTGTCCTCAAAAGGCTCATGGAAATAGCAACCTAAGTTTCCTTATGCAGCTTTCTGCCTCCATCAGGCCCCATCCAAACTGAGAGTCTCCATGAAGTTCAGTCCAATTGGTCCCCAAATGATGAAAAAGTGGGAAAATCTCTGAATTTGGAAACTGGATGCATGGGTTTCAGTACTGGCTCTGCCATGTTTCAGCTACATGAACTGAATACTAGACTCCAGTTTTCCCATCTGGCATGTGGGGATGAGATGTGCCCTCCCAAGCTCTCTGGGGTCCTTGTGAGTAGGAACAGTAGGTGTGATTACTCTGCACATCCCTCAGCACCTCTTGAATGAAGGTGTTCCAAACGTGTGTGTGCCAATTCAACATATGTGTCTATATGCATACATACACATAAATATTTTAGCATGTGCATATATGCATGTATATATTTGCACATGTATATATGAATGTGTATCTATTCATATTCAGTTAAAGCAAAGTTTTAAAGTAGCTTTAGAATCTAAATGGAAGGAAAGGTATCATTGCACCTGAGGCCTAGTATAGTAGTTAATGAAATAGAAATTATCTCTTACTCTTGAGTTTCATGGAAGCCAAGGCAAAAAGGAAGGGGTGTATGTCAGGTTAGCATAACCTCTCCTACCAGATAGAAAGAAGGTTACATATTTTTCATGAGAGATGCTAAAAGGGGGATTTATCACATATATGACATCATATAAATATATATATGACATCAAACATATATGACATCATATACATATGCATACATATATATATGTATATATATATAATGTGTACATATGTATGTGTGTGTGTGACTATATATAAGGGGCCCTGAAGAGAAACCAGCTAGTATCATAATATCAAGTTTTCTCAAACACCACATCAATGTTATAATTCAATATTAAACTAGAATTTAATGGAGCCATTTACACTCAAGGAATCTGTTTCTTGTGCTATATAATGGCCTTGAGGCTATTAATTAATACCATTAAATAAGATTAATGAATCTCAAGTTTCTTTCCCCTCAGAATTTTTAATGAATATGCTTAGTATGGAGTCTTTCCTATTTTCCTATTGCATAGATTGGCGCTGACCATCTATGTGACCTTACACAAGTGAATTTGACTATTGAGTTTCATTCTCATTTGGACAGTTTTAATGTCCTTAGTATCAACTTTATAAAAATGTTTGGAAATATTAAATGAGACGATGTATAAAAAATTCTATCTGGTGATTGGCAGGCAATAAACATTGCCAGCTGTCATTATTAGAATATCATAGATAGCTGATATAAGGCAGAGTGTGGGGGTGCATGAAGGAAAGAACAAGCAGCATCTAGGGGTGCACAGAGATTTTTAACCTATCAATTAAATTTGAATAATTTGAATAGACTGTGGGCAGGATGCAGGAGGAGGGAGTTCAGGGAGGAGAAATAAAATCGATGAAGTCCCCATATACAGAGACACCCTGGATCCATTGAGGAGAGAAAAATTTCAAAGGAAGTTTGGGAATGTTGCACTTATAGAAAGACAGGTGGAGAAGTGAGACAGTTCTTCTGTGGATTCTTCCCAGAGGCTGTATTTTGGTCAAGTTTCATCTTTTACATTGTTCTTCCCTCCAAAAACATTCCTAAGTCTTTCCTATCTCAGAAGGGTGGTTGGCCAAAACATTTCAAGTTCTATATCCATCCAGTTGTCACCAAGTTCTTCTGGTTCTACATTCTAAATTTCTCTCCAATCCATATATATTTCTCATCTTCAGTGTCATCATCCTGGTCCTGAGTACCATTATATCTTGCCTGGGAAACCCCAACAGCCTCTTAATTGGTCTTACCAAATCCATCCTTCCTTGTCTCAAACCCATTCTCCAACAAGAAGTGTAAATCAGTGTTATGTGTATCTTCATTTCCAGGACCAAGAAACCAAGCTGGATTTGAACCTGTGCATGTCAAAATGCTGTCATGATTTTATTCCGGTCAGAGCACACGCCTGGGTTGCAGGCTCGATCCCCAGTGTGGGGAGCACAGGAGACAACTGGTCAATGATTCTCTCTCATCATTGATGTTTCTACCTCTCTCTCCTTCTCCCTTCCACTCTGAAACAAATAAAAATATATTGAAAAATGCATTTGATGGCACAAAGGTGGGTGACAGGGAAATGCAGGAAGGAAAGACAGAGAAAGGCCACGGGTTTGGAGAACCCACAAAGTGGAATCTGACTTGACCGAAACCAGCGGGAGTCCCTAACAGACTCCATATCCCCTACACATCCATGTTTTTCCCTCTCTCCCACCACACGTGGCCAGCCTCCATCCCCCTCTCAATCTTGAAACATCTGCTGGCCCTGCCATTAGCATCAACAAATAATGAAGAGCTGTACTAATAGCAATTATCATAATAAATTGGCCTCTGATTACATCTGTCACCTGAGAATTTCAAAGACTTTACAAACATCAATTAGTAATTACAGCTCAAAGGATGCTCACAGAGAGCAGGGATCATGGAGGTCAGGGAGGAGCTGTGCAGGGAGGCATGAAGGGCAGCTCTCACTGAGGCTGGCTTAGACCTAGGAGTCACCAGTCCCTGGTGCAAGGTCTAAACCTCTCTCCACAAGGTTCAGAAGAACCGCACTGCTGACATCCCAATTAGGGGATAATTTGTTCAGCTGTTCTCCTGCTCTGTCCTGGTGCTGTGGGTGGCAGGCATAGAAAGTAGTTTGGAAAGGGAGCTTACAGACTGTGCAGTTGTCTTCTGATGGCAGAAACAGAAACTGAAGTCCAGAGTGGGGAAGTGAGCACAGTGATGATAATGACAATGATGGCGATGATAAAAATCCAATCGTTCATTAAGCCCTTGCTCTGAGTCGGGGGGAGGGGAGGGTACACAGATAAATAGGATATAGTTCCTGCTCTCAGGGAACCCAAAGTCCAGAGGGGAAGACAGTTATGAAAGCAACTATGCACAATAAACTGTACCAGGAATCCCATTGGTGGAATACCCAGTGTGCAGCTGGAAGCTTAGGGTGGAGGGGATGAGGGGGTGCTTAGCAAAGTCTCATAGAAACAGTAACATTTGAGCTGCATATTGAAAGATAAATGGGTATTTCCCAGGCAGACAACAGGGCAGAGGACATGGCGTGTCCTGCAAAGGGAGCTGCTGGGCAGAGGCCCAAAGGTTGGGAAGAAGGGGTGGGGTTGGTTCCAGGGTATAGAGAGAAGTCTGGACAGAGACAGAAACCAGACAAAGGGGGGAGGCCTTGCATGCCATGCAAAAAGCTTGGAATTTATTCCGTTGAAAGCAGAAAAAATCATCCTGTTAATGGTCCTAATATATATTTATTGCAATAATATAGCTATTCATGTGTAGTCTTCGCAACTTTCGGGCACTTGTGCACTCAAAATTTTGTTCAGCCCAGAGAGATGTGCGGAAGGTATTGCTACTATTCTGTAGATGAGGACACTGTAACTTTTTAATATCTTTTTTTACAAAATTAAGAGATTCATGTGTGTTTTATTTCCCCTTCTTATAGAAAAGATAACATACTATAGATACCTGGAAATCAATTTTTTAGTCGTTCATGGAGGTCTTCCTCATTTTTTATAGGTTACATGGTATTCTGTTATGTAGATATATCTTAATTTATTCAGTCACTCTCACAGGTAGACATATAGGTTGTTTCTCCGTCGCAAACATTTCTGCAATAAAGGAATGTGTACATATGTATTTTGTATTGTTGGAGGCGTGTCAGGGAACATTCCTAGAAGAGGGATGGTTGGATCAAAAGGTTGACAAATCAGTAATCTTCATAGATATTTCTAAATCCCTGTTTTAAGGGTTGACTCAATTTTCATTTCCTCTAGCAATGTTTCAGACTAATTGTTTCTCCACAACCTCGCCAGCAGTTTAATTTTTGACAAAGGTACACATAAGACAATTTTTTAAATTGATTTCAGAGAGGAAGGGAGAGGTAGAGAGAGAGAGAAACATCAATGAGAGAGAATCATTGATCGGCTGCCTCCTGCACACTCGACACTGGGGATCTAGCCTGCAACCCAGGTATGTGCTCTCACCAGGAATTGAACCGTGACCTCCTGGTTCATAGGTTGACGCTCAACCACTAAGCCACACCTGCTGGGCTAGACATTTATCTCAATATAGTAATAATCCCCCTTCTCTTATTGACAGTGAAGTCAACATCTTCTCATGTGTTTAGGAAACTTTTTATTTAACTTTAATTACTTGTGTATGTCTTTTGCCCAATTCTCTATCACGATTTATACATCTTCTTCCTTAATTTTTCAAAGCTATTTATGTATCAGGGATATTAATTCTTTGTGATATATGTTACAATTTTATAGACTTGGCCTGTAGTGTTTTTGACACGCCAAAAAGAAAAAGAAAGAAATGGAACCAAGTGTTTTATTTTTTTCCCCTTTATTGAGTACAGACTTTGAGTCACAGTGAAAAAGCCTTTTCGTATGCCAAGGTTATAAAGGAATGCACTCATATTTGCTTCTAGACCTTGAAAAGTTTAAAAATTTTTTACATTTAATTTTCTGATGTTTGGTATTTATTGTTGTATATGATATAAAGTGTGTATCTAACAATATCTTCCCCCCCCCAATGTCTATTTAGTTGCCCTAGCAACATTTTTTTTAAAAAGTTCATATGTACCCCCAATATCTGAGATGCCACTTTTCTATTTTAAGTTTTTGTGTGTTCTTGGGTCTTCCTCTGAATTTTGCATTCTATTCCACCAGCCTGTTGCCTATTTCCTCACTAGTACCACACTGTTGAAATTAGAGGCTCCGTGCTTTAATATCTGACAGGGTGGTCCCCCCCAACTCAATTTGCCTCTCATGATTTCACAGTTATGGGATATTCACCTTTCATATAAGCTTTAGTGTCAACCTGTCCATCTCCATAAAAAGCCTATTACTAATTTTACTGGGATTGCATTAAATTTATACATTAATTAGGGTGAACTGACATCTTTAAGATGTTGAATTATCCTAGCTGAGAACAGAGGATATTTTTGTACTGTTTGTTCATGTCTACATCTGTTTTTCAGGGGTGTTGTGAAGTTCTCTTCTATAGGTTTCAAGTTTGTTACCAAGTATTTAATCTTTGTTGCCATTTAAATTGAGATTTGCTGCCATGATGTCCTTTGACTGATGGTATGGATACTGTTCACTTTGTATATTAATTTTATACCCTGCTACCTTGTATTATTGATTCTTGTTGGGTTTTCAGATATATTGTTAAATCATTTGCAAACAGAGATAGTTCATTTTCCAAAGATAGTTCATTGATTTCTCTTATCCACCTGCACTGATTAATCCTTCCAGTGCAATATAAAGGGGGAGTGGGCATAAAGGACACCTTACTCTTGTTCTTGATCTTAGTGGTTATGCCTTGACTAGATCCCCACTAAATAAGATGCTGGTTTTAGGACTAAGATATATTCTTGTCATGTTATGAAAGTAACCATCAATTCCTATTTTCTTGAGTTTTGTTTAAAATCAGAAATGGTTGTTAAAATTGTGTCCAATGCTGTTTTGCATGAGTAGAGGAAGTATAATTTTCTCCTTTGATATATTAATATGCTATGTTATAAGAATGGGTTTCTTTTTTATTTTTATTGATTTCTGAGAGGGAGAGAGAAAAAGAGAAATAGAAACACCAATGATGAGAGATAATCATTAATCAGATTCTCTGCAAGCCCCCAACTGAGGATCCAGCCCACAACCTGGGCATATACCCTAACTGGGAATCAAACTGTGACCTCCTGGTTCATAGGTTAACACTCAACCACTGACCCACACCAGCCGGGCTTTCATATTCTTAATAATTTCTCATTTTATTACATTATAATCATAGAATGTCACTTACAATATTTCTGCTTCATGGGACATTACAATGCTTTCTTAATTAGCTCATCTATGGTCAATTTTTGTGACTGTTTCAGAAGCTCATAAGAAGTTTTTCCTCTATTATCAGGCTGTAGGAATTGATACATATCCACAGATCTGCTTACTTATTATAGCTCTTCTATATCTTTGCCTATTTGTTTGCCACTTGATGTTAATTATACTGACAGTAGTTTTCTTCTTCTCTTGCATCTCCAGTAGTTTCTACTTCCTAAAGGTGATTTTTGTGGGTTTTTGTTCATAGATATTCATGGATGTTATGTTTCTTGTTAATTGTGGGTTCAGCATGAAAAAGTGTCCTTTGTTATGTTTAATGTGTTTTAAATGGCATTTTACTCTGTTTGATACCAGGATCACTACTGCTTTTTTTTTTTTTCATTTGCCTTTTATAGTTTCTCTCATTTCTTTATTGTTGCCTCCTTTTTGAATTACTTTATTTTAGGTGTGACTTTTATAGAGAGCAGAAAGTTAGGTGTTGCTTTATGACACAATTTGAATTTTTTTTCACTTAATTATATGAGTTAGGCCTATTCACATTTGTTGATATGACTAATAGAGTTGGTCCTAACTCTGTCATATGTTCTGTATATCATAATTTACTATTCTAATTTCATAATACATGCTATGATGTCTTACTCTTTTATTTTAAAACTTCCTTTGATATTTAGAAAGTTTTGCATTTTTTGTTCTAGTAGTTATCTTTGTGCTTATACTTTTCAATTCTTTTAATATTCTCTTTTCTTATTTAATTTTATCCTATCTAGTTTGTCAGCATTTTTTCCAGCATTATCTATAATAATAAAAGCATAATATGCTAATTAGACTAGACAGCCAAAGGACCTTCTGGACGAAGCCGGGGCTGCGAGAACTGAGGCAAGCCACCACAGCTGTGAGGGCCAAGCCCCTTGCACAAATTTTGTGCATCAGGCCTCTAATGGAGGTATAATTAACAAATAAAAATTATATAGTTTTAAGTAATTTGGAAAACTATGGAATGACTGTGGGATCAGGGCTAACTCCCATATTAACTGGGGCAGCTCAGTCTTAGGGAAGACAAAGTCATGAGTTAAAGTAACTGGAAACTGAGATTAGGGCTAACTCCTATTAAGTAGGAGAGTACAGTAAGAACTGTGTGTATTACACAGGTAACTAGTGATTCTTATCAGGGTGGCAATAAAACTTAACCTAAGTCCCCTGGATAATAAATAACAGCTACTGTAAGACCCTTAATTAGAGACATCCTCTAATTTCAGTAAATAGTCAAAAGATAGATGTGTGGATGGATGGATGGATGGATGAGACTGGGCCTACTCTCAAAATAGAGGTTATGAGTAAGGGGGTATAGGTGTGACAGATTATGAAAAAATAAGGTAAGTGTGCAGATTTGCAAATCTGGTATAGGAAGGCAGTATGAGTGAGGTTAAAATTATGGGGAAGCCCGGCTGTCCTGGCTTAGTGACTGAGCGTTGACCTTTGAACCAGGAAGTTACGGTTCAATTCCTGGCCAGGGCACATGGCCAAGTTATGAGCATGATCCCCAGTGTGGGGCATGAAGGAGGCAACCAATCAATGATTCTCTTTCATCATTGATGTTTCTTTCTCTCTCTCCCTCTCCCTTTCTCTCTGAAATCAACAAAAATATTTTTTAATTGTTAAAACAATAAATTTTTTAAAATGATGGGGAAATGAAACTGTGTTGTACTGTGGAGATAGAACAGAAAATATGAAATGTTTCTCCTCTTTCCAAAGCCTTACGCAATCCAAGCACAAAAAAGTATTACTCATTTCCTATTTATGGAACTGATTGGGGACTTTGGGCATGTGCATACTGGCCAGACTTCCCATACAATAGGATACAGGATACATATTCCAGACTTGCTTGCTAACAGTCACCCAGAAGGACAAGAGAGTGACCCAGGCCTTTGTTACTCTGTACTTGTGTCTAACCAACAAAGACAAATTGGTTATGGAATTAAAAGTGTCAGGAACTTGGAAGAAAGAGTACATGTCAGTGTCATGTTTGTGAGAGCCAGGGAGAGTTAAGCATAATCAGACATGCACCAGGTTACAGAGAACAGATTTTAAAAGATGTGTGGTGGAGGAGGTGGTGTTGGGAAATGGCCCTATTTCATGCATCAACTATGGAAAGGAAGATAGTGCTAATGAGAATTAGAAAGTTCTCTCAAATGACCTAGTGGGGAAGAGAAGGTAGTACGTAGAATAAACCATAGCAGCTACTCAGGATTCCCTTTGATGTAACACACTTTAAACTGTATCTTTAAAGTTTAAATGTATATATTAATGGTCATCTTTGCAGGATGAAGTGACTGAGGGGAGCATGGATAAGCTTCTGAGATGCTGGCAATGTTGGGTGTTTAGATCTAGGTGCTGGCCATCGATGTGCATTTACTTGTGAGAATTTAGCAAATTGTGTTTAAGATCATTACAACCATCTACATACATGTTATACTTCAAACTGATTGTGCTACAGTTTTTAAGATTTAATATATTTCCTTCAAAACTTATTTTTCTTTTTTTTAAAATATATTTTACTGATTTTTTACAGAGAGGAAGGGAGAGAGATAGGAAGTTAGAAACATCGATGAGAGAGAGACATCGATCAGCTGCCTCCTGCACACCTCCTACTGGGGATGTGCCCGCAACCCAGGTACATGCCCTTCACCGGAATCAAACCTGGGACCTTTCAGTCCGCAGGCCGACGCTCTATCCACTGAGCCAAACCGGTTTCGGCCAAAACTTATTTTTCAATGCTTATGTCTGCCTGTTTGTTGTAATAAAAATTGTACTTTTCTTTATTCATTAATTTCCTTATGTGTACTATTCCATGCAATTGCATAGCCCTGTAATCATTTTTGTTAACAGCTTGGTAATACTCCACTGTGTGGTAGGCCACAAATTCCTTTATCATGTCTGTAGGGCTAGATAGATGTGGTGCTCTTCGTTGTCACGTTTATAAAAACACCAGAACCAACATCTTTGAATATAAAGGTTCTTCTACATTGAAGGTGATTCACTGAGAATAGATTCTTAGAGGTAAAGAGATTAGATTGATTCTCTTTAAAGTCTTGATACATAACTACAAATTACCCCCAACAGTGTTGGCTCCTCAAACCCTTGCCCACAGCTATATTCAACAATCACACACAGAATTGGCAAGTTTTCTAATGTAATATTTACAAAATCTTTTTTCTTTGTCTTAATATGAAGTGGGAAGTCCTGCTGACCATCTCTGGTCTCTTAGCACCTCTCCTATGAGATTCAACTTCTCAGTGATGATCATTGTGGTACATGATGATTAGCAGATCTTCTTCAGTTCTCTCCAGTTGTGCTTTCCTTAACTATCTCAGGCTTCAGTTCACTGACCTTTTAACCAAAGAACAAAAATGGAAGCCAAGAAGATGTGAAGAAGTTTGCTTTTTCTACAATCATGAAAACAAAAACAAAAAACTAGTTTGATCACCTTTGTCATCATTTTTAAGTTTTAACTCATTTGTGACATAAGCTTTTTTGGCATCCTATGTAGAGATTTCTACTCTATTTCTATCTTTTTATCAGTTATTCTTCCTTTTTTCCGTATTCCGAATGTGTTTATTAAAAAATTTTTTCTTGCCGAAACCGGTTTGGCTCAGTGGATAGAGCGTCGGCCTGCGGACTGAAAGGTCCCAGGTTCGATTCCGGTCAAGGGCATGTACCTGGGTTGCGTGCACTTCCCCAGTAGGGGATGTGCAGGAGGCAGCTGATCAATGTTTCTCTCTCATCGATGTTTCTAACTCTCTATTTCTATCTCTCTCCTTTCCTCTCTGTAAAAAATCAATAAAATATATTTAAAAAAAAATTTTTTTTCTTGAAATATAGCATACTTCAAATATCATATGAACACCTCAAATGAATACTTCATATATTAAAACCATAATGTGTCATATTCTTTTCACAAATCTGCATTTTCCATCTTATAAAGTAAAACAATTATTTATTTTAAAAAGGAACACTTTCAGTATAAAAACAGAGAGGAAAGAAAACACTTGTCCCAAAGAACAAGTCATGGCAACCCAACCTTCTTTCTTTAAGAGAGTTCTTGGGCTGTTAGGTTAGAGAAATACAATAGACAGGGAATCCATCTCTGAAGTAAATTTGACCCTATTCCCAAGTTATTTTGTGGGAATATGTAGCACTAACACCTGAGTGACAAAGCACTTGGGGAGATGAGTAACTAGTTCAATACTGATGAACAGATGAGTGCCAACGTGGAAGAAGTATTCTAGTGCATGCCACAGAGCTCTACCATTGGCCTTTTTCAGGTTCCTACTTAATTAGTTATCTGGGTGAAGTTCGAGAAAAATTAGGCCCAAAAACTTGCAGATAGTGGAGAATATGGTGATAGGTTGTAGTAATCAGATGAGTCAAGGAAGATGGAAGGTAATAGTGTGTGTGACTGTACTTGAATTTCAGAAATACAACCACATCTGTAGATGTAGACGCAGGCAGATATATTTTGGTTGGGGGAGTGGGGGGAAGAGTTGCAGGTTGTTGGCAAATTTATTGTGATCAATGATAAATTAGGATGTTGTTATGCTAATAGAAGCCCTGTGTAAGTAAGGAAAGTAGAAAAAAAAAGTCACTAGCTAGGTGATCATATGTTGACAAGGCCACATGGAGACTGTTGCTTCCTTTTATAGTCCTTTTTCACTAAGAGGGACAACTGGAGGATGTCCTAGGAGGAGTGGCTAGGATGATTCAAAGGCCTTAGACCAGGGGTGGGCAAACTTTTTGACTCGAGGGCCACAATGGGTTCTTAAACTGGACCGGAGGGCCGGAACAAAAGCATGGATGGAGTGTTTGTGTGAACTAATATAAATTCAAAGTAAACATCATTACATAAAAGGGTATGGTCTTTTTTTTTTTACTTTTATTCATTTCAAATGGGCCGGATCTGGCCCGCGGGCCGTAGTTTGCCCACGGCTGCCTTAGACTCTTATCATACGTGAAATTGTTGAGGAACAAGAATGTTAATGAACTGAAAGCCATCTTACAATATACAGACATCTTTCCTATGCAAAAAAGAGCAGGCTGTCTATGGTTTAGGGCAGCAGTTGCCAACCTTTCGGATCTCACGGACCACCAGTGGTTTGCTGACCACCGGTTGGCGACCGCTGGTTTAGGGAACAGAATCAAGACCATTGAGGAGTCATACCTGAGTTTAACAGAAGTAACAATTTCTAGCATTCAGAAGTGTGCATAGATAAAATAGACTCTGCTGTAGACATTATCATTTCTCTATTTCTGAGTGCATGGGTGACTCCAGGAACCTCGCTAAAGTTAGGCATGGCCACATGACTGGTTCTCGCCAAGGAAACCCGAGTCAAAACTAAAGTGTTGCTTCTGATACAAAGTGTTGTATGTAAATCAAGACTCTTCAGCCTTCCTCTTCTCCTGCCTCAGTGAACACTGAAGCCTTGTGTTGAAGTGCAGGTGCCACTCAGCCTTTATCTCTGAGTGATTGCAATGATGAGAATCTCCCAAAACCACCACACTGCCCTCCCGGACCCAGCCTCACACCTACATCGGACAGGAAACTTGAGTGGAAAATAAGCCTTTGCTGGTTCTAGCCACTGAAGCTCATGGGTTTTGTTATATTTGCATAACCTTTTCTAGCCTAACTAACACAAGTGCCTTCAAAATGCAATTGTTCCTATGAGTAAGCATTAGCAAGGCAACATTGTGTTCCTGAGACACACACACACATTGCATTCTTTGTCTTTTATTTTTATTGCTACACTACAGTCAGACTGTTGTTGGGGGCGTAACTTAGTGAACTGGAATTTTCAGATTGTTCCAGGACTTCCTGGGAGATGATCCTGATAAAATAGGCTATTTATTATCTTCTGTAACTCAACTTCATGCCTAGCAACCCCAAAAATTTATGGATCCTGTCCACAGGGGACCAGCCAACAATGATTAGATAGTTCACTCTGCAAAGATTCTATTGCCACATAAATACACACACACAACATTATCTATGAAAACTGTGGTCTACCAGAAATCTCAGGGCCAAAGTGACTTTTTGAACATGAACTTCTCAGTTTGGAACTTAAACCTTCATATTGGCAGGCTATTGCCACGTGTCTGTTTCAGTCTGTGCATATAGATGCATTAGTTACCTACTAGAGGCCCGGTGCACGAATTCATGCATGGGTGGGGTCCCTTGGCCTGACCAGTGATCGGGGCCGATCGGAGCCATTTCACCCAGTCCCGATTGGGGCCAATTAGAGCTAGCTGGGGGGAGGGACCTCAGGAGGTTGGCTGTGGGAGCACACTGACCACTAAGGGGCAGCTCTTGCATTGAGCGTCACAGCTACCAGCCAGTCGTCTGATCATAATGGTCACTTAGGCTTTTATATATATAGAAAACAAAGTTTCCCAAGGATGCCCTTGGTTCCATCTACAAACCCATGGGTTCTCTCAGGAACCCATGCAGCTAAATAAAGCACACAGCATGCCATCATGTGCCCACTTAGTGTTGTTGTTAAAGTTGTTCTCTGGTGGGCAATATCTGACATGTTTATACAGTGGTTTTGTCTGGGGAAGATGCTTATGAGGTGATGTGAACCAGGAAGTGAAAGGAACAAAGTGTGTGCCTAGACTGAAAAGAAATGGAGAAACAGAATTAAAAAGTGATTCCAATGGGGGGAAAATGGAAAGGACAAATTTAAAATTATAATTAAAAATACATATTAATCCATATATATGCAAATATATATATTTTTCTGTATATAGCAAACCAAACCCACAACTAATTAATGAGAGCCTTACTTTTGTTGTTCACAGGAGACCAAAATCAACTGTGTTCGTCTTGCTACGAAAGGTATGTTGGCATGTTCTTTTCTGTCTTCAGCCATTCTTTAGTCACTTAAGTATTCCTCCCTCTAGCCCAGGGGTGGGTAAACTTTTTGACTCGAGGGCCACAATGGGTTCTTAAACTGGACCGGAGGGCCGGAACAAAAGCATGGATGGAGTGTTTGTGTGAACTAATATAAATTCAAAGTAAACATCATTACATAAAAGGGTATGGTCTTTTTTTTCAATAGTTTTATTCATTTCAAATGGGCCGGATCTGGCCCGTGGGCCGTAGTTTGCCCACGGCTGCTCTAGCCACACAGGGAGAGGTTAGGCAACAAAAACAAGAAAGAATTGTTAATTTTAGTGGAATCATTTGCATCTAGGCATTAATGTATACCTGGCTGTGTATATATTAATAACACAGTGCCTAAAGGATAGCAAGAGCTCAGAACATATTTGTTGAATCAGTGGATGGATGAACTGGTACAATAATCAGTGGGTAATATAAATTTACTCAAATATTCTTCTGCTATATATTCTTGAATTTAGATCTTTGTTTATGTTGAAATTTTTAAGCATGTCTATTAAACCAATCTTATGGGTTTTGTACTTTATTCAATTGGCACATGGCTTTCAAAAATGAGGTGATTACTGTTGATGCCTTTAATAATGAGAAAAGAAACATGGCTTTATTTTGTAGTTGGCGTTTTCAACACTTCCTCCAAAAACTAAGGCGGCGTTGTTCAGGCTCATCACTTTTTTTTTTCCTAATTATAACTGAATTGTCTGCCTCTTTCAATTGGTACATGTTTCTGTTTATTACTCTTTTTAAAAAATCGATGAATAGTTTGTTATTTAACCTATTACAGGGTTGAATAGTTAGCTATCAGGTTTATCTTTTTGTTATAGAATTGCTATTTTTAACAGCTATCCTTCCAATATAAACACACCAAAATTGGGCAGTTCTATTTTGTTCCCTGCTTTTATTGACAGCATATATAGTTTTATAGGTTGCTTCCTTAGAGATGACCATTATAAATATAGTCATAGATATAAAGTATAGATAAAAACAATGACACAACTACATATATATGTATGTATGTATGTATGTATATATATAATATGAATATATAGATTCATATATATATGAATATATAGACACATGCACACATATAGAGAAAATGCACAGATATATGGGGAGGGGAGACAGATTGAGACATAGAGAGACTGAGAGAAAGAGAGAGGGGGAGGGAGGGAAGAAGGGAGGAGGAGATAGAAGAAAAGAATATCTACGGTTATTTGGCAAACATGTGCCAAGACCAGCCAAGCACAGCTTTTACAACCTTGAAGAAAATAAGATCAATTTGTAGGCAGAACAGAGAAGATGGGAGAGGACAGGGAGAAGACAGGGCACTAAGGGCTCATTGTAATAAGAACTCCTCCTGATTTCACAGAAGTCATGAGGGGTCAGCATGTCCCTAACTTATTCCTTCTGGGGAACTCAGGCTACTAGACAGAAAGAAATAAAATACCCTTTGTGAGGAGGCCAGGAGAACTGATGGCCTGCAAGCAAAAGTGACACAAATCACAGCCTTGCAGACTTTTCCCCTGAAGAAAACAGATCATCTGGAAGAGGGACACCATCCATTGGGTAGCTCTAGAGCTCTAGGCGGCAAGCAGGAAAGCTGGGTGCCTGCGGTGACCGGCTGCCTGTGTAAGCAGAGAGAAGGAACTTACGTAGAAACCCTCCCTGTGATGCTGCTCCATGCTTCCCCTCTAGCCTTTGATTTCTAAACAAGGGAGGGTTGATGTGGTCGTTCTGCCCACCATGGGGTATGTGGGCATCTAAGGATACCCTCTGAGACATAGGCCACCTAACAAGTAGTTTGTTGGATCATATCTTAAGAATTGGGAACATGTGACTGGACAAGCAGTAGGTATATATGGGGACTCTGAGAGTGCATACCACCATGCTTCCTGGGACGTTGAGGACCCACTGTGCGCACACAGAGGCCCATCCTGGCATGCTGCTGCCGAACCACCTTGCTGGTCTGTGGGAGAACTGAGTGGTCCTTATAGAACTGCAGCAGAAAGCTCTCACCTCTCCTCAGCACCCTTAGGTTTTCTCCTCCTGTTTGACCTTAGAGATCACAGTCACCCTTATTGGAATGTGTGCACCTAGAAGGTCTGGAGGGATAGCAACACATGAATGAATGATATGTGCCCAGCTGGCCATGCCCCAGCAGAGCTTTGAGGAGTCGGGAGTCAGAGTGGCTCTGAGCAGCCACACCGGGGTTTCCAGTTCATTGAGGGCCGTCACTGTGGCCCCGAGAGCGGGGCTCCAGCAGCACATGGGAACGGGGCAGGGAGCTGGATGATGTAGAATGCCCTCCACCACGCCTCAGGAAGGGATACCACACAGCACCCATCAGATAAGAGGGCACTTGGTGACTGCAGAGCAAAGACGAGGGAAGGGACCTGCGTCTGGTTAGTGTCTCTGTGCCTGGCATTGCTAATGGAGCATCCTGGTTCATTAAATGCCAGGAGCCGGTCCATCCTTGCTGTTTCAAGGGACCTGGCATATATGGCATACTGTTCTTAATATATTTGCTCACCTTCTTGGCACTATGTGTTTTAACCAAGGTCACCTCTCCGAGAAAGGTTGTTTCCCCAGGTAGAGATTTTCCCCTGAAGTTAGGGAGGGAATAAAACCTCTTAACTAAGTGCCAGGCGGGTAATTAATCACTTTAACTACTAACAATCATGCTTAAGCTACATAATCTTTACTCCCTGGAATGGAGATCAGCAACGCCCTAACCTTTGGAATAGAGATTGATAGTATTAGAATCAACTGGTATAAATACAGATGCAACAAGACAACAGGAGGCAGACCTCAGAAGACAGACCTTAGAACACAGAACTTAGAACACAGAACTTAGAGACAGAACTTAGAAGACAGAACCTACACAGAGCCTAGAGACAGAAGAACTTCGCTGGAAAGAACATGGCAAAAGATCCTGGGTAGAACCTGTCTACAGAACTTGCCTGGAGAACCTAGAGACAGAACCTGGCTACAGAACCTGGTGACCGAACTTGGCTGGAGAACCTAGCGAGAGAACATGGCTACAGAACCTGCCTAGAGATCCTAGGCAGAACTTCTCTGGAGATCCAGACCAGAACTTGGCTGGAGATCCTGGCTAGGCTGCTGATCAACTGAACGCTGTCTCCGTGTCATTCCTTCTTCGCCGACTCCGTCCACACCTTTGGGGACCCCTGGACCTGCTGGGGTTGGACCCCAGCAATTAAAGGCAAACCCCATCTAAATCCATGCACTGCCCATGGGGCCTCTGTATCAGGATCGAAGGCTAGGAATCAATATTTAACCTGTCTCTTTCCTGAATCAAATTTCCCTCTTTGTGGGTTTGCTGAAAAGACTATTCTTTTTAATAGAGGAAAATACGATACCGGGAATCCCTCAGGCGCCAGGAGTATGGGAAGTCCCAGTGGCAGATTCCACGGGCCATCTGTTTCCTCCAGGCTCCTCCACCTCTGGCATTACGGCACCTCCTCAAGTGTCTGCCAGCGGCATCCAGCCCCTGGCGCGTGAGCTTCTGTGCAGGCTCGAGGCCAGGGCTCTGGTGAGAAAGCAGCTGCCTGTGTCCTGTCCCTGCCCGTGGTGACACCAGGCAGTGTGTGTGGTTAGCCCTGTGAGTCTCGCAGAACTGGAGGGCTGCCACTCGGAACGGAGCAGCTCCGAACACACACGCAGGGCCATGCTGACCTGACCCCAGGCTCCGCGCATCTTCTGTGAGATGCCACACCTTGTCTGCGTGTCACGTCACTGTGTGTCACTCCAGTGGAGTGCTGCCCGGTTTGGAGGGTTGCCAAGAAAAGGACCTGCATTGGTTTTCTGTGGCTGTTGTACCAAATGCACACAGATAGAGTGGCTTAAACAACAAAACGTACTGTCTCACAGTTCTGGAGGCTACAAGTCCGCCATCAAGCGCCGGCAGGGTTGGTTCCTCCTTAGGGCTGTGAGGGCAGGACCAGCTCCAGGCCTCTCCCCGGCTTCTGGTTGTTTGCTGGCAATCTTTGGGGTTCCTTGTCTTGTAGAAGGACCACTCCAATCTCTGCCTTCACCGTCACATGGCGTTCTCCCTGTGTGCATCTCTGTGTCCAAATTTCTCTGTACAAGAACACTGGTCATAGTGAAATTAGGGGCCCACCCAATTCCAGTATGTCCTCATCCTATCTAATTACATCTGCAAGGACCCTATTACCAAATAAGGTCACATTCTGAGGTACTGGGGGTCAGGACTTTAACATTTGAATTTAGGGGGGAGCCACTGTTCAACTCCAAATAGGAAGCATGCAGTTAGGGGCGTGTCCATGGGGTTCCCACCGGAGCCTCTGTCTATTCGCCATCCACAGTGCGATCCCATAGCTTTCAAGGCTGTGCAAGGAGCAGGAGCCAGCCCTGCCAGGGTCTGGGGGGTTAGAGGTCCAGCTTTGGCTGCTGCTCCCTTCAAAGGTGAGTGAGATGAGGTGGCCTCAGGCAGAGGACCCCGGTCTGTAGCAACAGGACCCACCTCAGACCCAACATGAAGATGGAGCATCAGGTGCTGATCCAATCACGGTCTGGGGGCTTAACAGGCTGGGCTTCCTGGGGAAGGAACCAGCACTTCCCTCCATGTTGACCACTAATTTGCCAATCAGGTGTTGCCACAGCAGGAAGTTCCTGGCGCATGTAGGCATTCGAAAAATGCCTGCTGAAATGAGCAAAGGCATTGGAGTCAGCATCTCACTGCAGCAAGGCTCAGAGGCCTTGGGGGTCTCCCTGGATCTTCCTGAAACTCAGCCGCATCCCATGTAAAGCGATCCCCATCTACCCGTTCATAGAACCTTTTGAACATACCTACTGCCAGTGGTTTGCTGATAGACCTGGTCTTTGTCAAAGAAAAACCCTCATTTGTTGTCTTTGTGGATATTCATGTGTAAATATCCCCTCCAGGTCCAGTTTCACATTGCCAATGGTTTAACAACTGGCTGGCAAAAAAGAAAAAATGTTGAACAACCAGCTCTAGACAACTGGTATAAGCCAGCTCCAGCATGCCAACACCTCTCCCACCATTTCTTTGATATGATGATATGATATGATAAACTTAAAAGTGTTTTATTTACTGCAAAGTATTTTGGAATTTTTTTTATTATTATCCATGACTGTTATTTCCTCCATGGAGTCAGCTCCTCGATGAGCATGCGTGAGCCAGGCATCTTGAAAAGAACTTGGGATTTTCTGGTGAGCTGGCAGGCATGGTTCCTGTCCCCAGCAGGCTCACAGTCTAGTGTGGACACAGACATTGTATGGATGCTTTTACAGATAATTGTGACCAGTGTTTCCAAAGAGAATCGGGACTGAAGTTGCCCATGTAGTCATGGCATGCGTGCCCCGGACAATGATCTCGGGCTCTGCTCCTCGGGACTGGTACCGTGTAGGAGGCTTTTGCCTCCCTGTCCCAGCACCACGCCTTCTCCACTAGCACAGGGATTGTGTGGTACCCAGAGCAAGGGTGGGATCTGGGAGGCCAGCTGACTCAAACCTCAAACTGTGTGGGGATCCACCCTCCTGGCCCACCTCTTCCCCATCCCCACAGGAAGAGCCAAGTACCCTGTGTTTAGAGAGGATCCAGCTGGTGGATCCACATGTCACCGGGGACAACTTTCATTTATAGAGGCAGATCAGAACCTTAAGTTGAAGACGCAGCTAAGGGACTGTGGGGTGGGTGTGTTTGGTGTTTGTAATAGAAGGGTTAACTCCAGGGTCAGGATGCGCTCATCTCAGAAGCCTTGGGGCAGTCTTTTCCAGTGATGGGGGCTGTGGTCACTTCCCCAGATTCACATTCTTCTTTATCTCCTACCTCAGCTGGGGTCTGCTGTCATTAGCTTTGACTTTGAGGAACCTAGTGGGGAAGTGGAGTTTATCAAAGAGCAGATGAAGAAGAAAGGGAGCAGTCTTAAGACAGCTGCCCTGCAGCAGAGCCTGAGGCAGGGATTTGGTGCATGGGAGGTTCTGAGGGAGGGCTCTTGGAAGAAACCTGTAAGAGAAGGAGGGAAGTAAGACAGGGAGTGAGAAAATGCTGAGCAAGAATCTATCCTGGTGGAATGTAAATTTCTCCAGAGTTGTTCTGCCTTGAGACAAGAAGATCAGGGTTGCTACCTCCTCCCCCATAGCACACAGTCCTTGGCACCTCCTCTTCTCCTCCCCCCTCCCTCTCCAGGATCTCTCAGGTGGCTCCAGGGGAAATGGCACCCTTGAGACTTGCACAGGTCTCTGGAGAAGGTCTCTGGTGTAAGCCTTTACACCTTTAGCCTCAACACTCACAGCATCTGGCAGATGGCACACCAACCTGAAGAGAAGATCTGGGTACCACAGGGCTCTTATTATATAAAGGCTGTATTTCACCATTGGGTTGAGGCATAGCAACAAGCCAATTTATTGCCTCAATTCAAGAGCCAGAAGAAAAAATTAAAAGCCCTTTGCTTGGTCCACTCTAGCTCTGGGAACCTGCCCAGAGTTCTAGAGAGAGAACTGCGGACAGTAGGTAACAAACATTAAGTTTTGGTTTAGAAACAAAAAAAAAACTATTATTCAGACTTTGAAGTGGGGGAGGGCACTAAAGAGTCAGAGTGCAAAAAACAAACCAAAAAAAACACCACACCAATCGATTTAAAAAGTAAGATTTGTTCTGCAGTTAAAACAAGAACTGTGAGAAAGGGCAAGTAAGAGAGTGAGAGATACACTTGGACCCGTTCAGTAATGTTTACATTTGGAAGATGAGGCGTGGACTCAGTTTAGGAACCAGGTTGAAGATGTAAGCTAAACATGCCCCAAGTGGCCCTTAGAAAATGGATCACATGAAAGTTGGGGATGGGATACTGACTTCCAAGGTGCTGAAGCTCCATTGAGAGATAAAACAACCCTTCCCATGGCAGATGATCCTCCCATCGGGTGGAAGATGGTCCAGGCTGCAGCTGCTGCAGGTGGTACCCAGGTCACTCAATCCATGTCTTCTGGCTCAGACATGGCAGGCTACGGGAGAATGGTTTTTGCTCTGGAGGCTCAGTTCATGCACCATACCAGTCAGCTCCTCTTCTGGAAACTGACACTCAGTTCCATCCAAGCCCTTTACCAATTGATTCTCTGTTGGTCTAATTCTTCCCCTGCTTCCCTGCATACACCCTTCCATGCACTGTGCCACTTTCTATTGCCCACAGGCCCTGCATTCACAAGAGTTGTGTGCATGACCTGCCCACTTCCTGCCCTCCAGCCTCATCCAGGCTTTATTCTTATTTACTACAGACACTCCAGCACATTGTTCTTCTTTTAGTTCTTCAAAACACATCAAGCTCCTTCCTACCTCAGGACCTTTGCCCATCCTGCCCCCTCTGCCTGAAATTATCTGGCCACCATATGCATCTGCTTAACAGGCATAACATCTTTCTGACTGTAGCTGAAACCTCATTTCTTTATAAAGACCATCCTGACCTCCAATCTAATATATATCCCCAGCATTCTCCACTCTCATTGTACCCAGTACTTTTTTCAAACCATTCATCATGTTTACTTGCATGTTGACTGTCTCTCGGCTAGATTCTAAGTGAAGTGAAAGGATTATGCCTATTTTGAGCACTGTTGTGTCCCCAGATCCTAGCATACGTTGGTGCTCAATAAAACATGTTGAATGAAAAAAGGGATAAATGAATTGATGTATCACTTGATTAATAAATTAATCAATAGATAGATAGAATGCTAACATGTCAGTCTTCCACGGTTTCATTTTTTCAAGCTACTTGTCAGAACTATCTCTTGGAAAGTAGAAGTAAAATGATAGAGGTGGGGATTAACTATGTGATCTACAATCCCCACTAATAAAAAGACCACCCAAGGCTTTGCTTGGTACCTGCTGTGACAGGGACCTCACTAGTCCCCCAGGGAGTTCCTTCCACCATTGGACACTCAGTTAGAGGGAGCCTCAATGTCCTGAGCTCAAACTGGTTCCCTAGTATTAATCTGCCGCTCAATCTTTGAGGCCAAATAGGTCCTGTCTGCCTTTTCTCTTTCCAGAAAATAAAATTCACTTCCCTTGACTTGCTCTCCCTACCCCGGTAGAGTTGAGCAGGTACTTGCTTGTCGGCTGTCTTCTCTCTAGAACAGTGGTTCTCAACCTTCCTAATGCCGCGACCCTTTAATACAGTTCCTCATGTGAATACAGTTCCTCGTGTTGTGGGGACCCCCAATTTCATTGTGACAAATTGAACATCATTAAAGCATAGTGATGAATCACAAAAACAATATGTAATTATATATGTGTTTTCCGATGGTCTTAGGCGACCCCTGTGAAAGGGTCATTTGACCCCCAAAGGGGTCGAGACCCACAGGTTGAGAACCGCTGCTCTAGAACCTCTCTGGACGCCCACAAGCATCTTCACTCCCATCTCTGGCACAGCCATCAAGGAAGCACAGCTGGCTCTGCCGACTCCCGCTGGGTGCACCCAAGTGGCAGTTAGAAAAATCAGCTTTGATTTGATTTGCAAACTGAGACGAGTCATTGAGATAAAATACATCTGGAAACTCATAAAGCCCTTTGCAGAGCTCCTTTGCAGAAGACAGCCACAGTTTTAATCTAGTAAACACTTTCTAAGGATGATTAAAACCAACGCTCAGAGTAGGTGCTGAAAGCTAACCTCAGTAATGAAGCATGAGCTAAGGGGCCAGAGTCAGCAATAGCTCCATGGTGCCCGGTGGTCATGGTGGACTAAACCCATTGTCCCAATGGCAACAGACAAGCGATTTGGGCGACGGCCTTTTGTAAATGTGGCTCAGCCATTATAAAAAGAAGAGCATTTCATCCAGTATTTTCTCTTCACTCTCCATAGTGGATGGTCACCCCTGCAGACAGTATCTCCAGTGAGATGCCCTTATTTTTCAGATACTAAGACTAGAGCTGAGAGGGGGAATGATGTGGCCATGGCTTCCTTGTCCACAGGAACAGCATGCACAGGTGATATGAGAAGCCAAGAGAGAAGTAGGAATTGTCTGCTGAAGATGGAAATGCCTGCCCTTCCCTTCCCCATTGGTCCAATGCTATATGGAAGGTCCTATATTTTACGTACAAACTTTCCCTGAGCAGTTGCATGGAATAATGGGGAATCAGAGACACCAGGATTGAAATCCTGCATCCAAACCTTTAACTGTTTGACCTTGGACAAGTCCCAACCTATGAGTCCATCACTTCACTTTTAAGCCTGAGATTATTAGTTCTTTCTCCTGATTATTTGAGATAATGCCTGGGAAAGGTCAAGAAAATAATAGATGATAAACAACTTGAGCTTCCTTCTCTCTTTTAGACCTTCTCTGATATGAGACCTGGAGACTGAGGTCTACTCAGCACATCTTTCTCTCTGCTGTTCTCTAAGGAAGAAAAGGAAAGACTGGACTCTAATTACATCTCATACAATTGTACAAATCAGGCTTTTGTCAAATAGACTCCAACTAGATTCAGAGTGCAGAAGTAAAGGGGATAGGAATGATGCTGGTCTCGGCTTTTAGCATTTAACCTTTTCATTAATAGGTCATTGTATTTTGATGAGATCATACATAACAATAATATATAATTATTAACAAAGTATAGGATCTTGCTCATCCACTTGCTGACCTTTGACTGTGACACTTTTCCTTTTCTCATCATCTTCCCAGAAATTTCAAAAGGGTCTCAGGACCAAAGGATGCCCAAATGTCGCCATGGTAACCGGAGTAGGGGCCATAATGAGGGACCACTTGTGAGAGGCCAGACTGTAGTGACTAGTCGATTGGAAAACTTTTGGTTGCTCTTCAGTCCTTAGAAATCCCAGATTTTCAGAGGGGAAAGCCCAGGGTGTGTGTTTGAGGTTTGGATAGAATGGTGCTATTCTTCCCTGGCCAAGCTCACTGAGATGAGTTTTCCATGCTGGGGCTCTCAGAATTACGTGAGTGTAACAAGGTCTCTTGACCCGTGTCCCCTTTGCTTTCACCCAGTCAGTGTCTTCTAGGTCCTAACAGGCTAATAGGATAATATGGATTTTCCTGAAGGTCCTGTGACAAAAATGGAGGAAGAGAAATAATTATAAGTGCACCATAAAATAACTAAAGATTACCTTTAAATATCCCAACCCTTTCTTTAACATTTGTCTTGCTATAATAGCTGGTACATCTTACTAGTTTTCTGTTGCTTACCTACCCCCTACTCTGTAGATTCTCTACAACTGCCACCCTCCCCAACAGACACACACACACACATGCCTACCTTCTCCACACCCCACTCAGGAAGACAAAGCTGGTGTCATGGAATTCAGGAAAACAAAAGCCAAGATCAACTTGTCCTTCAAGCATGTCCCTGGGAAGTCTCAGTTCATTCCTGTAAACTGGAAATGAGAATTATCTACTCAAGACCTTGACTTTAGCGCAAATGTGTTGTTCAAAAGTAGTTGCATCTTACAAAGGAAATAAGAGGTCTTTTAAAATAAGGGGTCAAAGAAAGAGAAAAATTTGGGTAGGCTGGAGACAAATATCTATATCTATAAAAGGCTTATATGCAAGTTGTCCCCTCGGGAGTTTGATTGCTCACTATGATATGCATTGATCACCAGGAGGCAGCACGGGATGAAGGAAGGACCCGGCTGGCAGCCGTCAGCCAGGGAAGAAAGGCCCTGGCCGGCAGCCAGAAGGCCCCAATTGGCCCTGATTGCTGGCCAGCCCTAGGGACTCTACCTGTGCATGAATTTTGTGCACCAGGCCTCTAGTTATAAACAAAGATAATAAAGCTCCATTTGAGCTTTCATTGATGGATTTTCAATGTTGTGTTGAAGTTGAAGGTAAAGGGGATATGTAAAATAACCACCCATTGTGTACCAGTCATGTGTATGTTGACATAAGTTACAATGCAATGATAGAACTAAAATCTGGCCCATATTATGCACTAAATAAATAGTCATTATTAATTTCCTTACTAAAAACTTGAAGCCATACTGGCTCAAATGGGTTAAATAAAGAGCTCAAGGTGCTTCAGAACTATAGCTGAGATCTAACTCCAAAGCCCATGGCATTTCTATGGCACCATTTTGAATCTTATCAATACCATGGTCTGGGTTATATTCCATGGACCACTGTCAGGGTTCCCTGACTCCTATTTTTTAACTCCTTCTCAGGATTTTATTTCCAGAAATAGTTGATAATAGAATCTTTAGGGTGTAATGGGTCTTTGGTTTCTCTTCAGTGGTGTCCAAGCCAAGTCCTGGGATCTGGAGCAGAAAACTCAAGGAGCCATCAGCTGTCTTCACTTCCACAACATATTGAAACTAATAAACCAAGAAATTAGTTTGTCTTCGAGGTTATCTGCTTCAATACCATCTTTAGCTCATCAGCATCTTTTTGCATTTAACATTAATTGCTTTAGAAGCGGCGGGGGGTGGGGGGGCGGGAAACAGAACAGAAAAGAAGTCTGAGGTGCTGGGCATTCTGACCTGCTTTTTTTCTGCATGGTCTCAATATGTTCATCATGTCTGACATATATACTAGTACATATGAGCATTCTCAGGTATGTGGTTGAGGCACAGTTTGAAAGAAGAGTGATAATTACCATATTGAACAAGGTTGAAGAGGAAGGAGATCTTCTGAGCTGAGGAAGGGGCATGTGAAATTCTTTAGGATATAAGAGAGCATGCATAGGACAAGGCAAAGCAGCAATGGCTGGAATGCTATGTGACCAGTGGAGGCCACATGTGATGAGAGGTGAGGTTGAAGTGGCCAGCGAGCCCAGGACACCAAGGACCCTGGGTGGCCCCATGGCGTACATATGCACATTGTCCCGAGACGGGGGAGTTCCTTGGAGGTGCTGAAGCAGACTGCCTTTGTCCAGAAGGCCACCTATTCACAGGTTAGAAAATGGGCCAGAGAAGGGCTTCTCGGGCAAGGACAGGCGGGAGCCGGGGAGAACAAGAGGATGCTGCTGAAACGCCAGGTGGAAACATGACTCATCTCTTCTCCCAGGCCTTCCATTTCTTTTTCTGACATGCAAGGCCAACAGTGTTTGTCTTGCCTATCTCAAAAGATGGGAAGGAAAATTAATAAAAATAGCCACTTAGAAGAGGGGTTGCAAACATTTCTGTGAAGGGCCAGATACTAAATATTTTTTTAGCTTTGCAGGCCATGTGGTCTCTGTCAGAATGATCCGACTTTGTCATTATAGCACAAAAGCATAGATCATACATATAAAATAAACCTGGCTGTGTTCCAATAACATTTATTTATGGACACTGAATTTTGAACTTTATATAATCTTTTATATGTCAGAAACTATTTCTCTTCTTTTTACCTTTTTCTCAACCATTTGAAAATGTAAAAACCATTGTGGGCTCATGGCCACCCAGAAAACAGCCAGTGGGTGGTTGGATTTGGTTCATGAGCCATCATTTGCTGACCTCTGCCTGGGAGTGTGCTTTGAAAACGGACATCACCCACCTCGAAGGGAGGAGTATTATGCTTGCTGTTGACCAAGTTTATTGTTGGTTACATTTTACAGCACCTCGCGGCTGTTAGTCAAGCTTGCCCTTCCTGTGAATTTTTGCAATTATATACTTCCTGTTTACCAGTTGGTCTGAAATGCCCTGGCTATTTCTCTGTTTTGCGTAAGAACTTCATGCGGTTTTGTGGATGAATCACCAGAGAAACCAGCAGCCTTTGGCCAGCGTAGGACACCTTCATGCCTTCCGGTTCACCTTCTTTAGAGAGGCAAGTGGTGGGTTTGAAAGGACAGGAACATCAGTCAGGCAATCCAGGGTTTGGCTCCCGGCTCTGCCAGTTATTACATCTGTGACCTTGGACAAGTTACCTTAGTTCTCTAACTCATCATTTCTTCATTTGTTCATTCATTTACTAGTACTTAACAGATACTCAATGAGTACCTACTATGTGCCAGGTGCAGTGCAAGGCCACAGAAGTATACCAGTTAACGAGACATTACTGTGGCCTCCTTCAAGGAGATTATAGAAATGAGGGGAGAGCAGCCATTTATAATACAGTGGGACAGGTGTCTGTCCCTAGAGAGAAAGACCTGAGACCTGAAGAATCAGAA
>NW_006290680.1:2497694-2500497 GCF_000327345.1 Myotis davidii | reverse complement strand
TGAGCAGTACTTTCTCAACTCTTGGATCACACAAGCATGATAATGTTTCCAATTCCAGTCCCTTAACTCATCACCTACCCCAGTGATGGCAAACCTTATGAGCTCAGCATGTCAGCATTTTGAAAAACCCTAACTTAACTCTGGTGCCGTGTCACATATAGAAATTTTTTGGTCTTTGCAACCATAGTAAAACAAAGACTTATATTTTTGATATTTACTTTATCTATTTAAATGCCGTTTAACAAAGAAAAGTCAACCAAAAAAATGAGTTTGCGTGTCACCTCTGACACGCGTGTTATAGGTTCACCATCACTGCTCTAAGACATGGCTTCTCTATCTTGGCACAAGGGACATCTGGGGGCAGATAATTCTTTATTGGGGCCGGGGTGGGGGGGCAGGGCGGAGAGGGGAGAAGCTATCTTGGACATTGTAGGACGGTTAGGAGCATCCCTGGCCCCTATCCATTGGATTCCGGTACCACTTTATCTCTGAGTTGTCACAACCAAATAGATCTCCTCACATTCCAAATGTTCCTGGAGGGGCAAAAACCCTGAGAATTGCACTGTTAAGTAAAAATAGCATTTCAGCTGTAACATAATTTTAAGTTTTTTTAAGTCACCTTAGAAAACTAACAGGTGAAATTAATTTAAACACAGTTCATTGAACACAATGTATACAATAATCATCATTTTAACATGTAATCAATATTTTCAAATTATGAATGAAAGATAGTTTACATTCTTTCTTTGCACCGAGTCTTTGAAATCTGGTGTACATTTTACACGTGGAGCACTTCTCAGTTCAGACACTACATTTTAAACAGTTAAAGTAAAATGTAACCCTAAAAAAGGTCAACACTGTGCTTACAATCAAGCACGGCTTCTGTTTTAAATTTAAATCCGTTGACATGAAATAAACTTTAACATGCGGTTCCACAGCCACAGGTCACGTGCTCAGAAACCACGGGTGGCATTGTGGGCAGTGCAGAGTTAGAGGTTCAAAGGTCTTGACGGTCTCTGTGCCCAGCTGCTGAACAGAAGTGAATGTGCACAGAATGGAGGCTCAGTAAACAGCCAGTTCCCTGTATCCCATTCCCCCTGCCAAGCTTCCTAAAGACTGACTTTCCGGAGCTTTTGAATGGGGCTCCCCCAGATCTGCTGGTGCAGCCCCACTGGGCCCACCGCCCAGCCTGGGCTCGCATGGTACTAGCCCAGGGGAAGTCGGGCTGGGGGAGGGAGCCTGGGCATCACAGGGGAGACCTCCCGAGGCCTCCGAGTGAGCAGTAACAGGCACTGCACACTCGATCTTGGCTTCTGCTTCTGTCCTCTCTTGCTTACAGAAGAGCTGCTTTCCCATCCTTTGGGGAGGGGCACAGATCAGCTTTCAGTACAGAACAGAGATTCAGTGTGGCTGCTTTCAAAACCGAGGGGCAGAGTCTGGAAGAAAGACGGTTCACCTTTAGAGAGGCAAGTGGTGGGTTTGAAAGGACAGGAACATCAGTCAAGCAATCCAGGGTTTGGCTCCCGCCTCTGCCAGTTATTACATCTGTGACCTTGGGCAAGTTACCTCAGTTCTCTAACTCATCATTTCTTCATTTGTTCATTCATTTACTAGTACTTAACAGATACTCAATGAGTACCTACTATGTGCCAGGTGCAGTGCAAGGCCACAGAAGTATACCAGTTAATGAGACATTACTGTGGCCTCCTTCAAGGAGATTATAGAAATGAGGGGAGAGCAGCCATTTATAATACAGTGGGACAGGTGTCTGTCCCTAGAGAGAAAGACCTGACACCTGAAGCATGAGCAGTTGGTGGCCAGGTGCAGAGGCAGGAAGGGGGTGTGTGTGTCTCACACAAAGTGACAAGCTTAGGTAAGGCCCACAGACAAGAAGAGAGGGGCCTGTTGATGATGGAAAGGAGACTGTGCTTGGACAGAACAAAGTGTGGTCCCAGGGGTGGAGAGAAGAGGAGGGGCAGGCAAAGGACTGTCACTGAGCGCCCATGAGCTGAAGTTCACTATGGGAATGACAGGGCCATTGATGCATTTCGATTAAAGGGTGGACGAGGATTGAAGGGGAGCAAGCCTGGAGGCAGGAAGTCCAGCTCAGGGGCTGCTTAAATGATCCAAGAGAAACATGAGGGTGGCTCGATCTGAGTGGAAATGGAATTGGAGAGAAGGCGGAAGCTTAAAGTTTTCTGGGGTAGAATTGATAAGGCATGCTGAGTGACTTGAAGTGGGAGGTCAGGAAAAAAGAGGGCTAAAACACGACTCCAGGCTTCCAGACTGAGCAGCTAGCTACATGGATGGTGGCACCATTTACTGAGGGAGGGAAAATTGGGAGAGGAGATGTGCGGGTGGAAAGGTGATGGGTTCATTTATAATAACACTGATCTTCCTGGTTGTTCTAAGTTTTAGAAACATTGTATGTGAGGTACCTGGCAGAGTACCTGGCATGTCGTGGGTGCTTGATAAATGGTGACTCTTATTCTTGTTCCATTTTTTAAAAATCTATTTCAGGCCCTGTTTGGTTAGATCATGATGTTCTTTTGCTGTTTAGTGTGAGCTCTTCAGAGCCACAAGAACTGCCGTTTTGTTCACTGTGCCGCACGTTTTCATGTGTGTTTCTCTCTCTCCTTCTCTTCTGCATGCTGCCTGGGGACTGGCTTCCTTGTGGTCAGCACCAATGGGCAGCGCCCAGGTGACCCCGGGGACTCCACTCTGCCTCCTCACCACAGGTGATCACCAGAGCCCTGGGCGGGCGGGAGGGGAGTGAGAGTGACCCACGCTCAGCAGGTCCTCC
>NW_006290680.1:2493270-2493606 GCF_000327345.1 Myotis davidii | reverse complement strand
CTGCTGCTGGTTTTATTACCCTCGCTCAGTTTCGCCGCACTAATCTGAATTCCGTGCTGCATGCTGACTGGCGGTTCTCTCTGATCCCGCTCATGCTTCCATTAATCCTCCCTAGAGATTGCCCGCCCCCTCCTGTGCACCTCTCTCCTTCTGGGGCGCACTGATGCTCGCTGCAAGCTGCCTGTTCCAGAGGCAAGATTTGGACAAAGCTGCCTGAGCTGGGCAGATCTTTGCCGCTCCTCCCCCTTCCTGCCCCATTGAGTCAGGCAGTGCTGTCACTTCAGGGGGCATCAATTTGGCCAGAGTCGGTTGGAAAGAATTGAATTATGTTTCTGA
>NW_006290680.1:2485651-2488292 GCF_000327345.1 Myotis davidii | reverse complement strand
GCAAGATTTGGACAAAGCTGCCTGAGCTGGGCAGATCTTTGCCGCTCCTCCCCCTTCCTGCCCCATTGAGTCAGGCAGTGCTGTCACTTCAGGGGGCATCAATTTGGCCAGAGTCGGTTGGAAAGAATTGAATTATGTTTCTGAGTAAGAGCTTCAGGGACGCCTCAGCCCCTGGTGCACCCTGCTGCCCTGTTCAGACAGATAAAGCCAGGGCATGTCCTTCTAGAAGCCTTCTATTCCGCTAAGTCTGTAACCGCCCAGGAGCCTTGTCCCTCTTCCCACGCGCTCTCCACTGGGCCCTGACTCCTATTAGCATTTGATTTGACTTATGAAATGCAAAGACCTCCCTTCCAGGGGTGGCCCGTTCGCAGGCTGCTTGGATCATGACTCAGCTGAACCTGCCGTGATGGGTTGAATTGTGTCTCCCAGAAAAGACGGGTTGCAGTCCCAACCCCTCGTTCTTGTGAATGTGACCTTATTTAAAAGAGGGTCTTTGCAGATGTTATTAGTGAAGATGAAGTCATGGGTGGCTCTAATCTAACATGACCGGTGTCCTTACTCAAAGAGAAACGGCACGGAAGACAGAGACACAAAGAGAGCACTGTGTGACGAGAGGCAGAGACTGGAACGCCCAGGACTGCCAGCCACCACCACAGCCAGGCCGGGGCCGGGAAGGACTCTGCCCCGTCTCAGGGGAGCCCCGCTCACCCCTTGACTTCAGACCTTGCGTCTCCAAATTTTAGTGATTTTCAACCACCCGGCCTGTGATCATTTGTTACAACAGCCCCAGGAACTAGTGCATTTGGAGACGCAGCACTCCTGACACCTGGGCTGTGGACGGGGCCACTCTCAGAGCTGTGCCCTGAAGTCCGCACGGAGACCAAGGCCAAGAGCTGCCACCTCAGCGGGGCTCCCTGTGGGTCCCCTTTCCACGTCTGGCTCAGGACTGGTCTCCATTCTGTGGGTCTGATGCCTGCTTCCAGGTCCTGCCTCCTGCCTTTGAATGGTCTCGGCACCTGTGCTGGTCGCCTCCTGGCTTTCGCCTCTCCCTCACCAACCAGGCTGTCGTAACCTGTTCTCAGAGTCCTGGCACTGTATGACCCGTAGACCATCCCTGGTCGGCTTCTGTGCTTCTCTCTCCACTGACTGCTCCTGCGAAGGCTCCCCCGTCCACCAGCTGCCCCAGGACTGCTCCGACTCCACAGGAAGAATGAGTCTGCTCAGTGTGGCTACACGCTCTCTGGTCCTGGGAAAGTCTAAAGGGACTTTACCACAGAGCATCCAAAAGAGCGAGTGTTCCCTCTTCCATCTGCTCTTCAGACTAAACCCTTAATCCCCAACGCAGTCCGTGGGAGCAAAAGAAGACATGTTCCTGTGCCTTTCTGGGAGGGGAAAGAGCCATTAGAGTAAAAAAAAACACTACACAAATAAGGGTAGGACTCCAACCATGGGTGGTGCTGCAAAGGAGAGGTGTGTGGTGTTCAAAACAAACAAACACACCAGGAACTAAAGGAGTGCTTCCCAGGCAAGTCACAACTACACAATGGTCTGAGGCTAGGAAAGTGGCCTAGTATCTCTGTGCTTAGGAAATTAGTAGCTCTGGCTCTGGTCCCCAGGTCTACCATTTGTCTCAGACAAGCCCTTTATTTTATTTTTAAAATATTTTAAATATATTTTTATTAATTTTGAATAGGAAGAGAGAGCTAGAAACAGCAACAATGAGACAGAATCATTCACTGGCTACCTCCTGGCTCAACCCTCCCCGACCCCCACCCACTGTGCATTGAGCCCGCAACCAGAGCATGTGCCCTGACCAGGAATCGAACCATGACCTCTTGGTTCATAGGTTAATGCTCAATCACTAAGCCATGCTCGCCAGGCCCTGGACAAGCCTTTTAAATGTGACAATCCCCACTGCTCGCTCGCCAGGCCCTGGACAAGCCTTTTAAATGTGACAATCCCCACTGCTCTTATCTATAAGCAGGAGTAGCAATACCTGTCTCTTACCATTTGCTTACATGCTCTGCACTTTCAGGGTCTTCTGGAGTTATGTTCTGTGCGAAAGCAAGATAATGGGTGTGAACACCAGTGGGGTGGGAGTAGGTAGCTGTTGGAAGGAACCACCAGGCCCTTTCCTTGCACACGTAATCTGAGCTCATTTCACATAAACACCTGCCACTCTTCAAGGTTGGGATTGCAGAGCCCAAGTGTGTCAGAGGCTGTCGCCCAGCATCGTCCTTGAGACAAGAGACCCTGCTGACCTAGAACCTCAACTGCAGGGGCCCTTTCTGGTCAGTGGGACATTTCTTGGAGACTTCCAATATTTGACTGTTGCATCTCAAAGTTGTTGTTCAGACAATGGCTCTTCTCTCCTAGTCCCTAGCTGGTCCATTTATCACGGTGGGAGAGGGGGTGCAGGAGGCAGGGATGACGAGGGTCCAGCCATCCCTGTACCTTCAAAGTCCAGTGCTGTCCACCCACTTCCCAGACTCAGAGACATTGCTCTTAGTGAGTATCTAAGGTGGGGTTCCCTAGACACAGAGGCTGAGACGGGGGTCCTTGTGCAGATTATTCATTGAGGAGCATCCTCAGAAGAAGGTGAGGGAGTCAGGATGGGGCAGGGGAAGAAGCTGGGGGAGGG
>NW_006290680.1:2479934-2482261 GCF_000327345.1 Myotis davidii | reverse complement strand
CTGTTCTCCATTCTGTGGGTCTGATGCCTGCTTCCAGGTCCTGCCTCCTGCCTTTGAATGGTCTCGGCACCTGTGCTGGTCGCCTCCTGGCTTTCGCCTCTCCCTCACCAACCAGGCTGTCGTAACCTGTTCTCAGAGTCCTGGCACTGTATGACCCGTAGACCATCCCTGGTCGGCTTCTGTGCTTCTCTCTCCACTGACTGCTCCTGCGAAGGCTCCCCCGTCCACCAGCTGCCCCAGGACTGCTCCGACTCCACAGGAAGAATGAGTCTGCTCAGTGTGGCTACACGCTCTCTGGTCCTGGGAAAGTCTAAAGGGACTTTACCACAGAGCATCCAAAAGAGCGAGTGTTCCCTCTTCCATCTGCTCTTCAGACTAAACCCTTAATCCCCAACGCAGTCCGTGGGTACTCTCCTCTCTGCCACAGTTAAGCAGCTTTGAGCCGCCTGGGCTCCTGGCTCAGCACACAGATTTCTGCTGCAGGAGCCAGGGCCTCAGGCTGAGCAGACTCGGCCTCTCCATCCTCATCAGCGGGACAGACTGGTCTGGACCACAGGGAGCCGGGAAGGGAGTGGTGGCAGGCGGCCACCGGCTGGTCTCAGGGATGCCCGCCCGACCTGTCCCACACTGCTCACGACATGTGGAACTGAAATGTGTAGTCCAGCCGTGCCTAAGCAGAATCATGTTTGCCCCTCTCTTTACATAGCTGTTTATTAGCACCCATCCCACTGAGTTTGGATTGTCAGCTTGCACACTTCTCTCTCCAAATATGTTAGTGAGCTCCCAGACAGCAGGTGTGTCTAGTAATCACCTCACCGGCAGATCCACTATCTTCATTATCCAGGCACCACATACATTGGGCAAGCTGAGACTTCTCCTGGGTGGCCAAGGGTTGAATTGGTGCCCATGAGGCCAATATATGGGTCTAATCCATTTGGGGGCCACTTAGCTTTGTGTGGTTTCATGGGCATAGGTTGACTGACCAGCAGAACCCTCCCAAACTCTAGCTGCCAGCTGACTTCTGATTCCTCCTTCAGATTTGACCCTTATCCCAGCCACATCCAGGTCCTTAACCTTAACTGTGTCCTGATGCCTAGACCAGTCTACAAAGTGCACCCATCTCTGGGTTCCTAGACAGTGTCACACCCAATTCTAGCCGTAGCTTACAGTCCTCTTATCTATAAGCAGGAGTAGCAATACCTGTCTCTTACCATTTGCTTACATGCTCTGCACTTTCAGGGTCTTCTGGAGTTATGTTCTGTGCGAAAGCAAGATAATGGGTGTGAAAACCAGTGGGGTGGGAGTAGGTAGCTGTTGGAAGGAACCACCAGGCCCTTCCTTTGAACACGTAATCTGAGCTCATTTCACATAAACACCTGCCACTCTTCAAGGTTGGGATTGCAGAGCCCAAGTGTGTCAGAGGCTGTCGCCCAGCATCGTCCTTGAGACAAGAGACCCTGCTGACCTAGAACTTCAACTGCAGGGGCCCTTTCTGGTCAGTGGGACATTTCTTGGAGACTTCCAATATTTGACTGTTGCCTCTCAAAGTTGTTGCTCAGATAATGGCTCTTCTCTCCTAGTCCCTAGCTGGTCCATTTATCACGGTGGGAGAGGGGGTGCAGGAGGCAGGGATGACGAGGTTCCAGCCATCCCTGTACCGTCAAAGTCCAGTGCTGTCCACCCCCTTCCCAGACTCAGAGACATTGCTCTTAGTGAGTATCTAAGGTGGGGTTCCCTAGACACAGAGGCTGAGACGGGGGTCCTTGTGCAGATTATTCATTGAGGAGCATCCTCAGAAGAAGGTGAGGGAGTCAGGATGGGGCAGGGGAAGAAGCTGGGGGAGGATGTGCAGCCGCATCAGCTGAGCCCACAAGGGCTCTGGAGTATGGGTTCTATCACAGAGTTGCTTCTACCCTGAGACAAGGGGACAGGTGTCTGTCAGTCAGCCACTGGCTGTGGGCTGCCGTGGGAGTGCATATTTCCTGGGGAGGTGACAGCCTTGGTCTGATGGCACTTCTGGAGGGACAGGGGTGTCTGTGGGCTGTTAGCACCGGAGATCTGGGCGACGCCCCATCAGTAGTCACCACAGCCAGGTTGTGTCCCTGCTCTTGACCCCCATGTGTCACTATCGACTGCCCAGGAGTGGCATCTTAGCCACTCCCTTGTTATAGTACCTTCAGCAAGTTGCATAACCTTGTCTCACCTGCACCGCTAATTGTCACACTTGCTCTAGAGTCGTATTAAAGGCTCCATTAGGGACTCACCAGCTTACTCTCAAATAGTTGAGGGAAGGAAAGACGATTACATCTGGGGACCCTCAGGAGGGC
>NW_006290680.1:2473993-2475672 GCF_000327345.1 Myotis davidii | reverse complement strand
GGGAGCAACTGAGACTATGGGAAACATAAAGGGGTTCTCCGCCCACCACCAGTACAGCCTTGAAAGGATGTGCCTTACAAGGGATGTGTCAATAATGACAGTGCCTGACGTCAATCAGTCATGACTGGTCTTAACTAAGTCCATTGTGCTGAATTCCTTGTGCAGATTATTCATTGAGGAGCATCCTCAGAAGAAGGTGAGGGAGTCAGGATGGGGCAGGGGAAGAAGCTGGGGGAGGATGTGCAGCCGCATCAGCTGAGCCCACAGGGGCTCTGGAGTGTGGGTTGTATCACAGAGTTACTTCTACCCTGAGACAAGAGGACAGGTATCTGTCAGTCAGCCTCTGGCTGTGGGCTGCCGTGGGAGTGCATATTTCCTGGGGAGGTGACAGCCTTGGCCTGATGGCACTTCTGGAGAAACAGGGGTATCTGTGGGCTGTTAGCACCGGAGATCTGGGCAACGTCCCATCAGTAGTCACCACAGCCAGGTTGTGTCCCTGCTCTTGACCCCCATGTGTCACTATCGACTGCCCAGGAGTGGCATCTTAGCCACTCCCTTGTTATAGTACCTTCAGCAAGTTGCATAACCTTGTCTCACCTGCACCGCTAATTGTCACACTTGCTCTAGAGTCGTATTAAAGGCTCCATTAGGGACTCACCAGCTTACTCTCAAATAGTTGAGGGAAGGAAAGACGATTACATCTGGGGACCCTCAGGAGGGCTCTATGCAGGAGCAGCGCAGAGCGGCCCTGCACCAAGTGTCAGCCCCCTGCCCACGCTGCCACAGCCCTCCAGAGCACCGCCCCCATCCCAGGAGGGGTTGCAGTTGCAGGTGGACACACGTGACCGTGAGAGGAAAGTGGCTCACCCTTGTGCTCACACCCAGGTTGCGGAGAAGCCCTGCGTCCCGGAGTGTGTGAGCCGCTCATTTTGCGGGTCCTTGTTCCCTGGGCTCTGTTCATGTCGAGCAGCTGATAATGCCTCCTTTCAGCTGAGCCAGTCCCACATTGGGCACATTTGTTCCTCCCTCTCGCCTCCTGAGGCGTTGGAATGGCCCCCTCTGACAGGTTTACTTCCCTGGGTCCCATTTATTCCCTGCCTTCCTAGCCGCGTTTGATGGGTGAGCGTTTCTCTCTGAGCTGGCGGTCCCTTTCAAGTGTGTTTTGTGCACGCTCGTCCCCTGCGAGCAAGAATGGCTGATGTAAATGATGACCGCCCGGGTCTGAGTGATGGCGGTAGAGGATGGTAATTACCGTTACCGGCGTGAGAACCATGAGGAATAGGTGGCATTCAGAGGGGGTTGAGACTGAGTTCAGCTCCGAGCTCTGCCACTCCCTGCCTGGTTATCCTGGGCACGTTACTTCTCTTCTCCAGGCTCTCCCCTCCCTCTGGAGAAGTGGGGATAATAACCCATAGCCGTGGTTGGTCCTGAGCGCTCAGTGTGAGAGCAGCTGTCACTTCTTTGCTCAGTTGACTCCAACTAGCTCTTCAGGTCGCTCTAACCTGCTAGCCTTTCCTTCAAGGACCCCGTGCTCTAAGGCAGTGATGGCGAACCTTTTGAGCTCGACGTGTCAGCATTTTGAAAAACCCTAACTTAACTCTGGTGCCGTGTCACATATAGAAATTTTTTGATATTTGCAACCATAGTAAAACAAAGACTTATATTTTTGATTTACTTTA
>NW_006290680.1:2462923-2470548 GCF_000327345.1 Myotis davidii | reverse complement strand
TAACTTTGTTGACTTTTCCCTTTCCAGGTTCGGGAAGTTTTCTACACTTCTTCAAACACATTCTCTATTCCTTTCTCCCTTTTTGCCTCTTCTGACACACATGTTATGTGAATATTGTTAAGTTTCATGTTGTCCCTCAGGTCCCTTAAGCTGTCCTCCTGTTCTTTTTTTTAAAAAAAAATATATTTTATTGGGTTTTTACAGAGAGGAAGAGAGAGGGATAGAGAGTTAGAAACATCAGTGCGAGAGAAACATCCATCAGCTGCCTCCTACACACTCCCTACTAGAGATATGCCCGCAACCAAGGTACATGCCCTTGACCAGAATCAAACCTGGGACCCTTGAGTCTGCAGGCCGACTCTCTATCCACTGAGCCAAACAGGTTAGGGCACCAAATGAATTTTTTAAAAAATTTAGAATAAAGGAGTTTTCCTGCACCCTGAAGTGATTCACCCTCGGGGTTTCTATAGCCTCCTTTCCTACCTTGTGTAACATGATTGAACTAGAATTTGACCACAGAGCATTCGCTGTGCAAAACAAGGCCTACCTGAAAACAGAGATTCAGGAGATGCCTGGGAACAAGTGGAATCAGACCTTAAGGAACAATTTATTTGTGTGGCCAGCGTGCTTTCAAACAATCAATTAAAGCTATTTCTATCTCCTGGGGTGCTAACCTCCATTAAAGTCGGGAAAGAGAACAGCCTCTGTCGCCAGTGTTTAGCGGCTTCAGTTGTATAGTCTGTGATGAAGTCGATCCCCACCTCTAAGGACTGGCTGGGTAATACTGAGGAGTCTGGGATGTAATAAATCTGTATCTTCTTTATACTTAACTCAGTACTTATTCAGTGGCTTTCCACAGCCAGGGTAGAGCTATCTTTGAAAATCCTGTTTCTCTGTAGTATTTTCCAACTACTTGACATTGCCTCCGAGTTAAATCTTGGGTAAAAGCAATTACTGTCATATGATGAATTGAGGCAATTTATTTATTACTTTGAGAAACATCCTAGGTGATATCACTTAGAAGAATGATGGAATAATCCTTCTTATGTACTCCATTATCCACCAGATCTCGTGATGGAGGTGCATTCCGAGATGCGGGGGAGGTAGCCAGCAATTTAAAAAATTAGTCATCGTGAGATCAAAGAAAGAGTATTGGAAATAAAGTAGAAAATAGTTGCCTAAACTTAAGCAAGACTCGTCTCTCTGTGAAATTCTATGGGATGCTTTGGTTGCTAAATACAAAGAAAGGTATTATAGAGAAAGCCCAGAGATTAATAATAAAGCTAAATGCAATATATTAAGGGCTTGGAGATGGTGGCTGATCTACAAGGAAAATGAAAAGGATGAGGGAACTTAAGTTTAAAAGGTCAAGTGTAAATATCATTTGAGCAAAGTCTGTATAATTTGGCCCTTATAACAAGATTCATATGACATGTTCATCAATCCCTTGGATATTAGAATATTATATGTTGGTGAGAGGGCATGAAAGGAGATGAGATAATTTTAAAGAAAAGCTGGAATAAATGGAGCTGCATGATACGAGCAGGTGGAAAACTGAGCAGGAACAGGAATAAATGCAAAGGCATCTTAATCTGCTGGTCATGATCAGGGTCTAAATTCCCTAAATACCAGTCTACATTTTTCTTCCTGATATTTGAGGAAAGACAACCAGATTTCTCTGGTTAGCAATGTCTCCTCACTGTTTGTGGGAGAGGTGGCAGAATGGTATAATGATTTAAAGAGAATAAACTCTGTACCAGACTGCCAGGGTTCAAATCCCATCTCTGCCACTTGCTGCTGTTACTTAGTCTCTCTGAACCTCAGTTTTCCCATCTCTGAAATGGGTATTATGAGAAAACCCACTTCATAGCATTGTACTAAGGATTAAAAGAGATAGTATATATGAAGGGCTTAAAACAGCATCCTGGCTTGTAGTAAAAACTCCCAGTCTATGTTAACTCTTTATTGTTAATAATATTTCTGTTTCACATGTGGTCAGGTATCCTGACTCATGTAGATAGAGTCCAGTTTTACACCTGGCTGCCCTGAAAGCCAGTCACAGTGTCTCCATATTGGCCATGACTTTGTGCAAGACACAGTACTGGACATTCTTCTGGAGGTACAAGTCCAGACACCGCTCAGAAGTGCTAATAAGGTGAAACTAGCATCCCACATTCATAGAAAAGCGCATGCTGGCCCTTGGCCCATTTAGCTTCAGACCCATCCGTTGCTCACCCCCTGCTGTGCTGGGATATGCAGGTGACCCTTGGGCCTCATGTCAAGAGGTGACCGGGTTTGGCCAAAAGGAGACATCAACTGTGAAGCAAGAGGAAGGAGAAGGCTTCCCTGTGGCCTTGAGAGGGAAGAACCGTACAGGCCTGACACAGTACTCCAAGTCTCACTTCTGCTGGGGACCCTGACCTCTGGGCCCAGATGGCCCTACCTCTGCCCTTTGTCTCCTCAGCCTGGGCTGGGTAATAGCTTGTGATGTCACCCTCTGGGTTGCCTCACCATCCTCTCCTGAACCCTGGGTACCACTTCTCTGCTAAATTTGCTCCAGTTTAAGTGTTTGGAGCAGTTTCCCTTTTCCTGGTTGAATGTTGACTAACGTGGATCCTGTGCTGGTTTCTAGTGGTTATTCCTTCCTTTAGTAAATGGAATGAAAAGAAAATCTGACTTAATCATCTAGTCTATTTTTTTTTCTGTATCAACATCACACTTATTTGTGTGAAATATCTGGAATCCACATTTTTCCATTAAAAGAAAAGTCAGCAACAGCATTTGTTTCTCCCCAGGCTCCTCGCACCCCTCCTGTTTGCTACGATCTCTATCCTCAAATACTGCCAACCTAGTTCATGGTCACAGTCATAAATGCTCTTGACCCCTTGGGGTGCAATTTGTAAAGTCTGGAGGCTTTCATCTAATGAAGGATGCAGATGATTTCCTACCACCTCTTTTCCTATCTGGACTTCAGTTTCATCTTAAAAATAGCCTACCATTCTGAGAATTCGCTTCCAGCAAAATCAAGAAGGGATTTGGTGCGTACCTGGCTTTAGAAGAACTGGAAAGTTGCCCAGCTTCCTCATCTTTTCCCTGTTGCCTCCGCTTGGAAAAACCCCCATAATCAGAGAAGCCTGCAATGCTTAACACTTTCTCTGGCATAGAGGTAGCAGCAGCTCAGATGCAGGGTTTCAAAGCTTCTCTCTACTGAGCATTAGATGCACACAAAGCCAGAGTAAAAGCAGAGAAACTCTTCAAGGAACTCATTAAGTAGATGGGTGAACTGCCAACACGCTAAGATTGGGGGATAATATGTCCTCGGACGGCTAAGAGGCGACTGAGTATTTTAAAGACTTCAACTTTCAGGAGTTGTGTCTCCAAGAGCCGGCTTCCTTTCCTCACCATCAGCAATGATCATCAGTGTGGGTTAGGCTTCCACTGGGGTTTACTTGGTTTTATCAATTGCAATTAGATGTTCTTTATCTACAACTTCTATTTTTGCTCCATATCTTTACGGAGCAAATTGCTATAGAACTGGGCCTGTAGCCAGTGAGAGCACTTTGAGAATGAATCATGAATCCCTTGTTGCCAAATTATGCTATTGCTGCTATTAAGTCATCCACATGTGAGCCCGAGACAGGCCTGGCCTATAGGAGGAAGTGAAATGAATCACGTGGGCTCTGCCTGCCTTCATCCTAAGGATTGGATGAACTCAGGCAGCAGGTTGCAAGGAGGCATTGCTCCAGTGCCCACTGTGCACCCACAGTTTATAGACACCAAAACACCCTGCTGTCTTTCTAGCACCAGTTCCGAGGTCATGCCGTCAGTGTGCCACATATGTGAGCAGTTCCTCAGAGTTTTCCAAGCATTTTTCCATTGTTACATTTTATCCTTAGAAAAATCCCTGTGAACTTGGCGTTTACTCCCTATTTTATAAATGAGGATATCAAATCGCATTCGGTTAACAGCTTTGATCGAGGTCACACAATGCGTGCGTGATGGAGTCTGGAAGCAATCTCATGTATTTCTAATTTTAAATCCATTACTTTAGACCCATCTCATAAAACCATAGCCTCTCAAACCTCAAGAAGGAGCATTAGAGGTCATTTGGTCTCTTCTGCTTGATGGGGAGAACGCTGTGTGCCCAGACAATGTCTTTCATTGTTGGTGACGCATTTTCCTGCCTTTGTTGGTAACTTGGGGGTCTGGGGAAGGGCCCTATGGGAGTCTCATGGTTCTAAGGATGATAGGAAGATTGTCTTTTACCCAGAGCATGGGTATCCCTGGAATCAAGGGGTGCTGGGTTGAGGTGGGAGATGGGGTCAATAGTGGAGAAGAAAGGTCAAGATAGAGAGGGCTTAGTTGAGTATCCAAGAAGCCTAGGAGGTGATACCCGGTGGAGACAGAGTAGGCAGGTAAAGGGAGGGCTAACTCTGAAAAGGGCTTGGGAATCATGACTGCTTTTGTGCTCCTCTGCATCATAATGCCACATTGAAAGAAGATGGCTGGGCATCAGCATGATAGCACTTCCACATTAAATCCTTTCCTTGTGTTGGCCCCAAATCTATCCCTGACTCTTCTACCATTACCTCTGACCTTTAAAATTCAAGGGACCAAATCTATTCCATCCTTCACAATGGTCCTTTAACTTTTGGAACACAAGATTAGGTCTCATATGAATCTTCCCTTCTCTAGGCTGAGAAGCCCTGATTCTGACTTCTGCTCCTCCAAAGTTAATGATACCTGGGTTTTAATGAGCACCCGAATCACCTGGAGCACTTGATAAAATGTTGATTCAATAGATCTGGGGCGGGGCCCGAGATTCTGCATTTTTTATAAGTTCCCAAGGTGATGCTGATGCTGCTGGTCAGTGGACCACACTTTGAGTGGCAAGGCCCTTGGCCTATCTTCACCCTGGAGCTCTCTCTCAGAGGCTGGGATCCCCACCTGGACAAGCCTCATCAAATTGGTCCTTCTAATGCAGAGTGGAGCTGAACATCATTGCCCTTGCTGGGTCCTAGGAGACCTGGGAGAATATAAACCATCAAGGTTGTTTGGTAACATGAAAGGAGGCAGTAGGAGAAACAGATCAGGTGACTGGGTCCTATGTGTGGGGTGAATATTGAGAAGTGGGGCACAGACTTCAAGAGACCAAGAGCCATGCCTTGGGCACCATGTGTCCATGTGCAAAAGTGGACAAGTAGTATGGTGAAAGCCAGATGTGGACTCTGAGCTGGAGCTAGGAGGGGACTAGATTCTATGCCACAATAGCTTTTGTGGAAAGAGTCAAGAGCAGGGTTAGCATCGGCTGCTTGGAGAGGACTGGTTCAGCCTTTTGGGGCAGAGAGCTTGGAGGGCACAGCTGGCTAGAGTAGGAGGTTGGGCGCGCAATCTCATGTTGTAGACAGGGGTCCTCTGCCAGTGCAGGCTGAGTCACAAGGTTGTTTTGATGACCACATCCTACAAAGGACTCCAGTGGAGCCTTGAAGTGACTCCAGGTGGATAAACCCACCACCTGGCACCTTGTTGCCAGTTCTGATTTACTTGGACTATTCTCAGGTTGGCTCCCAGTAGAGCACCGAGATGAAGATACATTCAGATGCCTCCCTTTCTCTCAGTTCTCAGACTCAGTTCCTGCTTAATTGATAGAAGTCATTCAGGGCCAGGGACAGAGCTTTTTGGGGTTTGACTCTCATGAAAAGTATGGGCTTAGGACAAATGGAATGTAACTACCATATTATTGAATGGTTCCCAGTTCTGCCTCTCAAATGAGTTCCCTTGGATTTCAGGCCAGTGGGTCAGATGGCTTTTCTTCTACATGGACTGAGAGCTGGCATTTCCTTAACTACAACTCCATCAAGGACAGTTCATTGTAGTGATAGGGGATGAGTCCCAAACACAGAATCCCAGCTCTGAAACTCATTAGTTAGATTAATGCCTGGGACAAGTCACGTCACCCTTTGTGAACATTTCTAATCTATAGAAAAGAGAAAATAAAAATCTACGTGGACTGAGAGCTGGCATTTCCTTAACTACAACTCCATCAAGGACAGTTCATTGTAGTGATAGGGGATGAGTCCCAAACACAGAATCCCAGCTCTGAAACTCAGTTAGATTAATGCCTGGGACAAGTCACATCACCCTTTGTGAACATTTGTAATCTATATAAAAGAGAAAATAAAACCAGCTCCTTCTGCGTCCAGTGCTAAGAAGATCAAATGACTTATTATATGAAAAGTGCTTGGCACATTGCTCTGCACCCAGTAAGATCAGTACACATTTAAGCTAAATTTTTAAGAAGTAGTGATATGAGCTTCTATTTGATAAGGAGCTCTGCGCCTGCCTGAGACAGCTGATCACCATGCCAGGAGCCCCCATCATTAGCCAACGTCATGTGCTTCCTAAGTCTTTTATCCTCTTTCTCTATCCCTCTCGTTTTCCTCTCAGATGTAGCAGCCACATGTGCATCCTGCCTGGCCTTTGGTCCCAGAGCCCTTTCCTCTATACTGTATCCCCTTTGAACACTGTCAGCACTTCCTTTATGAACACAGGCACAGATCCCCAGCAGCCAGGGAAAAGGCCCTTAAAAGGATGCTGAAGTGGGAGTTAGACTTGTCATGTCCCAGGGGATGTTCACGCCCCTGTATCTGGAGCCTAGGTGGACCAGCCAAGCATGGCTCCTCATGGTAACTTGGCTGTATAGAGTCTGGCATGTCAGTTCGATGACTCTAGGCTGAATTTATTAAATCTGTCTAAATCACTGGGCTGTGGCCATTGAGGTGGCCTCTCTGAATGTCACAGATGCTCTGTGACCCCCAAGTATGTCCCATTGCTAGTTCATGATCACTGCTGAAGGTGCTTCTGTTTAGAAACATCTTAGAACTTATTTGGGAAAGGTGTTCAAGTACTCATCCAAAATCTCACTTTCATCTAGGTATAGAGCTTGATTCTATCTTAGGAGCAGTGCTTGGCACTGTTGATTTCTTCTTCCTTCTTGAAACACCCTCTTCTGTTGATGCTAGGACACAATACTCTCCTGGTTCTTTTTCTTACCTGTCTGGCCAGTTCTTCTCTTTCTCCTATGCAGCCTAGGTGGACCAGCCAAGCATGGCTCCTCATAGTAACTTGGCTGTATAGGCTCATCTTCCTCGACCCACTCACTAAATACCACAGACCTTCCAGTCTCTATCTAAGTCTACATCTCCTTTCACTTTTTATTCTCCCCCTGGGTGACTTCATCAACTCCCAGCTTCAAGTACCATCTAGGTGCATATGAATCACACATTTTTACCTCCAGCTCAGACCTCCTTTTAGAGCTCCTACTTTATTCTAGAGTATCTCTCAAGCTCAGATTTCCCCAAACACACACATTTTCCCTCTAAAGCTATTCTTTTTCTATTGTTTCCTGAATCCATGAACAGCAAGCACCATCATCCACTTTGTTATGAAAGCCCAAGACTTGTGATCCTCGTCAGCTCCTCCCTCTCCCTTATTCCCCTATCCAATCCATCAAGAGGTTTTATTTATATCTAATTCTAGTAATTATCTCTCTGATTGCATCTTTCTGTCTGCACTGCCATTATCTGAGTCTGGCAACTATCATCCTTCTCCCCCCCCCCCCCATC
>NW_006290680.1:2457604-2461837 GCF_000327345.1 Myotis davidii | reverse complement strand
TTCCCTTGGATTTCAGGCCAGTGGGTCAGATGGCTTTTCTTCTACGTGGACTGAGAGCTGGCATTTCCTTAACTACAACTCCATCAAGGACAGTTCATTGTAGTGATAGGGGATGAGTCCCAAACACAGAATCCCAGCTCTGAAACTCAGTTAGATTAATGCCTGGGACAAGTCACATCACCCTTTGTGAACATTTGTAATCTATATAAAAGAGAAAATAAAACCAGCTCCTTCTGCGTCCAGTGCTAAGAAGATCAAATGACTTATTATATGAAAAGTGCTTGGCACATTGCTCTGCACCCAGTAATGGATCAGTACATTTAAGCTAAATTTTTAAGAAGTAGTGATATGAGCTTCTATTTGATAAGGAGCTCTGCGCCTGCCTGAGACAGCTGATCACCATGCCAGGAGCCCCCATCATTAGCCAACGTCATGTGCTTCCTAAGTCCTCTCACAGGTTCTCATCTGCTCTGGGAGCACTTCAGATGTGAGCCCCATGGACACATTCCTGGCTGCAACAAGACCAGGGATGGCTTATCCTCTGTCTCTATCCCTCTCGTTTTCCTCTCAGATGTAGCAGCCATGTGTGCATCCTGCCTGGCCTTTGGTCCCAGAGCCCTTTCCTCTATACTGTATCCCCTTTGAACACTGTCAGCACTTCCTTTATGAACACAGGCACAGATCCCCAGCAGCCAGGGAAAAGGCCCTTAAAAGGATGCTGAAGTGGGAGTTAGACTTGTCATGTCCCAGGGGATGTTCACGCCCCTGTATCTGGAGCCTAGGTGGACCAGCCAAGCATGGCTCCTCATGGTAACTTGGCTGTATAGAGTCTGGCATGTCAGTTCATGACTCTAGGGCTGAATTTATTAAATCTGTCTAAATCACTGGGCTGTGGCCATTGAGGTGGCCTCTCTGAATGTCACAGATGCTCTGTGACCCCCAAGTATGTCCCATTGCTAGTTCATGATCACTGCTGAAGGTGCTTCTGTTTAGAGGTGCATATGAATCACACATTTTTACCTCCAGCTCAGACCTCCTTTTAGAGCTCCTACTTTATTCTAGAGTATCTCTCAAGCTCAGATTTCCCCAACACACACATTTTCCCTCTAAAGCTATTCTTTTTCTATTGTTTCCTGAATCCATGAACAGCAAGCACCATCATCCACTTTGTTATGAAAGCCCAAGACTTGTGATCCTCCTCGTCAGCTCCCTCTCCCTTATTCCCCTATCCAATCCATCAAGAGGTTTTATTTATATCTAATTCAGGTAATTATCTCTCTGATTGCATCTTTCTGTCTGCACTGCCATTATCTGAGTCTGGCAACTATCATCCTTCCCCCCCCGCCGCCCCCCATTTGCCTGCAAAATGTATCTCTCCCATCCACTTTGGCTCCACAGTGAAGCTGGAATGATGTGTTGGAAATACAAATCTGATGGCATCATTGCCCCATGAATAACACTCAGATGGCTTTCTATTTTTCTAGGGGTTAAGGACAAAAACGCTCATTGCAGCCTATTGTGTCCAGTGTGGACTGACCTGTGCTGTCCTCTTCAGCTTCTCTCTCGCCCTCATCACACTACGTCTCTTTCATTTCTTGAATGCTCTGGGCTCCTTGCCCCATCACACAGCCTGGGCCAAAGCTGTTTTTTCTTCTGTTCCCATGTGACCCTCTCACTTTCTCTTCCACTAGTTAGAGCCTGTCCTCCCTTGGAGCTCACCCCACTGGCCACTTCCTCCCAGAAGAGATTCACTTATTCATTTCCCCGTTATACACTTCCCAAGTGTCACATGCCTCTCAGTTTTGATCCTTCATAGAGTTGAAAGCTTACTATTACTGGTTCTTGGTTCATTAAGCCTTCCCCTAAGCCCCATCCAACACTCACTGTAGGCTCTGTGAAGGCAGGAGCTGTGCCTGATTTCTCACTGTGTATAATCAAATGCCTGGCACGTGGAGGGTGCTTGTGATTATGTCTGGAAGGAATGAAGTGTGACTCTCATAGACCAAGCTAATAACAGTGTTCCTGGGGAATTGGGACCTTCTGCAGGTCTCCTTTGCCTCTGTACCCCAGTCTCTAGAACAGGATCTCATAGCGGGCACTAAGTCAAGTTCAGCTACGCCTGTGAGCGGATGCTCCAGAGCCGACCATCCAAATACAAAGACTCTGACGCTATTAAGGAAACTGCACTGAGGTGCTCAGCCTCCTGTGTGCTTAGTCACGTCATATGTCTCTGGGACTAGACATAGCTCAGAATTCTTGTTTCCAAACTGGGCAAGGGGAGCTGCATGTGGGCTACTGGGAACCAGCCCCAACTCTGGAATGTGAGCCCAGCCCTGCCAAAGAGGCAGTGAGCTGGCTCCCCCAGGAATTCTCTGGCTCTAGATAAGTAAAGCCTCTGCAGATGGTGTTGGGATTGGATGCTCTAGTTTTGTCTTTAGCTGGTGAGGGGAACTGAAAAAACAAAAAATCCCTCCTGCATAACTCCTTCCAAAAGGAGGAACTCTGACCCCACTGATAGCATTTTGGCACACAGCCCAGTTTGGCACACTTCATGGGTACTCAGTAGCAAATTAATGAATGAAGCAAATAACTGCTGGTTCACTTGCCTATATGACATTCAATAATCATCTGTTAACCAACAGTTATAAGGAAAGAGGCCTGAATTAGACACTGGTGTTAGAGAGGTGACTAGGACGCACTCCCTGTTCTGGAAGACTTGCCCTTCTCACTAGGGAGGGTTGACTGAGTAAATCCAGCTTGTCTAAGTTACAAGAGAGTCTGGGGAAGGTGCTCTGATAAAGTAAACACTGGACGCTCTTAAGCAAGAAGAGGGGATGCATCCGTGTGCTGGAGGGATGTTCTTAACCATCAGGGAGTCTGGGGAGTCAGAATCATAGCTTACGGGCATTAATGTCCCTTCAACTCAGCTGAGTTCTCTGAACACATGGCTGGAAAAGGAGAAACTCAATTTGGTTTCATGAGAACAAATGTGTGTGGGCAGCGATGTCATCCCTTCAGCTAAACATTGAACAATGCAAACATTAAGGGAACACCTATTAGGAGCCAGGCTGTGGGCTAACATGAGGAAGCAAAGATAGAGGAGGCATAACCTCGCCCCTGAGGAGCTTGCAGACCACTGGAGGAGACAAATAGGGAAACAAATAACTAATAATATTGGGACATTAAGGTATGCGCAAAGTGTTACAGAGAGTTATCAGAAATGAGAGGAAAGACAGGAACCCTCCCAGGGGCACAGGCAACCAGAGAAGATGTCACTGATGATGGATGAGCTGGTGCTGAGGTAGCAGAAAAATAGGGATGAGTGAAGAAGAGGATGCTTTGGATTTAGGGGCCTCCCTAGCACCATTGGGAAGCTGAAGAGCATCAGGAGGGGTTCCTAGGGGTACCAGGCCAGCAGTGCTCTCCAGCAGTGTTCACACAGGTGTCTCGAGGGGGAAGTAGCCTCTGTTCCCTGGTATGTTGCATGAAGAGGTTGAGCTGAGGCTTTCTCTGCCGGCTTGCTTTTGCTATTAACAAAATCATTGTATGGGGGCAGGGGAATTGAAAGTGGAATACAGAGTTTCTGACTCTTGAGGCCTAGATTCGGATCAGAAACCTGTGGAATCCTGGCCCTGACCTTTATCAGCCATGTGACCTTCAGCAAGTTCCCTTGGTTTTCTCATCTACAAAATGGGAAAATCATTTCTGCTTGTTGGAGTGTTTGTGAGGACTGACAAAAGTGGATCCATGAAAGGGCCCAGCCCAGGGCAAAGGACACTTCTATCTGGAACTGAGTTCAAGTCTGGCAGAGCCTGCAGCATCAGCACTACATTCAAAGCATGGACTTAGTCACATACAAGCATTCAAATCCAAGGAAATTTCCTTTTAAAAAACTAAATTTCTACCTCGCCATTTGCTTCATGTAAGGCACAACACAAACTGTGTTTTTATCTTTGTAAATACAGTGAGTTCTATTGTGTTACCTTAACATAAAGCTGTTGTTTTCACCACTTACATGAAAGGATGAAGTAGGGTTTGGAATAATTTCATGAACCCAAGAATCAAACTGTAATTCCATGACTTGATCCTAGAGATAAGCAGTATGAGGGATAAAATCCTCCAACTGAGGATAAGGGAGATAAAGAGGATGAGAAGGTCGTGTAACCGTAGGGGACTCAATTTCTCTGAATGTCCCTTTTTACATCTGCAAAAAGAAAAAGCAAAAGAATGTGG
>NW_006290680.1:2442063-2456329 GCF_000327345.1 Myotis davidii | reverse complement strand
ATATAAATGAAACAAAAATAATATTAATTTCCCATTTTCAGCCATCAGTGAGTCAGAAATATCGTGGTTCCCACTATACACAGTCAGCCTTCTCTTAGCCATTGTGGCACCAGAATGTCCCTGTGTCTCAGAAGGTTCTGTTCTCAATCAGCCAGTGCGTGCTGTGCCAGAACATCTTATTGGTAGGACCTTGTCCTTTTTTGACATTGTTTGTCTAACAGGACTGCTCTCTTCCTCAGGCTCCCAAGTGAATGACTGAAGAGTTAAGGTTCTCATCCAGCTGCTGATTTTGTGGTTGGAGAGATTAGGGGAAGGGAAGGCACTATGTTAATATTGGGGAGCAAAATCCCCCAGAGGGTTAAGGACAGCACTGCGTTGTCATATTATTACCATCATCTTAAAAATGTGGCCGTATTGAATGTCTTGGTGATAAGTCAGCTGCTAGGTTTGATTGGGATGGGAGGAAGGAGGGGGGTAAGCGCATTGCATATACAAGATCATCATCATGTTTCTTCGAATCACAGGCACACTGGAGGCTGGCATTGTCTACCTGGGAAAAGTAGCCAGTTTAATAAAGTTGCATTTCTATTTGATAGACCTGCAGTGTTCTCATTCTTTGTCACTGATTTGTAAGTCAGATATGCTCCTCCAATTTTGCTCTTTCTAAAGCCTGGCTTACCCCCACGTCACCATCGTCTGCGAGCTTGTGAAGAAATTTCACTTCCTTCCCAACAGCTATTTCTGAAACGTGTGACTTTTGGGGAGGGAGGAAAGAGCTTTCTGTTTCCTGGGTGAGAGCAAGTATAAAGGGATCCCTTTGTGTGTTTTTAACCTCTTCTGCATATCTTCATCTCCCACCTCTATGAAAATCATCCGTCACACCCAGCCAGCAGCTGGCACATGATCACCATTTCTCCCCAAGAGGCAAATCTCAGGTGTTGTGGCCATGGACAGAGGTTGGGAGTTTGCCAATCAGTGTGTACATATGCAGTGTCTTTTGGAGAAAATTTGTTTTGCTGAACTAGTTGATAATCATGTACGGATGGGCAAAGGAGAAGAGAGAAGAAAAGAGGAGGAAGGTAAAGAGGGAGAAAAGGAGAAATTAAGCCTAGACCTACACTCTTCCCACTGACCTGCAATGTTTTCTCATGTCTAGAAATTCCCAAAGGCCAGTAAAGGGTTTCATGGGCTCCTTCTCAAGGGGAAAACTTCATTGCCGATTGAATCTGTCGCTAACTTACTGCTGGCGAGAACACTGTCCTCAGCAACCTAAAGGGAAAGTGTTATTAAAGGAAAAGAAACCCCTAAGTAATAGGCAAATCATCACAACTCCTGTGATGGATCCTGTATCAGCATCTCTTCAGTCCCATCATGATCCACAGTTAGTTCCTGGGTCCAGAAGTCCAACACCTGCTGCATCCCCTGCCCTGGCTCGATCGAGGTCTTCTCCCTAACCTTCATGGACGTGGGCATGGTGCTCCATTTTCCCTGCTCCTCATGGGTCCAACTGGTTCAAAGTCTTCACCAAAGTTGTGGCCAAATATTTCCAGGATACATAAGATGTCCCTAGATTCTTCCCCTGAAGTGCTATCCTCTTTGGCCTTAGGGCTTCTTTGTCACTCTCCAAAGAGAGTTTTTCTCTTGCTGTTAGTTATTTTCTTTTGTGATATTGAACTAGACATCAGACAGAGAATGGGGTTACAGATACAGGGGACCAGGGGAAGGACTTACTACTAGTAATTAAAGAAGCTAAATCAACTACATTCAAAATGTAAGGGGAAAAAAGAGAGAAGAGAAAAGAGAGAGGGAATGTTTTGCTGTTGTTGCTTGGTTGTTTTGTAATAGGTAGAGGGGAAAATGAAAGGTTGAAAAATGAAAGGTTGCAGAAAGGATTCTGAGATGCTGGGTGATTCAAACAAGGTTTCCTTACAGTTTGTAAAAGATGCAAGTTAAAGTTTAGAATTCTTTTTGTGAAGTATTGGCTCTTTGGACTGTTTTTTTTTTTGTTTTTTAAAGCAGGACCCTATAGAGTCGGGGCTGCATGGAGATACACAGGGGGAATATCTCCATTTAGATGAGTGTGTGTGTGTTTATGGGCTAACTGGATAGATTGTTTAGTGGGTAGCTAAATGGGTGGTGGGATGGAGAGAGGGATGGATGGGTTTACCAGTATGTGCTAGATGGATTGGTAGGTGGTCAACTAGATGGTTAAATAGACAATTTAGTCCTGTTTACATAGCGTGGAACAAAAAGGGAAGCTGTGTCTCAAGTCAGTCTTACAAGCCAGCTGAAAATAAGATTTTGCAGCACATTATTTAGTTTGGGTTTGGGTTTTTTTCTAAGCACAGCTGTCTTCCTGCGCAGGATTTTTGATCTTAGGCAATCTGTTACTTGCAATATCACAGTATCCTTGTAAATTTAGACCTTCAGTAAATCTTCTTTAAGCCTTACAGAAAGCACACATATATACTGTGTTTTGGTCACAGAATAAAGAACTATAATCCCTGCCTGGAACACTTTGCCATTTAATTGGGAAAAGGTACTCAATTAATAAAAGATTGTCAGTTGTAATCATTCTGGAGTTGCCTTGATAGCACTGGCTTTTGGTAACAAACCGGATAACTCAGAAAAGCTGTTTGGAAGTGGAGGTGGAAGGCTAAGGAAGCATGTTGTCATGAGGAGGCAGTCCAGGCAGAGGTGAGTCCTGAAGGTTAGCAGCATAAAAACCGGAGGGTCCAGAATGTTGAGTGCAGCCTGGGGCTGCTGACAGTGATGAAATCCTGGCTCAGGATGGAGGTCTTGCAACTGGCCCCAAAATACACAAAACCTTAGACCTAGTGAAGAGTGACCCCTTAGAGCCTGAGATTCCTCAAATAAAAATGAAAATAATGCTCTATTATTGGGGATGTGGGTCGGGTGAAAAGAGATAAATATGTGGCCTCTCAATGCCTGACTCACACATCTGTTTTCTTCCTTTCTCAAAAAAAAAGCAGTTTAGTGATCAAGAGCATGAGCTTTAGAGCCATGTCTCAATCAAATCTGGTTACCAACTGAGTGATCTTAGGCAGGATATTTAACCTCTTTTGCCTCAGTTTCCTCATCTGTAATGTAGGTGGTGATAGTAATATGTATCTGCCAGGGTGGTTGTGAGGAATACATAATTTAATGCCTGATAACAGCAGAGAACAATGCCTGACTATACAAAAGTGCTACTTCAGTATTTGTTTGTATTTTATTCCTACTTTAATATCCCTGAAGAGGTGAACACTTTGTTCTTGGTCACCAGAGTGAGAAGCGGCACACCTTATATTTGTGAATGAGGTAGGGTCATAAATTCCTCTTTATTGAGGCCTACTCTATTTCAGGTGTTTAGATTAATATAATCTATTGCTTTGGATTCATATAATTTTCTTATAATACTTTATATATTGTATATAATTTGAATGTAATTTAGATTTATATAATTTAATGTTAATGCCCACAGTGACTTTTGCCAATAGATAATTATTACCCTCAACCTTGAGATGGAGAAACTGAGATATTTAGTGATTTGCTCGAGGCCATCAGTTAGCAAGTGGTAGTACTGGGATGCTAAGGCACCATCTGTTTCCACACCTCGAAGCATGTAAATTGGTATTTACCCATGTCATTGACCTAGTTCAGCTAATCTAAGAATCAGATTAAGAAATGAAGGCACAGGCATTTATGCCAGTTGTAGTCTCCTCAGACTAAAGACTGGAATTCCTCTCTGTTGGTGCAGTGCTCTTTCATGAAGTTTGAATTTTGCTCTGGTTATGAACTGCTAGGTCTGGCTGGAGCTCTTTATGCCCTCCTGGGGCCTCTCACATGCTCTCTTTGCATGCTCTCCCCAGCATGTCAACCTCAGAATACTTGGACTTTTTACACGGAGACTCAGGGTTCAAAGTGAGAGTTGCAAAGACCCGGTCTGAGCTGTAAGGCTTCTTCTTGACCTATTCTAGGAAGTCCCAAAGCATAACATCTATTACATTCTATTGGCTAGATAGGGCCTGCTCTGATTCAATGTGGGGCAAAGCAGTACACATAGGTGTGAGCACTGGGGCCTGTGGATCACTGGGGAGCCATCTTGGATGCTGGCTACACGGTTTCCTTGCTTTTGGCATGACCTTGCTAAATTGAGACAGATGTGATTTGACCTGAAACAGAAAAGATAAAAGTCATTATGGTTTTCCTTTGATCATAGCAGCACGGTCATGTTAAAGAGTGATAGACTAGTTCCAGGCCAGAGAAATCTGACCCAAGACTAAAATGTCATCATCAACAGTGCTAGTTTTAGGTGACCATAAGAAAGAACGTTCAAGCAACTGACATAGCCAATGTGAGATGTGGCTTCCTCTGTATGAGTAGTGCGTTTCTCCATCATAGAAGAGGTCTCTCTCATTTTTTTTCTAGCACCGAAAGTGTCTGATTCTCAGCAAAGATGACTAGTAGAGAAACGTGCATCTCCTTGAGCTTAGGGATGCTGAAATACTATGTGCATTTCTAAGAATCAAGGTTTTATATAAATCTAATTCTTGTTTATTTGTCTTTTCTTTTTCCCCCTTTTTGGACATTTCCTTCATCTGACTGCCCATCAATATATAGAAGAAATGCTTATTCCTACTCCTATTACTTGTAAGTATCGACCCTGGGTTAACTTTGCTTTGTGCCCTGTAAGGGAACCCGTAGCATGCATTCCCTGCACCAACCAAGTGTCTGTGGGTTTCTCATACTAACTTCTGTCTAAGCCATCTGTAGCCCCAGTTTTTATTTTGTGTAGATGTTTGCCATTTGAAAACACAGTCATTGTTCGTGTCCATTATGTTTCTGCCATCTTGGATTTTTCACCCTCTATCTTTGGAGATGTGCAGGGCTGTTTCTCCGTTGTCAGTGTAATTTTCTAGGTAGAAATCCTCAAATTCCAGCAATAGGTCAACCTAATCCTCCTGCAAGACTTGCGCACATAAAACAGAATCGCAGTCTCAGCAACTTTGGAGTCCATTTGTGTAGCGCAGGGGGCTTAAAGGTTAGGAAGAAATTCCTCAACTGTTTCCACTCTTTCAGGAAGTCTACAGGGAATCATGACTTTATCTAAAAACAGCTTCACAGGTGACATCCAGGTCTTTGCTTTGGACTAGAAGTATCTCAGCTGGGTTTTAGCCTGAGTTATCTCATGCTGTCACTGCATTTTGTTGGCTGATTGCCGGTTCATTTATTATCACACTTTATAAATAATGATGATGATTTTTCTCAATATTAAACCAGACCTTTACAAAGCATGAGGATAAAGGAGAAATATTTCATAAATAGGTTCTTGGTAATGTAAAATTAGAAAACCACTGAATTAGTCTCATATTCCTATTATGAATTTTCCATACCTTAAAAATCAAGGTCCAGAGAGGTATATGAAATCACTCATTCAGTTATCAAAACTATGGGATTCAATTCAGAATGCCTGGCTCCTGGTAAAGTATATTGCCAGTCATTCCATGTTGTCCTCCACCCCGGGAAACCCAGCCTTGTGAGAGGGGCCATGACTGTCAGTGATCATCTACCAAAGCCTTCACAGATGAAGATGGAGCTAAAAGCCCCTTCCATCCACTCTGCTCAGTTCTTAGGGCCACAGGTCACTAGATCCAGGCAATGAGCAGATAAGAGTCTGGTACTACTACCTGTGTGTTATCTAGAAATCAACAGAGCCCCACCAGCAACACTAGGAGTACCAAAGAACTTGCTTCTTTGCTCATTCATTCACTTATCAAATAGACATTGGACATGCACATTATATTCCAGACACTGTGGTTGGAGAGATGACCAAGATTTGGAGCCTTACCCTAACAGTGCTCAAGCCTACCTGAGAGACCAGCATAACACCAAATACTTGACACGTCAACTGAGAGGTGTCTGTATGCACTGTGGTGCAAGCGCACTTGGTTGGGTGACTCACTGTTAATGGGGCAGGGGTAGTTATCAGTGTTTTTAGAGATAGGTTTACCCAATATTGAAGAAATAAGAATTCTAAACAAAGGGAACTGCATCAGCAAAGGGATAGGGGTATGACACAATACTGGAATTATGAGCTTTTGGAATTATGCAGCCCTGGGTTCAAGTCCCATCTCTGTGATAGGAGAGATGACCAGGACTTTAGCTCACCAGTTAAGCAGCCTTGAGAAAATTTTCTGAACTCTTTGAGCTTCCTTCTTCTTAGCTCTAAAGTAGGATCAGTGTGCCTAGCTCATAGAGTTACCTTGAAGAAGAAATGAGATGATTTTGTAAAGTGCTTATCACAAAGTTGCCACTCACGAAATGTTATTTTCTTTCCCCTTTCAGAAACTGTAAGGGGTCAGGGCACATATCATGGTGGCCCCTGAGATCTCCTTGATCTTCCAGGGGTTCTTATGGCATAGATGTTCCACAGTCTCTGTGGGCATCAAATGACCCATCACAACCTCTGGGCACCTCACCCTTTCAGTCTCTTAGCCAGCGTATGTGGCACTGTCTTTGGATGTCCACTTTCTATCATGCATTGATTATGCTGGACACCCTGATGAAATCAAACATGAACAGTTTGGGAGTGTAGGAGATCAATATGCAGGTACGTGTAGCTCAAGGTACAGGGATAACTAAAAGCCCTTCAATTGGTGCAGACTTGGAGTTCTGAGTCACAGATCCTAGAATGTGAAACTCATGCCAGCCCATGGTGAAATGTTCGGAGGAAGAGAATACCTGGAAAAGCTGACATAGAAGCAGAAAGAGAGCTATAAGGACCACAAGGAGAAGGCCATTGCAGGAGGAGAGGTTGACAATAGCAGAGTTGCTGCAGACAGATGGAAGTGAAGGGAGTGGGCATAGCCCTGACATTTGGCCATCAGTAGTCACCCATATAGGTCATGGTGTAGAGTTGAGAAAGGAAGCCAGCCTGTCTGGGGCCCACAAAAAGAAGTACTTATTTTTAACCAAAGGCCCTGAAATAGTGGAGAAATGTAAGATTAGCCACTTGAAGGATCAGAAAGTCCTGGGCACGTGTGTAGGTAAAGTCGAGGGGCCCGTGCAGAAGATGCTGGAGGTGGGGTGACTACAGAAGGGGAGGACTGGAGGTAGAGTGTTTAGGGACAGGGAGCACCTCCTGGGAGTACCTTGGTCCCTGCTTGGACCTCCTGGGTCAGAACCTGCATGGTAGCAAGATGCCTGGTGACTCATGTACATGTTCAAGTTTGAGAAGCACTAACTTAACCAGAGTTTCAGTTGTCTCACCTATAAGATAAGAAAAATAATACTCTTCTCCCAGGGGTTGTGTGTGTAGGGGGGAGGGAGGGGGGAGGAGTTACTAGGTTCCTTTAAAAGTTCAAAATTAATCCATGAAAGAGAAAGCCTCCAACACACTTTGGTTGAACAACTTTTTTCCATAAAATCCATGTTTATTCATTCAACAAATATTTGTGGAGTGCCCACTTGTGTGCCAGGCACTGGTCAAAGTTTCAGTATATAAGAGCAAAACAAATAAAAATCCCTGCCCACATGGAGCTTTATAGTGGAGTTTATAGAAAATAAACAACATATATAAGGAAGTGAGTGATAGAGAAGTTATGTGATGGTCCGGAGAGCTGAAGAGAAAAATAGAAAAACCAGGAAAAGAGGATATAACGTGTGGGTGAGGAAAAAGCCGGGGGATGTCTTCTTCATCAAAGACCATCACAGGTCCTCTCCCGCCCCCATTTAAAGTTCCCATACACAAGAGCAAGGGTCCCCAAACTTTTTCTGCAAGTAAATATTTTTGGCTTTGCAGACTCAGACTGTCTCCATTGCATCTACTCAATGCTGACATCATAACATGAAAGTGGCCATAAACAATTAAATGAATGAGCAATGATTTATTCCAAAAAAGTTTATTTTAAAAAATCAGACAGCGGGCCAGATTTATGCTGAGGGCCCTAGTTTGCCCTAGACTTTGGAGATGCAGACAGGATGAAGTTCAAGATTTATCCTGCTTCATTGAGCTCTACTATGAGCTGCACCTTGAGTTTGCTGTTGCAGACACAAAGGTGAGTGCAGCACACCTGAATCAGCCTAGAAAGGGGCGGAAGTCGCAAAGAATTCCCAGTTGGCAGCTACCATGTGCCAGGCCCCTCTAATGCTTACAAGCCCTTCAAGATACGTGCTATTGTGTTGAGTATATTTAGACATTAAGACTGAGGTTTGAGGACCTGTATATTAGTACATTCCGCAGCCAGGATGTGACAGGGCTAGGGTTTGAACCCAGGACCACATACTCCCAAGTCATACTCATCCTTTTCCCCAACCCCTATTCTTCAGGGAAGGAATGGAGTCCTGCCTGGACCGTGTGCTAGGGGAGCCCTTGGCCAGGCTGTGGGGCACCCAGGATTCAGATGCCATCCTGGCTGCCTGGAGAGCTTCAGTTCTGAGCATGGCCATCAGGACCTTGCTAGGGACGAGAAGTGGTGGCTATTCCTGGCTAGCACAGAGGCCGTGGGGGCAATCCTGCCTCTGTGGTCCTCAGGATTTGCCACATAGTCAGCGCTGAAGGTATTGGGCGGCCAGATCAGGGGTATCAAGGGGTTAGAGTGAGGGGAGCTCTAATGAGCAGAACAAAGACAGCCACAGACAGAAGGGCCTGAGATCCAGGGACACAGGAGAGTCTAGAACAGGAGCCTTCCTTGTCCAGTGCACACACCAGAAAATGAGAATAATGTGGGTTTGGATGACAGGCCTCCATCACAATTCTAGGTCTGCCTCCTCTTCCTTCAAACTGTTCTGACCTTGAACAATCATGGAACCACTCTGAGCCTCAGTTTCTTCATCTGTAAAATGGTGATGACCACCGTGACTTACTCTCCAGCATTCTCATGAGGGGCGATCAGAGAGTGGGAATGTATTGTGGCCAATACAAAGGCGGTATTTTATACATCGCAGCTGTTATTCCTCACCTTCTGAGCTGACAGAAATGCTCCTCCAGAACCCTCCTCGCCTTTCCTGTGTTCACAGGCTGACTTACCACCAGGTGTGTGATGGGCGCAGTCATTGTTTCGAGCAAAGACATGTTAGTGTAGTCGTTCGTGTAAAAGCACTAAGACGTCTTCCAGCTGTTCTGGCGGAGAGAGCACTCACCTGATGCACTTGGCCTTGGACGGAGGCTTTGCGCGGGTGCACAGAGGCAGAGAGTGGTCCTCTGGGCTTGTCCCTGTCTGCGGACACACTGGGATTCTTGGGCTTTTCCCATATTCTTCCTCTCTCTCCACATTTCCACATATTAAAATCCAACATCTATTCTTCAAGGTCCAGATCAAACCCTGGCTCCTATAGGAAATCTTTCCTGATTCTCTCCACCCGGGAGAACGGCCTTTTCTCCAAACTCTCGCTGCGGTGACTTTGTTACCACGGGCGGGAGCAAGTAGGTCTTAAGGATGTGTCTTGTTCATTGGGGTGTTTCCCATGGTGCCCCTCACATGCACAGTGTACTCCTAGAAAGTGTGTGGATGAATGAAAGAACAAGATGAAATTAAAAGGTAAAACAGTGACAGTCACTAGGGAGATGATCTGTTCTTAAAAAGAAAACGAAGAGCTACCACTTTTAGGTAACTCCAGACCTTGTATCTTCCTTATTTCTGGGGTTTTAAGGACACTTTTCCCTGTCTAGCATTGGTGACCTGGACAAGCCACTCAGTTTTTTTCTGAGTTTCAGTTTCCGAATGTGTAAAGTGGAGATTTAAAAATGCATAGCTCACCCTAGCTGGTTTGACTCAGTGGATAGAGCATCAGCCCGTGGACTGAAGAGTCCCGGTTCAATTCCGGTCCAAGGCACATACCTCTCTGGGTTGCAGGCTCAATTCCTGGCCCTGGTCAGGACGCGTGCAGGAGGCAACCAATCAATGTGTCTCGCTCCCAGTGATGTCTCCCTCTCTCTCTCTCGCCCCCTTCCTTCCACTCTCTAAAAATCAATGGAAAAATATTCTTGGGTGCGGATTAACCAAAACATGCATGTCTCATGGAGATCTTGCAAGGATTCAATGAGGTAATGTTTGGGAAATGTCTAGCATAATAGTAGGTCTTCAACCAAAGTAAGAAACTGCCTCCTTTTCTCAAATGCACAAGATTTGCACATTAAATATTACAAGTCAAATATCATTGCCTCGATGCATTTAAAGAGGAATTTAAAATGACTATATCAAAAGATACTCAAAAAGCATTTTATATAATTCATCAGTCACTTCAAATAAAGATGAAAAAAATAAGAATAAAAGGAAACCATTTAAAGATGATAAGTATCAATTACCAAAAGCTAACAGCAAACATGCTGGCAGGTGAAAAATCTAAAGCATTACCAGGAAGGCAAGTCAGGATGCCTGTCATCCTTCTGCTGTTCTGCCAAGAGGAAGACTGTGGTAAGAATTCTGATTCCCAGGCCCTGTCCTTTGGGGGTGAGGCCTGGGGATATGGATTCTAACCCACTTCTCAGATGATTATTTTGTATGACAACTCCGAGAAAAACTCCTCTCCTGACATCCTCACACACCCCAATGTAACTGTCCCTCCCTTGCACTTTGCACTGCAGTGCCCTCTTTCTGGCACCCCTACCCAGCTTCTGTGCCTGGAAAAGTCCAATACCTTTAAAAAGGGAAAATGGGCCCAGCTGGTGTAGCTCAATGGCTGAGCGTCAACCTATGAACCAGGAGTCACGATTTGATTCCCGGTCAGGGCACAGGCCCAGGTTGCGGGCTTGAACCCCATAAGGGGGAGTGCAGGAGGTAGCCAATCAGTGATTCTCTATCATCATTGATGTTTCTATCTCTGTCTTCCTCTACCTTCCTCTCTGAAATCCATAAAAATATATTTAAATAATAATAATGAACAAATAAGAAGGAAAATGGTATTCTCCGATTTAGGTAGCCATCCCAACTCCCACATAGTCCTGGGCTCATATTTTTGTTCTTGCCTTCCCCTTTCATCCATTCACCCATTGACTCATTCATTCAGGAACCGTCCGTGGATTATAATGCCCTTGGTGTGTTTGCACATCTATCTTCTTGTCGAGGAGCACTGTGTATTCCTCATCGTCCGTTTCCCAGTGACTAGCTTGGTGCCCAGAACAAATCAAGCATCATAAGATTGTGTTGTTGACATGAATGAATACACACACAAATGAGCATACGTATGAGGTGGCTGCCCCCCATTTTGTTTTATCTCCCATGGAGGTATATTTTTCCATTCTCTGGAAGTTAGTTCAGATGCATTTTTATTTATTTTGGCAAAAAGTGACAGCACAGCTTTCAGATCACCTATTTTGTAATTGTATTTTGGTTTTAGGTTTCAAAATGTACTCACATGCCACAATTATAAATGGATAAAATTAATGAATACTGCTGGAACAAGATAGATATGAATGCACTGGGTACATCTTGTGTACAGATAGACTTGGAGAGGGGTGTGACTGAATGGTGCTTTACTGTTTACTCTATTGAAGTAGAGTCTAAACACATCAGTCATGAGCACCAAGCACAGCAAATCTACAAGGCAGAATCTGTCACCTTAATCAGGGGAATACAAATGAGCATTTCCCCTCAAAAGGTGGTGAAAGATGTTTCTACTTAGGTTTTACGTTTATACTTTAAGTTCTGATACTAAGCAGGTATTAAGGATGTCCTGAGGCTTAGAAAGGTCTGCCTGTGATCCTAAATGCTTCTATTCTGTGTATGCATTTGAACTTTGTAAAGAAGATGTAAAAGGAGAGTGGGGAGGGGGTGTTTCTCTGTTGACAGAGATGGGTGACCTGTGGCGGACGCGGTGATGTGCTGCTCAGCTCCCCCTGCAAGAATGAAGGTTACTCTCCTTGCTGCTGGCAGTCAGCTTCTGGCTAAAATCTCCTCCTGGACCACTTCCCATTCAGAGCTGCCTCCCCCAAGGTCATGTATATATTCTGTCAACACAGGGGTGGAAAAGTCACCCCAGCTTCAGAACTTTCCATGGGGTTGGCTCAAGTCATCACTTCAAATGCATCGCCATTCAGCTTCCCCTCCTGCCCACATTTTCCTTCCCTCCCCTTCTGCTCTCTTCCCTTCCACATACGTTGACCCCAGAAGTTCCTCCTGATTCATCTCCCACTTGTCAACCTTTGTCTCGGCCTCTAGTTCTCAGGGAGTGCACCTGTGACACTCCCTTTGGCTTTTCTTAGTTTGGGCCTCTAGCGACAAGTGGATTTGAGCATGTGGTATGCTCCTCCCCTGAATACGCACACTTCATTGCCTGTTGACACTGTACACCAACTAATTGGAGTCACCTCTTTGTTGCCCACTGATGATAAATAAACTCTGCAAAGTCCTCCCTTGGGCAGTCATTCATTCATAGGCATTTTTTTCTCGCCTGTGCCTGTGCTGGGCACTAAGGCTGTGCCCATCTTCACTCATAGCTTCTGCCTGGGGGAGTTCACGGAGTAGCACAGAGATTGTAGTGAGATCTTTGCGCTGAGCCAGCCAGAGCAGAGAACCAGGTTTCCAAGAGCCCAGCGTGAGTGTCCTTAGCAGTGGGTCACCAGGGCAGGACTGGGTTTCATGCTGAAAGCGCTTGCCTCCAGCAAGCATCCCCAAAGTGGGAGTGACTCTCGCAGCTAGAAGAGGATTCTGAGATACACAAACGGGAAGATGCCTAAGTGCTCAGCATCACGCTTTTAATGGAAGGAGGTGCTTTAGTTAAGCTCTGCAGTGATGAGGATGATAACGATTACATCTTGTTTGTACTATATGCTGCTTTATCTCTTCCAAAGTGGTTTCCCACCGATTACCTAGTTGTCTGGTTGGGCTGAGAGGTACTTAGCAAGATATTACTACATAGACGACTGTGCCATACGGGAGAGAGCCTGGGCATTCCAGCCCCACAGTTTCAGATAAGTCACTTAACTCCACCCTCATGTCAGTCTCTCATATGGAAAATGGGGGTAATAACGCTGCACTTCAGAACAGCTGCGATGTTCTGATGGCACACCCTTTCATTCTTAAGCATTTACTGAGCAATTTCTTGGTGCTACACTCCGAGCTAGGTCTTTTGTATTTAGGGAGAAATATCCTTTTCTCAAGGAGGTCAAAGGCAACTTGGACATGTTAACAAATAGTTATAAAGTAATGTTATAAATACATGAAGAGGAGCAGTGATGCCATAACAAAGGGAGGAAGTTGGATTGTGTGTTGAGGAAAGATCCCACCTGCTAAAGGTCCTGACACAGTGCCTGGTATAGGCCAGATGCAAAATGTGTCCCTAAAGAAATGACATAGTCACCCCTCCCATGTGTACCGCCTACCAGCGATGACTCCTAAGCTCCCCGAGTTTCTATTTCCCATCTGTAAAAAGGGAATGATAGTGCTCAATTCATGGGATTAGCGTAAGAAATTAAATAATGTAATGCAGGTGCCAGGAGAATCATTGTCATTCATTAAATGCTAGAGCTGAGCGAGCACATAGCGGCGGTTGGGTGTGCTGAGGGATGTGGGATGATAGAGGTTGGAATCACCAAACTAAGTGACAGGGAAGAATTCGTCAAATAGGATGAAGTAGGACAACTGAGATGGTGATTCTTAAACTTTACCAATTTCCTTCTCTGAGCAATCGGGGAGGAACCCCTCATCTTGGCATCCACCCTGCTGATAGCAACGAGGGGATCCGCGAGAGTTAATTAATGATCTGGGCAGAGCCACAGGGTAGTCAGTGGCACTGTCATTCAGAAAGTCTGTAGACCAGTAGGTAGGAAAAAAAGGTGGTGGTTGAAGGTAGAAGGGCTGCCATGGTTGTGTCTAAATGAAAGGGGTGGGGGACAGGCTCGTCTTTTGTAATGGGCCTGCCAAAACCTGCCTTAGAAGAGGCATGATTCTGCACAGGTCCAGTGGAAATCTTTCCTGGGGACGGAGCTCAGAGCAGTTGCTGTATGTTTGCAGAGGCAGCCAGGTAAAGGGGATTACAAGCCACAACCTATAAAGAAAGACTGGAGAATGGGTTGCATTAGTCTTTTTTTTTTAAATTAAATCTTTATTGTTCAGATTATTATATTTGTTCCTCTTTTTTCCCCCCATAACTCCCCTCCTCCCAGTTCCCGCCCCACCCTCCGCCCTCACTCCCCACCCACTGTCCTCATCCATAGGTGCACGTTTTTTGTCCAGTCTCTTCCCACATCTCCCACACCCCTTGCCCCCCCCAAGAATAGTCAGTCCATTCCCTCTCTATGTCCCTGATTCTGCTATGATCACCA
>NW_006290680.1:2428846-2441990 GCF_000327345.1 Myotis davidii | reverse complement strand
CTGGCCTGCAAAGTTTCTGTTGAGAAATCAGCTGACAGTCGTATGGGTACTCCCTTGTAGGTAACTGAGTTTCTTTCTCTTGCTGCTTTTAGGATTTTCTCTTTGTCTTTTGCTCTTGGCATTTTAATTATGATGTGTCTTGGTGTGGTCCTCTTTGGATTCCTTTTGTTTGGGGTTCTCTAAGGGTTGCATTAGTCTTAACTGAGGCCTAGACATTTTCAAGTTCCCCGGGACAGCCGGTCCATGATTGAGAATCACCCATCCATCTGGGAGTGTTTGAGAAGCTAGAATCACGGCACATAGGCTATTGGAAGATTAGCTTGAGGTCTCTGTCTGGCCACATAACCCTCAGTTAAGAATTTGGTCTCATGGCATCATCCTATAGTTACGTCTTTGGTTTGGATGATGGAACCTGAGGTTGGAGGGCCGAGTCCATCGCAGATAGAATGTTATTTGACGGCACCATTTCCTTCCTCTAAATATTGAAGTAGATAATTCTTATTCTGTTAATAAATGTGGAGAGGCCATGTAATGAATAGCAAAAATGCCCCAGGCTCATTTTAAAATAGCATTTAATTTCTCATAACAATCACTCCCCAAAGTGGTGTTGGTTCCCTGTGAGGAGTAAAGACCCCTCAGCCACGATCAATCTCCTGAGAAATATCTGCTCATAAGCATTCTCTTCATCAATGAATCCTCAAGGGCCCAATACTTCTGTTTATGAATGAAGTCTCCTTTTAAGCAGAATTAGAAAACATTGGCTGAGCTTCTTTCTGGGGCACTTTTTCATTCCAATGGCTCAGGATGACTGTGCAGAGAATATCCTAAGAGGGTGGGAATTTGTGTATATTGCAACCACCCACGTTAAGTGGAAGAATTGAAAGATTAGTGTGGTCATTACCCTGTTTTTAATGGGAGACTTGACTTTTGTAAGAGTGAAAATATGGTTTTATTAAGGTTATAAACCAAATTGAGCCTCCAGACTAAAGAAGACTTGTTTTGTTTTGCAAAACAGCTTAACGACAATGCACTATTTGGGGAAATGGAGAAAAGCTAAGACAATCTGTGTTTTACCTTATTCTCTCTTTCTCATGTCATTTTATGATTTGGACATCTACCGCCAAGGAGACAACTTCCGATGAAAAATCTAAGCTCAGATATGATTGATAAGGGATTTTATGCCACACTTTTGTCTTTGCTTTATTCAGCAATGCTATGGGAAATGTGGAATCTAAGGGTCTTCCAGGAGATTATGGCTGACTCAAAGTGTATGCACCTACTATATACAGGGTTTCTTCAGCCTTCTAGGCTGGGTGCAATTTGCTCAATAAATTATACTTCCGCAATCTCACCTCCCACTCCTTGATGCTGTTACACTGTGCCTGTGCCTGCACTCTGAAGGGCAAAGGAAACAATACTCCGTAGCGAGAAGTAGTATTAAAGGGAGGATGGACTCCTGCATTTGGGTTTGAATCCCGACCTCTGCTGCTTTCTAACCTAACTTCTCTGAGCTTCAGTTTCCTCTGTAAATGAGGGACAGTGGTACCAAATGTGAAGGCTGCTATGGGATTTGCTAGGTTACTTCCGATAATGTAATCCATAACTAACAAGGAGCTCTATGTCTGATGCACAATAGGTGCTCAGAACATTGCAGTTATTATTATTGTGCTTTATGTTTTACTAGAGGCCTGATGCACGAAATTCGTGCAAGAGTAGGGCTTCTTTTCTCCAGCTGCCGGCACGGGCTTCCCTCCAGCACCCGGGACCTGGGCTTCCCTCAAAGCCCTGGCTTCATCTGGAAGGTCATCCAGAAGGACATCTGGTCTAATTAGCATATTATGCTTCTATTATTATAGATAGTACTGTGTCTACTTGTGTTTTTCAGTTTACAAAGCACTTACATATAGATACCTCATGAAATCAGCAAGTCGCTCTGATGAGGAAGTATTTTAAGTATAAGGCAATAAAAGCTCATCAAATTGGCCAGGGGCACAGGCTGTGTGTAAAAAGAGATCCATAGAACAGATAGTTGTCAATTCCTGGGGCTATGTTCTTGTCAAGGACTGAGAAGAAGGTGTGACAGGATTCTGAAGGAGCTACTTTAGCAAAACTAATAATGATTACAGCCTCTAAAATCAGGTAGATTATGTGGTGAGTAAGGTTCAAAGGTGGCCCCTACCTGAATGTTTTACCCCAAATTATAATAAAGAGGAGAGAAAACTATACCAACCATTTTATTATTTTTAATATATTTTTATTGATTTTAGAGAGGAAGGGGGAGGGAGAGAGAGAGAGCAGCATCAATGATGAGAGAGAAGCATTGATTGCCTGCCTCCTACATGCCCCACACTGGGGATCAAATCCACAGCCTGGGCATGTGCCTTGACCGGGAATCGAACTATGACCTCCTGGTTCATAGGTCAATGCTCAACCACTGAGCCACGCCAGTCAGGCTACTTTATTACTTTACATGCACTCGCTACATAAATAGGATGAGAACCAAACAAGAACAAAGATCATTCATCGTTTTACAATTATATGAAATTGTATAATCTTTATTGGAGAGTAATCTTGTGTCCCTTAACATGTGTTTGTTTCTGGTGTCCTGTAAATAGGGTAGTGCCATGGAGAGGACTTCATTCAAAGTCAGCCATCTCAGACATAGAGAATCACTATTAAAAATGCACCCAGGTGACTATGATGTTTAATATGACAACAGGCATCATCAGCTTGCATTTTCTGGGGAGCTGAGGTTGGAGGCTTCCTCTCGTTTCACTTTCAAAATAAATGTGCAATGGCATTTTTAGAATCAGCTTGTTGGTATCTGCAAGAAAGAAACCCTGCTGGGTTTTGATTGGGCTCGCAGTGAATCGTCAGATCAATGCGGTGAGAATCGATGACTTAACACCCAGTCCGCTGGTCTAGGACATGGTTTGTCTCTTCGTTGGCATGGGTCTGCTTTGATTTCTTTCAGCATTCTCTTGCAGTTTTCTGCATGCAGGTCCCATGCATGTTTGGGAGGACTTATATCTGAATGTTCTATTTTCTTCATGCTATTGTAAGTGGTATTCCCCCTGCCTCCCCCTCCCCCCCCCCACACACACACCATATTCTGATTATTCATTGTTAATATATAGAAATGACACTGGTTCTTGTATATTTTAAAAATAAATGTACTTGGAACAAAAATAATAAGGCAAGAAAAGAGGTCTCAGATGGAGAAAAAGGACGATTGCATGAAGAATGGATTAGGTTAACCAACCCAGGCCAGGTGCTTAGCAAAGTGCCCAATCTGGGTTCAAAAGGTTCATTCCTCTCTGCTTTGCCTTCTTTTATGTTGTGTTGCTCTAAAAGCTGGGCTCTATTCCATGAGTGGAAGTTATGGAACTTAGAACTGTGTGATAATTAAAATGTTAAGACTTGGTTTTAGGCAGGCCTAAGTGTGGATCTTGGCTCTCCTATAAACTAGCTGTATGGTCCTGAACATATCTCTCACCTCTCTAGTCTTCAGTTTCCTACACTGGAAAGTGGGGATGACTCATGTTAAGGTTATAACTTGACCATGTCCCAGTGGCTAGCCCCTAGCAAATGCTCAATGCACATTAGCTGTTCTTGCTGTTGCTTATGCTGTTGTTGTTAAGTTATAAGGAGGAAGAGTCAAAGGAAGTATAAACAACTTTCTAACAATGTTTGTCTGACAATAGAACAAGTTGAATGTGAGGTAGTGAGCCTCCCATCATGGGACAATGGACCACCCCCTATGTAGGATGCCACAGGGGAGTCGGGCTTCCCTGAGTTGCCCCTTGCATTGAGGCACTATAATTTCCTCCTGCAGCCTTAGAAGCAAGTGGCAGCCACAGGTCTCCCCAGTCACCTATCACCTCAGACACTTGACCTACAGACACAAAGAGCGTGAAACAGTAGACAGAAATAGTATCCATGAAAACACAAACGCATACCCGACCTATCTTTCCATCAGCTGCAGTTTATGATTGCACATTAAATTCAATTGCTCCTAAATTTCTTTAGGAGGCTGGTGTGGAGACTGTCATCTCTAGCCCAGTGCCATCCATTCTAGCTTTCCCCAAGAGTGCAGACGGACCAGGCGCCTTCCTAGTGTACGCTAATTAATTTATCTCATGCTTGTGATTTTACGGCGCTTAAGTGCTGGAGCATTTCTGTTTATTCTTCTCCCAGCAAAGCCCCTCACGTTGCACAAAGACCATGAATCTCTATTGCAAACGTCGTCTGTCTTGCGCCAGGGAACAGCCCACCGTCTGCCTGTTGTCTTGCTGGCATGGCCTCTTCCAGCCAAAGTAACACATCTATTAATTTATCCTTAATGACATTTTGACATTCCAATCAGCTCATCAGATGTTCCTTATGCACGACTTCTCCCGCGCGGCCGGGCCAGGGTGCCAGGCCACTCTGTATGCATAATGCATGAGACCGGTGCTCCGCTCAGTACCCGCTGACAGGCAGACACAGCTGATGTTCACAGACCGCGTGCTCCTACAAGCCCTGCTCCCGATGATCCACACCGATGCCCTCAGAGACGTTTCTCTGTGCTTGCAGCTTGCTGTGTTGGAGAAGCTGGACAGTGCAAGGGGAGATGTCCTAGTTCAGAAACATACATGCAACAGTGTTCTTGGGGGGAGGTATAAGATTGTCTGAAACCCTTCCCACACTCAAAGGATTTAAAGCAGCTTTATTCCACTAATTCAGATGGAAGAAGGGCCAATGGCAAACTAACATCTAAAATTTCGTTACTGTGTTGCTACTTAAAAATAATGATTGCAAAGACATTCTGATAACAATGGATATCAAAGCAGAAAGGAAAATTATCCTTAATACCTCCCATCTAACACTTCAGCACAGTTATACTTTCTCATAGTGGTAATCACAATTTTATTTGCTGCTGTGTTGTTTTTTTAACTTAATGTAATCCAGTTAGCATTTTTCCATGTTGTTACAGAGTTTTCCTTTTAATGGCACTCCATCATTTTAATAGCTGCGTAATATTCCATCAGGGGACGCACCATAATTTACTGAACCGGTCCCCTCTCGTTAGACATTTATGAGGCTGTAAGTGTTTGTTTGCTCTTCAGGAAAGGAGCAGAGCCGCCTGAGGGAGAGAGCAGGGCTCTGCAGGCTGCAGCACCAGGTTCAAATCCCACCTGGTCCCTTCACCTGCTTTCTGTGTTTAAGATGAACCCTTCTGGGCCTCAATCCCTCCTCTATAGAACAAAGGAAATTGTCACCACATTATAGTGTTGCCATGAGGATTACAGATATGTCTAAGGTACCAAGCAAATGATGGTATCTACTAATGTCAGTCATACATTCATATGTATTTACCCAGGGGCAACTCTGCCCTGTACTCCCACTTGGGGTCATTAGGCAGTGTCTGCAGATATTTTTAATAGGAGTTGGGGAGCTACTGGCTTCTGCAGTGGAGGTCAAGGGTGCTGTCAACAATCCTAAAATACATAAGACAGACCCACACAACAAAGGACAGTCCCACCCAACATGTCAATAGTGCCAAGGTTGAGAAGTCCCTGGAATAAGTGAAGCCGTGTTTTCCAGTGCTCTCTACATAACATATGTGTATTGGCTTTTTTATTATTATTGTGTTGGAATAAAGTCCTGGGGAAATGGGGGATCCTGGGCCAAGGATATATTATGCCCATTGGCAGTTTCAGGAGTGGAGTGGGGTGGGAGATGGGAGTAAGATTTAAAGTGACTGATGGAGAAAAGACAGCAGATACATGGAATGTGTCCCCAGGGGGATGGAAGATGACACTCAGTAGTTCTCCAAGTCGAGGCCCAGCATCTCTGAGGAACTTGGAAATGCAAATTCACCGGCCTTACCTCAGCCTCACTAAATCAGAAACTCTGAGGGTGGAACCCAACAATCCCCAATTTAGCAAGCTTTCCAGGTGATTCTGACACCACCTCAAGTCTGAGAATCACTACATGCGCCGTCTGCAGAAAAAGGCCAACCTGTAAAATCGCAAGTAGGACCTGTTCAAGTTCGGGCAGTTTATGCAGAAATAGATTCAAGTGTCAAGCATAAATCCTGGGGATGCTAAGACATGGGACAGAGCAACAATAAAGGAGTTATAAGTGCCATTCATTCAGTCAGTCATTCAGTAAACATTGTTGAAGCTTTCACAACATTATGCCAAGTGCTGAAGAAGATGCTAGAGGAAATACAAATATGAACTAATGTATATTATGTAAGTTATTACAATGAAGGGTGATGGGAGGGGCAGGGAAATGACTAAGAGGCAAAAAAGGACGAAATTAACGTTTCTTATTTCTAATCACCATAGTAACTCTGTGATGTACCAAATACCAATCTAAGGATGAGGAAACTGAGTCTTCGTCTCATGGGGATGAAGACCCGATAGTGATTTCACAGCTGCTTAGAACCAGGGGCCCAAGTCCATGGTAGTCCCATAGCACCAAGAACAGAGGGCCATTAGACTCGCCAGGGGTTCCGAGCTCAGTGGCCTGAGAGCATTCAGGGCCGTTCCCACTGTCTGAATCACAGGTTCTGTGCCCTTATTCCTAGGAGGCATGTTTTCCCTCCTCCTTGCCTGTTACTCAACAAATATTTATATAGAGCTTATTTGGTAGGTGACTGTCCTGTTGTAAGAATTTTAATATCTGTAAGTCAGTGTCTACTGTAAATGTCTGTGAGGCCATTCGTTATGATCATTTCTATCTTACAGATGAGGAAACTGAGTTATAAAGAGGCTAAGTCAGTGGTTCTCAACCTGTGGGTCACGACCCCTTTGGGGACCGAACGACCCTTTCACAGGGGTTGCCTAAATACATCCTGCATATCAGATATTGACATTACGATTCACAACAGTAGCAAAATTACAGTTATGAAGTAGCAACAAAAATAAGTTTATGGTTGGGGGTCACCACAACATGAGGAACTGTATTAAAGGGTCGCGGCATTAGGAAGGTTGAGAACCACTGGGCTAGGTCATTGGCCACATAGCTAGTGAATGCTGCAGCCGAGATTTGAACCCAGTCAGTCTGGCTCCAGATCCCATGCTATTCCCGCTGAGTTCTGCTTCAAGATCCAAGGGGCAATGTGACCGTAGGCCCAGAGGCAGGAGGGCCCTGCATCTGTGTTAGGCCTTCTCCTGTGCTGGTCCCCATGCCAGCTCCAGAAGATGGTCAGACTGGGCCTGGCTCTGCCCTTAGAACAGTGGTTCTCAACCTTGGCTGCACATTAGAATCACCTGGGAATCTTTTTAAAATCCTGATTTCTGGGCCTTATCCTCCGGAAATTCTGTTTCTTTGTTATGGGGTGGCCCAGAAATCAGGATTTTAAAAGATTCGGGGCCACAGCATTAGTAACAAAGAAACAGAATTTCTGGAGGAGGTGGCCCAGAAATCAGGATTTTAAAAAGATTCCCAGGTGATTCTAATGTGCAGCCAAGGTTGAGAACCACTGCCTTAGAGGAAAGAATGTGATGTGAGGAGAGCCATCCAGTCAGGGAAGACAGACAGGCAGCCACAGGTAGAAGACTGCAGAGACAGACTGGTGGAGGCACAGACTTGGAGAGCAAGACAGCAGAGAGATGGAGGGGGCAGGGGTGGTGGCCAAGATCCCTTAGCCTTTCAAATTGTAGTAAGATCTGCTGCTATTGTTCCTATAACTGCCCTTCTGGTGGAAGCACAGAGAAGCCCCAAGGGAGAGTGACAGGGTAGGAAAGGAAGGACTACCAGCTATGCTCCAGAATTGGTGCCCACGAGAGGTAATGAGCAGACATGATGTGCATTGCCTGAAGGATGTGAATGGTGTGAACGTGAGCTTTCTGCGGCTCGTGTGTGTGTGTGTGTGTGTGTGTGTGTGTGTGTGTTGTGTGGTGTGGCAACTTAGGAAATGCAGAAGAGTGAGGAAGACAGAGCAGGGAAACACTAGAATACAACAGTTAAACCATGTGACCAGAGCTGTGGGTGGAAGAGGACATTAAGGAGCTAATACAGGCCTGGGCAGAGGGTGGAAGCCAGGTTTTGAAGCAAACAGGAGTAAAGTATTTACCAGGCTGGGTGTGTGTGTGTGTGTGTGTGTGTGTGTTTGCCTGGAGAGGAAGGGAGCCAGCTGAGAAAGCCTGGGACAAGGACAGATAGGTATGGGTCCTTGGCTGAACCTGACATAACAGGGATCTTAGAGAACATTTAGAGGCGTGGCTGCCTGGCTGTCCATGGTAACTCAGTGAGTTATTTGGGGACCCAAGGCTGAGGACCTCTGCCTCGCTCTTTGATCTTAAGGAGTTGGAATTTCATTGCAATCCAAGTTATTAGGAGAATTACAGAAGTTAATACACTGTTTGTAAAAGCCTTGAATAGTGCTTGGCATGGAATAAATGCTATATAAGTGCTTAGTATGTAAATGAAATAAGATTAGGATGTACTGTTTCGTGGTCATTGTGTTCATCTCCTAAGGCTGCCATAGCACAGCACCACAGACTGGATGGTATAAAACAACAACATGTATTCTCTCCCAGTTCTGGAGAGTAGATGTCTGAAATCAAGGTGTCAGCGGGTCATGCTCCTCTGAGACTCTGAGTAGAATCCTTCTTTGCCTCTTCCTAGTGGAGGCCAGCAGTCCTTGGCATTCCTTGTCTTGCAGCTACCTCACTCCAGTCTCTGCGTCTGTCATCCCTTGGCATCTCCCTGTGCATCTATCCAAATTACCGTCTTCTCATCCAGACACCAGTCACACTGGATTAGGGCCCATCCTAAGGACCTCAGCTTAACTTGATGACATCTGTTAAGACTCTATTTCCAAATGTCACATTCATAGGTACCAGAGGTTAGGATGTCAACATGTCTTTTAGGTGGGGCACAATTAAGCCAATAACAGTCACTTAAAAAGCATCAGTTCTTTTTAAAAATACATATGCTTTTGTGGATTTCAGAGAGAGGAAGGAAGAGGGAGAGAGACATAGAAACATCAATGATGAGAGAGAATCATTGCTTGGCTGCCTCCTGCATGCCTCCCACTGAAGATCGAGCCCTCAACCTGGGCATGTGCCCTGATTGGGAATTGAACCATGACCTCCTGATTCATGGGTTAATGCACAACCACTGAGCTACACCGGCCAGGTAAATAAAGCGTTAGTTCTGGCTGTGGTTCTTAGATGACAACTCCACCTTATAGGGAAATCAACACCCAGAGAGGTAAAAGGGTGTGTCCATGGTAACTCAGTGAGTTCTTTGGAGACCCAAGGCTGGCACCCAGATGTCCAGCTTCCTGGTCCTTCTGATGAAACATGGTCAGAACTCTTTTTAAAAAAATACATTTTTATTTATTTCAGAGAAGCAGGGAAACGGAGAGGGAGACAGAAACATAAATGATGAGAGAGGATCATGGATTGCCGGGGTCCAACCCCAGCAAGTCCAGGGGTCCCCAAAGATGTGGGTGGAGTCGGCCAAGAAGGAATGACACGGAGACAGCGTTCAGTGGATCAGCAGCCTTGCCAGGATCTTTAGCCACAATCTCCAGCCACGTTCTGTGTCCATGTTTTCTTGCTAGGTTCTCCCGCCAGGTTCTCCAGCCAGGTTCTGTAGCCATGTTCTCTCGCTAGGTTCTTCAGCCAGGTTCAGTCGCCAGGTTCTGTAGCCGGGTTCTCTTGCCAATTTCTGTAGTCAGGTTCAGTCCAGGGAAACAACCTTTCTCAGAGAGGTGACTTTGGTTAAAACACATAGTGCCAAGAAGGTGACCAAACATATTAAGAACAGTATGCCATATATGCCAGGTCCCTTGAAACAGCAAGGATGGACCGGCTCCCGGCAAATTCCCCCTCTTTTATTTTTTAAAAGCATGCATTAAAAAGAAAAACCTCAAATGCTCTCTTGTATCCATTTTAAGAGTAGGATTGGCGCTTTCCGCTATTACCTGAGTCCTGATCTATCATCCCAAGGGAGAGCTTGCCAATCCTGCACTTTCCCAGGGTGGAAAGGCTGCAGTGGGGTTAAGGATAAGGCTCCTTGGGCCTACCTTCTCCCATGCCTCTACATTTACCTTTCCGGCACCTTTCCTTCCTCAGAAAAGCATGGACATATTTCTCGTATAAAATGTTCCATCTGACTGGGAGTAACCTTAACTCCTCTGCTAGCAAGCATATGTGTTAAAAGATCAATACGGAGTCTTTTTTCTTTAGACTCAGTATGGCACATCTTCTCAATCTAAGTTCTGTACTATCCACCTTCTTACCCTACTTATCCTCTATAGGGGGGATGCAGCACCCTGGTGGAGTCCTATCCATCCCGAATGTGGGGGTTCTCAATAGCGGGGGCTTACCTATGGGAATCCTGTTTCAGGGGTTCCCAAAGGTGTAGACGGAGTCGGCGAAGACTATCCACCCTCTTCCTACGGTGGAGTCCTATCCGTCCCGAGTGCGGGGTGCTTACCTAAGGGTCCCTGTTCGGGCGCCAGATGCCGGGGTCCAACCCCAGCAAGTCCAGGGGTCCCCAAAGATGTGGGGGGAGTCGGCCAGGAAGGAATGCCACGGAGACAGCGTTCAGTGGATCAGCAGCCTTGCCAGGATCTTTAGCCACAATCTCCAGCCACGTTCTGTGTCCATGTTTTCTTGCTAGGTTCTCCCGCCAGGTTCTCCAGCCAGGTTCTGTAGCCATGTTCTCTCGCTAGGTTCTTCAGCCAGGTTCAGTCGCCAGGTTCTGTAGCCGGGTTCTCTTGCCAATTTCTGTAGTCAGGTTCAGTCCAGGGAAACAACCTTTCTCAGAGAGGTGACCTTGGTTAAAACACAGCGCCAAGAAAAAGGGAGGTGACTTTGGTTAAAACACATAGTGCCAAGAAGGTGACCAAACATATTAAGAACAGTATGCCATATATGCCAGGTCCCTTGAAACAGCAAGGATGGACCGGCTCCCGGCAATGGATCAGCTGTCTCCTACATGCATCCTACTGGGGATTAAGCCCACAACCTGGGCATGTGCCCTGACCAGAAATCGAACTGTGTCCTCCTGGTTCATAGTCGATGCTCAACCACTGAGCAACACAGTCTGGGCTGATAAGAACTCTGGACTCAACATCAAGGTTCTCAAACGTTAGCATGCATTAGAATTGCCTGGAAGGCTTATTACTCACCTGGAGTTTCTGATTCAGTAGGTCAGGGGTGGGGCCAGGAGATTGCATTTCTAATACATCCAGTTTCTGGATGAAGCTGATGCTGCGGATGCAGAGACCACACTTGGAGAACCCTTGTTCTTCATCAGTAGTGCTCACGCCTGGTGGCATATTATAATCACCTGACAAGCTTTTAAAACCCAGACGCCCAGGCCGCGCCCCAGACCAATTACATTAGCATCTCATCTGTAATTGTTAAAGCTCCCCATGTGAGTTGTGCAGCCAGGGTTGAGAAACACGGCTCTAAAATACATCAAAGAATGTTTTCAGAGAACAGCCATTCTTCAGAGCATCTGCTTCAGAGGATTTGCATTTAATACATAATGAGGTCATTTAAATCAACATGGCTGTTTCCTGTATTGAAAAAGGTATCATAACCAGAGAGCATTTATTGAGTGCTTACTATGTGCCATGCCCTGGGGAGAATGCTTTGCTGGTCACTTACCGTTTAATCTCCATAGCCATCTTCCAGATGAGCACTGCCGAGACCTGCATTCTCAGACGAGAGGCCACTGCCATGCCAAAGGGCTCACTTGCAAGAGCTCACACAGCCAGTCTGAGATGAGCCAGGTTCTGATGCCAGGCTGCCTGGCACCAAAGCCAGTGTATTAACTGCTACTCCACCCTACCTCCTGACATAAGAGAAAGGGGCGTGTTCTCCTTTAAACCCTGCACACATCCATACCCTCATTTACATATTGACTCTGACATGGTGCAGCCCAGCCCCTACCTCAGTGATAGTAGTTGTGGGTCAGTGGGTTTGGATTCCTGAGGCTCCACTGCATTCATTAGGGATGAGAGCCATGTGTGCTGTAGACTGAATTTGCACTTCAGATGTCATCCTGAAAAGGGAGGTGGGGGAAAGTTGGAGCAGGTGTCCTGAGCTCAAAGGCAGAAGCAGGGTGGGCCTGCGGCTTCCACCAGGGGGCTGTGTGCCTTGCCTAAGCCCCTCTCCTTTGTCTAGGCCTTAGTTTCTTCTATAAAATGAGAGATGGCTAAGTTCCTTTCCAGTTCCCAGGTGCAGCATTAGATCCAATCATGGATCCAAACACAGCAGCATCTTAGCTTCAAAGAGTATGAAGCCAGCTTTCACCAGGAGTGGAGTGTAGCTGCATGTTTTCTTGGCCACATCCTATGGGCTGGGATGGCCCTCTGGGTTCCGGTCTTTTGTTATCCTGGGGAAGTCTGTCCAGGGATGCGAATGGAGGATGAGTCGGGGGAAGAGCCCTATGGGGAAGGGGAAGTGTGCCTGGCTAGTGTCTCCCCAGGAGACTCTGGCTCTTCACATCCAGGGAAGAACCGTTGGTGGATCCCCAAGACTCTTCCCCTGATAGACCTGGGCCTCCTGTTCTCAGCCCAGAAGACATTCAAGGGTTTTGCAGAATCCAGTTGCTGGAATCCCCGACTTCCTCTCGTCCAGGTAGTTTCTCAGTCTCTACTTGAACTTCTCCAATGAGAGGGAGCTTTTTACTTCCAAAAGCCTAAATAGGGCGCCGGGCATATCTGGCATTTCACCTCATGGTCACCTTCTGCCTAGCAGCCCCTGGTACAAAGGAGGTGCTCATTACCGTATTTGCCGGCGTATAAGATGATTTTTTGGCCCTGAAAAATATGCCTCCAAGTGGGGGGTCGTCTTATACGCCAGGTACACTTCAGATAGACTGCCCATAGTGCTTGCCCCGTGCCATAGTGGCCTCCCAATGCCCGCCCACTTCATTCCACATACCGTTCAGGCATCAGCAGCGCTGCTGGGTGTATGCTCGGCTGTTATGCGATTTTGCTGTTATGCGATTTTACCACACTCGCAAAATCGCACACAGCCGACCATACACCCAGTATGATAGCGCAAAATCACGAATCGCGATACCATACTGGGTGTATGGTTGGCTGTGTGCGATTTTGCGAGTGTGGTAAATTCGGGTTACCGTATATTTCTTTACATATGCATTGAATTTTAAAGAAGGC
>NW_006290680.1:2411833-2428720 GCF_000327345.1 Myotis davidii | reverse complement strand
TCTATCATTGACAGTCCCTCTAGGTTGTGGGCTGCTTGCCTGTGTTCCTGAGAAGCATCTACGGTACCAGTCTATAGAGTGTGTTTTCTTTAGTGAATTACCGGTATGTTTACCGGTAATAAACTTGCACTGTTTTATGTATATGTTTGATTACATACAGCCTTGTGACAGTTTTCCTGCATGTCATAAGCATTTGAATATAAATTAAAATGTTAAAATCAAATCTGATATTGTTTTACCTTTTATTTGGTGTGTGGAAGGTGTGCGGAAGAGGGGGTCGTCTTATACGGCGAGTATATAACAAACTCTGTATTTTGAGTGGAAATGTTAGGGGGTCGTCTTATACGCCCAGTCGTCTTATATGCCGGCAAATACGGTAAATATTTTTCCAACAACTTAATGCGCAAAGAGGAAGAAATTAAAGATGTTGGGAAGGGGACAATGACTTCTAAGAATTGGGGAAATTTGGGCTGGTCTTTAAAAGATAAAGAGATGGTTGCCAAAGGAGAATGAATGGCAAGGGCAGTTCAGGCACTAGGCACTTCCAAAAGAAACCCACACAGTTCTACTTTGCTAGAAATGCCTTCCTTTTGTCAAGCCAACCTGTTCCCTGGGGCCACATGGAGCCAGAAGTCAGATGTGTGAAGAGAACCTTCTGAATATTCCCTCTCCATGAAAAACATGTCTATTTCGGCCACTGCTCCTCACATAGCATGACTTCAGAACCCTTCACAGCCCTGAGGCCCCTCCCTGAGCCATCACACAGCTGCTCTCCCTTATAAAGTGTGGTGCTCAGACTAAACCACAGGACTCAAGGGCCAGCTCAGGCACAGCCCTGCCGCCTGCCCTCACTCAGCTAACAAGCAAAGGTCAGAGAGACCTGGCAGTGATCTGTTAGAACAAAGAATGCCAAGAGCTGTGGCCATGTCATACTGTCCCCACCTGTCAGAAGCAGTAAACTTCAGATTGCTGGTCTTAAAACATTCCCCAGCTCTAGAAATGCACCTGCAGAGGAATACATGGGCTTCTGCACGCTCTTTCCACCAGCTTTTGGTACCCCCTGCTGGTGAAATTGTGTGATCCAGTTGGCAAGAATTTCAGAACAAGGAGAAAAAGAAAATTCCAAGTTTGTGAAGTCACAAATAAGTGAGTCTTAAAGGATATGAGGATTCCATAAGGTATGGGACCATTCCCTGTATCACATGAATATTTTATGAGGTTTTTATTCTTTTGCTTTTTGTTTTACATCTATAGCTGTGGCTCTTCTACAGGTCCTGAGGAGGGGGAAATCTCTGACTTTTGTAAACATTCCATTAATTCCTCGAGCATCCCAAGAGTTCTGTTGACAACCACAGGAAGGAAATGCTGTTATTGGCCAAAAATATTCATAAGTATAAATATTCCAAGTCACGAAATAATTTCATGCAGGTTTTTCTTCCTTTTTCCTTATATGTGTCTTTTTCTAAGTGGTTATAATTTGCAGTCAGAGTAGGATGACGATCTTTCTACACTTCAGATTGTAGGGTTTTAAGTATAAATTTGTGCAACAAATTTGTTGAGCACCAGTTATGGTACAGCCGCTCAGCAAGAAACTAGAGTAGGTGCAAGAAGTCAAAAGCCCTTCATTCAAGAGGTTCTTGCCCTGGTGGGCAGGAGAGTTGAATCACTGCGCGTGGACTAGTCAAGTGCTGAGCTGACATGGCAACAAGGCATTGCTTGATCTCCTGCCAGGACGCAAACCAGCTATTACGTCTCTCAGAGGTTCCTGTGTTTCTCCTCCTTGGCTTTTAACACCTTTGTGATTTGATGTTTGTTCTGTATTATCGGTTTAGCACCTGTCTTTGCCATGCATCTCTGTTCTATGAAGGTCAAAGTTATGTGTAGTCATTTGTCACTGTGACCTCCTTCCATCTAGCGGAGATTGGCACATGTAGGTGCTCAATAAATACTAGTTGAATGGCTGAGTCAACCAAGCAGAGAAAAGAGGAAATATGTTTAGGGGAAATCTCAACAAGATATGACTCTGGAAAGCCACTGAGCCTTGCAGGATGAAGAGGTGGTGGCCAGCGGAGGAGAATGGGGGCATGTTTAGGAAACAGAGTATTGAAGGATGGGTGCAGAAGGGAGATGAGTAATTGGTGTTTCCTAAGAAGGAGACAGGTGTGAAAGAGAAGGCTGAATTGAAGCTGGAGCCACAGTCTGAGGGTCTCATATGGCCTCCTCACTGGCTTGGATTTTCCCTTCTCTTAAAGGGGAGGGGAATCAATTAAACTCTATGGCAATAGAAAAGGATATAATTTTTCCTTTATTACCAAGAGGATTTTTAATACTTAAAATTTGAATTCTGATAAAGTTAGGTCCCCAGACTGTGATTTTATATTTTATTTCCTTCTGTATTAACTCCATTTCCACTTTGTAGCATGTGTACCTGTTGCTGAAACACCTGTCTATACCTTTATAAATTACTATAGAGCAGTGGTTCTCAACCTTCCTAATGTCGCGACACTTTAATACAGTTCCTCATGTTGTGGTGACCCCCAATTTCATTGTTACAAATTGAACATAATTAAAGCATAATGATTAATCACAAAAACAATATGTAATTATATATGGTTTTCTGATGGTCTTAGGCGACCCCTGTGAAAGGATCGTTCGACCCCCCCAAAAGGGGTTGCGACCCACAGGTTGAGAACCACTGCTATAGAGCATCATCATCATCATCATCATCATCATGAACAGGTAGCATCAACCATGAACTACTAAGTACTAGGGATGTCGTATGTCGGTTTTTACAACTCAGTTGTACAATTTTTAAATACGTGTTTTGGAGAGGCTCAGTGTTTCATATATTTATTTATCCAGGTGTTCAGAGCTGCCCAAACATTTCTGTGAAATGCCATTTTTCATAGAAGCAGTGAGGCTGTTTTTTATTAATATTATCCCTTTGGAAAGCAATGATTTGTGCCAAAGACAGCTCTCTCCATATTATTTTACCCTGAATGGAATGAGATTGGTTAGGAGTTCTGCCCCCAGGGAAATATCAAAGACTCCAATACATAGTCATTTATAGTTTTAAAGTTTACTTTCTTATCAAGTTTCCTTTTATTTCCTCCTGGGGCGATGTGAGCAAAGCTCGGGTAGAGGCAAAGGATCTGATGTATATCTTTTCAAATTTATGATTAAGAAGGTCACATATACATTTTTAAACATATTCCTTTTTGATAATAAATGAAGAATAAAGCTTCAAAATGTCATCAGTAGCAGAATTGCTCGTTTTTCTTTCATTGGCGTTCCCCGTTCCCTGTCTGATTGCCTGTAGGTGGTGAGAAAAACTGATCCAATGCTACCTTTCCTGTTGTTTTTCTATCTGCCTGGAATAGTTTCACTAGGGGAACAGTATGCTGGGGGCCAAAGCATTGTAAGAAAGATGCATTCCTACTCCTAAGTGCCCAGCTTTCCCCAGACCAATGGATGAAAAGAAAAGATAAAGAATTCCATTTTAGGTTGCATCTGTATACAACTTGTGGCCAAAGGAGGGAGGTAGAATCACTTCTTTTCTTCTGGGTAGGGATTCCTGGAGCAGATCCAGTCTCCATGCTTCTGCACTCCGCTCTCTGTTTTCAGAGCGGGATCCATAGGGACTCCATGTCACTGGCTTCCCATTGGGCTCAGCGAATGAGAGCCACTGTAGGAGGTCAGGGTAGAGGGGAGGAGGTAGCCAGGCCATGATGCCTCTGGTTCAGGATTGGCTGGCTCCTTCAAGAGAAGGCCATTTCTATTCAGGTGGCCTCTTCAGGACTCTCTCCTTTTGGGTTCTGATGACTGCTTCCTCCCCTTTCCTTCTGGACACAGAAGTGGTAGCTCTCTGGTCATATATTCTACCTTGGGTTCCCCTACACCCTTCTCACCTTTGTTGGTGGTTCTATGCCAGTGGTGGGGAACATCCAGCCCGTGGGACATATAAGGCCCATGAAATCATTTGGTCTGGCCCTGCAAAGGCATTAGGGGTGAGTTAATGAAAGTCTGACCAAATATAGAGGCTAATTTTTAAGTTGAAAATTTGGTATGGCCCCAGAATGATATTATAAATCTCCAAATGGCCCTTGGAAGAAAAAGGTTCCCCACCCCTGTGTAAACTCTTCTCAAGTTACACTCATCTACTGATAAGTGTGCCATTGGTCATTCTGTGTGATCTACACCTAGGTCAAGGGGCCCATGCAAAGGAGGATGCTAGCATAGTGTCCAACTAGAACTGATCCTAGATGAACTGCCCTCAAACATCTCTAAGTCCAGGTTTATCCTTTCATTTAATACCTCTTCTGACAGGGAGATCATTACCTTTTGAAACTGCCTATTTCATAATCAGGAGGGTTCAACTTTGAAGAATTATTTCTTATATGGCACTGACTTTGACTTCTCTGGGATATCTGTTCTCTCGTTGAGATAGGAGGGACCAAGATTAAATTTGAAACCAAGTTCTGTGCAAAATGAAGGAAGACAACCAGAAGAATCTCCTCTCGAGATTTTACCTTTCATATCATAGGAACATAATAACTATATTTAGATAAACAAATGTTGGGAAAACCCAGAGGGACCATGCTGCCTTTCAGACACATTTGAAGAACTATCATATGCAAGAGGGCTTAGTCATATTTTTATATCTCTGATGATAGATCGAAGACAAATCAGTTAAAACTTAAGGGAAATACATTTCAAATCCATGTGGAGAAGAACTTTTAACCCTTTAGCTCCTTAGGTGTCAAAGTCTCCATCACTTGATATAACCTGGGGGTTTCACAGTGGGGCTGTTGGAGGGGGTTTCAGACACTGGAATGTAGTTGATCCAGTGGTGATGATATTAAAACAAGCATAGAAGCTGTGTTGGGTGTTCACTGTGTGCCAGGCACTATGCTGTATGTGTTTCACACGTTGTCTCCTTTAATTCTCACAACTCTTTAAGGCCTGTCCTGTTATTTGCCACAGTACACAGAGGAACTTGCCCTGGGTCATGCAACTGCCAGGTGGTAGAGGTAGAGTATGAGCCCAGGCCTGCCTGATGTTAAAACTAATGGCTTTAACCTTCAATGGACAGTGGCAGAATAACCTGGGGAACTTGGTGGCCATGCAAAGGTCCCGGCACTGTCCTACTTTCATGAGCTTGGGCCTGTGTGTGTGTTCAGCTCTCCAAATGATTCCAATTTGCACCAGAATTCAAAAGCACTGCTCTAAACTAGTCTTATTATAAATGTCCATCTGGTTCTGAGAGTCTATTATGCCTAAGTAAAAAGCTATGCATCAAGTTTAGCTTTAACTTTTCTCCTTCTGAGCTACAAGGCTACCTAAACTCCACCCTCACCCACTGCCAACCACCAACCCCTACTTCAATCTACCATTGTTTTCTTAATTATTTCATGAGCTCAGTTCCTGAGAAAGATCAGACTCCACTTAAATCTCATTCAGAGCCATGGGAACAGAAAGATCAATCTGGCCTCTCATGCCTTTGACAGGAGAGTAAGGGAAGCATCATGCTAGTCTCACCGAATTCCTGTTCTGACCTCATCTAAGTTCATCCTGTTCCAAGAACACACCATAGTTGGGGATGAGGCAGGATGCATATCATATTTCTGAGTAAATAGAAGCCACTAACGGTTTTAGAAGGATTTAGGTTTATTCCACCTTGATACTGGAGGACTCACCTTGACTCTGTTTCTGGAGACTGAACCAGGTTTGCAGTTGAGGATGATGGGTAGGGAAGGAGAGCAATCTGGTCTTCTCAATGCAACTGGCACCATCTGACTGTGATTTTTTCCCTTGCACATGTCCCAAAGGAAGCTGGCCAAGAAGCAGAAGGAGACACAGAGCGGAGCCCAGAGGGAGATGGGGCCTGTGGCCTCGACCGACAAACCCACCACCAAGCTCAGCACCAGCCGCAATGATGAAGGCTTTTCCTCCAGCTCTCAGGATGTTAACGGATTCAGTAAGTTGAGCTCACTCAAGGGAAGGGAATATCTGTGGTCCTACTTGACCCTGGTACCTCTGCTGTGGACCCCTCACAGTGGTCAGGTCCTGCCAGGCATGGGGTTGGGGTGCTTCCCTGGGACGGCCCAGGATAAAAGTTCTCCAGGGAAAAAGTTGGGACCACCCATCCTGGGGTGAAAAGAATTTAAGAATTGCCTTAAAATGGAGTCAGCCATTTTAACTGCTTGTGGCATAAATAAAGATGGGTTAAAACTAATAACAGTAAAAAAAAAAACACACCAAAAAAAACAAAAAACAAGGGGGAAGAAGACATGGTTATGCACTTAAGGAGAAAAATATGCCATATTGAATTGAGTGTCTTACAATTTTTAAAACAACATTTGATATAAACCATGTAAGGTAAATGCGTCATAGATTATTGCTGTATCTGTTTTGAATGCTTGAGAAACTGAGGCTTAAAGAAGCAGCTTCTCTCAAGTCCCAGCGCTGATGAGTAGCATATTCAGACCTGGAAGCTATGCCTCCCAAACCTTGGCCAGTTCCAAGCTCCAGCTAATGTTCCAAGTGGCATTTAGTCAGGAGCACCTGAGTCCTCACGCGGAGATAATACAGGACCCCGAGCCAACAGAAATGTCTGAGATTCTGGGGTTGGCCCTCCTCCAGAGGGCATGCTCCAGACGGGTGACCTAAAGTTACCTTAGTGATCAGACTCCAGAGAACTGACTTGTGTTCAGATCATTCTGTCGGCCAGTGTTGTTGTTGTTTTTTTTCTGGGTTTAATGGAATGCAGGGAATCTAAAGGAATGTGAGCATGGGCAGATGACCTCCACACACTGTGTCAATGACAAATGGAAGAAATCATATTTTGTAAAAATCACTTTGGATGTGATCAGTTTGGGATGATTCAGATCTATGAGAAGATGGAGAAAGAAAAAAAAGCAAATGTTTACTGACCGCCCTCCTCCCTAACCACAGCCAGTGTTATTGTTCCCATTTAATAGAGAAGGTCTCCAAGGCTCAGGGTGTTGTGCTGACTTCCTCTGAGTTCCACCGCTAGTTCCTGATGGACCCAGGATCTGAGTGTAACTCAGACCCATTGTTCTTAACCTCCTGTGCAGCATAGAACCAACCCATCCAAAGCAGTTTTCAAAATATACATATCTGGGTTCCAGGCCTTACCCACTGAATCAAAATCTCCTTAAGGAAGAGGCGTATGGAGGGGACAAGGGGTAGGGCAGGGATGAGGAGTAAGGACGGATGTAGGTTTTGTAAAAGCCACTCAGGGGGTTCTATAGGGACCCTGGTTAAGAATACTGAACTTCAAGGGCAGAAAAGGCTTTTTCAAATATTGATGTGCTGCCTTGGGAAAGAGAGATTAGTTTTAAACTCATAAAAAACTTATAAAAAGGTTGGGAGGGGGCATAAAATGAATACTCTTATAGCCTTTGGCTTGATTCACAAATTGCTCATATTTGTGATATTTGTGTTCTCTTTCTCTCTCTCTCTCTCTCTCTCTCTCTCTCTCTATCCCTCCTTCTTTCTTTCTTTCTCTCCCTGCCTCTCTCTCTCTAAGCATGCCCTTAGATGAGGATGTGGCTCAGGCACCAGTTCTAGTGAAAGGTTGAGAAAAAATAACTCATTGAAAGATTGAGAAAAAGATAACTTCCAAAGAATAACCTTCCCAAGTGCTGTTCCTAGATGGCACTTGGGACAATAGTTAGGCTCTTGTCTGATTCATCCTCATGTAACTCCAAGAGGAGTTGAAGACTATATATATATATATATATATATATATATTCTCCAGAGAATTCAGTATGTGTTTCCTAAGAACTAGGACATAACCACAATGAACTTATCCTATCCAAGAAATGTAACCTTAGTTCAATACCTAATATACCAGCCCATAGTTGAATTTCCTCAATGGTCCTAACATTTATTATTATTATCATCATGATTATTATTTTAATCCAATAAAAGTGATCACATTAGATTGGTCATCATGTCTCTTCAGCCCCTGTCATCTAGAATAGCCCTCCCACCTGTATTTTATCTTTCAGGATGCTGACATTTTTTTAAAGGGTAGACCAGTTGTCCCATAGAGTATTCCCCAATTCAGATTTATCTGATTTTTTCATCATGATTACATTCAGGTTAAACATATTGGCAAAAATACAACATAGGTGATTTCATGTGCATCTCCTTGCCTTCTATCAATAGATACATGCTGTCAGTTTGCCCATTATTGATGAAGCTCAGTCTGAGCACTTCTTGTAGTTGAGTAATGGCTTTAAAGACAAAGTCTAATGGCACATAGTGATTATTTCATGAACAAATACTTAGCTTTCATTTTTCTGAGTGCAGAGCAAGTTTCTGGTCTGCCGAACCATAAAGCCAGTCCTTTTCCATTCTCAACCAAGGTCAATTGCTGGGACTCATACATTCCCTGGGTAGGGATGAGCAAGGAAATGGGCTTGGTGTGCCCTTACGGATTCCCCCCAGCCGCAGGCTGTATTATTTTGTCACTGACTTTCCTGCTTTTGGCCCAGGGGCAAGTCTAGCTGATGACACATACTGACTGAATGCCACCCATTTGCCCAAAACCTTTCCTGTACAGGCCAGTCTCTGTGCACTCTTTTTTTGAACTTATAAGAATGTCCTTGGAGAACTCTGAATGACAAAAAGATTATGGTCTAAGACGCATGACAATCATTGTGACCTCAAAGTTATAGGTATGTGACCTTAAGCTTTCTGACCTGAAATAAAAACCTGGGTAACACCAATTTCTTAGATTTTAAGGGGAAACAACATCATGGGCCAAAATTTAGACTCTTCAGAAGAAAGCGCCTAAGACTGAGGTGGATTAGCCAGCCAGAGAGGAACAGGCAGAACACTGTACAGAATCTAGACAGATATTTTAAAATCCAGAGACACTATTTCCAGAGGATTGATATGTGTGTTTTATATATACTCACACAGAGACATATATGTATATGCATTCATTTTAATGATACTGCTTTTTAAAAAGACAGGAAAAACAAATTTCAATTGACACTATACTCAGTTATTAAGAAACTTTGCATTTGTTTGCATCAATCAACATGTTAGGATTGAATCTATGCAGCTCGTGTCCTCAGGCTATAGCCACACACATGCTCTGGGGTTCTTCTGAGCGCCCTGGAATGTGTCAGGTGCCTTTCCAAGTGCCTTGTGGATTCACTGGAATAAGATTTGAGGGAGAAAAAAATATAAGTAATGCTTACACTGGAGATGTTGAAATTGCTTCTGAAATCACTCTGCTGTATATAAAATTGAATCTATTTTTGAGGCATTAGGGAAGTGACTGTCTGCTTCGGCGGCAGTGTCTTTAGGAGGCCCTAGCCTAGGATTATTTGCAAATGGTGAGGAAGCATTGAGAGTAGCAGAGCACAAGAATAGATGTCACATTGGAAAAGATTACAGATGAACCTGCCCCGAGCAATTATTTCATTATTGAACAGGTGGGCCCTGACCTAATTCAAACTCTGCTTTTCCATGCAAAGGTTTATTTTCTGGGGTTTTCTAGTCCAAGTCATTGCTATGCTAAGTTCTGCAACATCCATTCACTCAAGCCCCTCAATTTTGCATTAGGAACAATGACCTCTGGGTGGCAAGGGTGATGGGGCTGTGTGGGGTATGGGCCATTGCTTTGACATTCTTGAAAAAAAGGAGTGCATGTCATATTTCAAGGACCAACAATGCATTGTTTTCAGTTTAAAGAAATGCTGGCGTTAGTCAAGTAATCTGATTTTGATCTTATTGCCCTGTGTGCCTGGTTGTGTTTTATTTTTTCTGAGATCTTTCACTCACTGGGGTTGTTTTCTGGGGCTTTCTTCTTATATCCTTACTTAGATCTTTATCTTTGTATCTTTTATTCATGGTGTCATCTTCTTGTTCATTTTCAGGCCAAGTCAGAATGCTTCAAAACAAATCCCTGTTGAATCCCTATGATAGGGACTTTGGTTGCCTGCCTTTCCCATATGGCATATGACAGACTCACTCATTGGGTACTGTTACTTAACTCTGTCTTTATTCTTATGCTTCCCTTCTGTGGAATGGTTCCATCTCTGGTGGGTGAAGACAATCTAGGTCAAAAAAGACACTGGGCCTTCAAGCTCTCTGCTGAGTAAGGAAACGGGCATGGCTGAGGCCTTGGAGATGAGATTCCTTGGCCGTTTCTCAGCACTTAATATATACCTGTCCCTGTGTTATGAGTCTCAGGCACAGTTTGGAGAAGGGGATTATTGGAAAAATAAGTAAAATGGGGCATCGTTTCACAAAGAATAAATGTTTTCTCTTACAAGGTTTTCATAGTTTATGAAAGTACTTTTGCAAAGGAGTGAGAGATCCTATTCTTGCACCAGGAGGTAGCTAGCAGGTTTATATTGCCCTCATTCTACAGATGAGAAAACGGAGGTTCAGAGACTCCATGCCCCACATCACACAGGCATTTGCACAGTCATAGTGAGGACCCATCTCTCCTGACATCAGTTAGGTTCTCTCCACCTAGTTCTGCAATGAATCTGGGAAATATCTTGTCAAAGTACCTAAAATAAGACAGCTGTAAGAGAAATAAATGATCGGGATCAGGAAAACAATAAATGAAGACAAGGAGGTCAAAGACAGGTTATATTAAAATGGAATTATATTATGTTTAAAAAGTAATCTAACTATGCAAGCTGGTAACTTTCAAATTCCAATTTGCCTCTGAGCTTCCTAGTAGTGAAAGCCCAGAGAGGCAGATAACTTTTATTGGCACTTACTAGATCTGATGCTTTATACAAACCCCACTCTTAAGTCTCCTAGGAACCCCATAATTAAATAATATTATCATTTCCTAAATGAGGAAACCTAGTTTCAAAGAACTGAAGTAAATAAGCTCAAAGTTGCACACATAGAGTACGATGGGATCGAAGCCAAATAGTATTATCTGGCTTCTCCTGTACCCTCAGTGGCAGCCCACCGCTCACAGGTCTCACTGAGTGGGGCCACTGAGGCTGGGAGCGAGCTCAGCTCCACTTCTCTCCCGATGGTCAGCCAGCTTTTCAACCATGTGGGCAGAAGCTGCGGCCACAGCTGTGTCCTACATGGAGGCCTGGGGCAGGCCCTGTCATGGAGCCAATCAGATCCCCACGAGGTGCCAGGCTCTGAGATCAGCATGTTCAAATATGGCATCTTAGTCCATTTTCACAGGAACTCTGTACAATTGGTATGTTTGTTATTAGCCCCAGTTTACTGTTGAGAAAACTGCTGCACTGAGACATTAAAAGATCTTCCTTGAGTCACATGATGAAGAGATAGTGAGGTCTGGACCCCAAAGCACATGTTTTACTTTCAAAACCAAGTGCCTATGTCTTTCCTCTCACCTTTAGCTTTCTCTCCACCTCAAAGCTAGCGATGGAGAGAAAGGAGATCAAGATGAGCAGCCTTGCTGGCTGGGAGCTCAGGGCTTTACCTTGGTTCCTCTGTCCACTTCAAAGCCTGAACTCCTAGGGCAGTGGTTGGCAAACTCATTAGTCAACAGAGCCAAATATCAACAGTACAATGATTGAAATTTCTTTTGAGAGCCAAATTTTTAAAACTTAAACTATATAGGTAGGTACATTGTTATTAACTTAATTAGGATACTCCTAAGGCCTGGGAAGAGCCACACTCAAGGGACCAAAGGGCCGCATGTGGCTCGCGAGCCGCAATTTGCTGACCACGGTCCTAGGACATTGGATGCTCTCACAGGCAGAATCTGTGGGAATTGTCACAACAGCTTCTTAAGAGCTGGTCCAAGCCCTGTAGGTGGACAGAGAGATGAGTATGCAATGGCCACTGTCCACAGAGAGCTCACAGCCTAGCAGTGCAAACAGATGGTTCAGCAATGAGCATCCTGACACAGCCCAACAGGGGCTGCAGTAGCAGCCTGCACTAAGAGCCACCAGGCCCTTCCCCTGACTTTGTACCTCCAATGTGACTGAGCATATACCTGGTAGGCAGCATATAGTAGCCTTAGGAGTTATGTGCTGCTCCGAGGAGGGTGGGTCCTAGTGCCTGATGCCCCACCTGTCTTTCAGCCCACAGACCACATAAGAGAGTTTCCTTACAGGCAGGTATGGAAATGTTCAAGCTTGATACCCCCCCCCCCTGCACCGGCCCCGGGGTGGTTTGGCAGAGATGGAGCAGGCGGGGGGGGAAGCACCAGGCAAGATTTTAACCTGATTATTTTAGAAACGTGTTATGTAACTAAAACAATTCAAATGGAGAAGACAGATCATGACTTTTTAAATGTAGTGGGCATGGGCTGGGGTGATGGCAAACTCCCGAGGAAGATTCCTTAATCCTTTCAGGAGGATGGTGAGCAAGCTGCAGAAATGGGTCTCTGGAAAGATTGGTGTGACCATGACCTTCCCGGGAGAAATGAGGGATGTGATAGCATGCCATGTTAAGGATTGCTGATGCCGCCTTCCCTTTGTTCAGGAGCTCCTCTGGGGCAGTCAGTTTGCTAAGTGCTGTTCACATATTATCTGTAATTTTCAAAACTTTGCTACCAGGGAGGAATTACTGTCTTGATGTCATAAGTAAGGAAACCTAAGCTCAATGAGGTTAAATACATTTCTGCTGTCCCATCTTTGTAATACCCCAACTTAACCTTTTACTCTTTTGCTTAAAGTCCTTCAGTGCTTTCCCATTGCTCCTGAGGTAAATCAAGGCTAAAGTCCTCAGAATGAATTCCTGGGCCTTTCATGGTTGGTGACCAGTACATACGCTGGCCATTGCTCAACTATCTTGCCCATCTGATACTCATTGAGATTTGTTTGGTTGGATGAATGAATGAATGAATGAATGAGTGATGGAACTAGCATTCAAAATAAGATTTTCTAGCTCCAAGCCCATGTTTGGTTCCAATTCTTCTGGTAATGAATTCTGTCTTCTTTTAACCTGAAATCTGCTCTTGTAACTCCCATTCATTCATTCCTGGTTTTGCACACAAGTATGTGTTGGTCAGCTACCATATGCTGGCCCTTGTCTGCCCTCTGGTGTCACATGGATAATGAAGTCAGTCTTTCTCTTCCTGCCTCTCCCACCCCTCCACCAGCTGTTGGACTGCTGCCACCTGTATACCCTGGAGGTCCTTCCCTGAGGCTAAGCAGTCCCCACATCAGCCTTCTTCTGGATACATTTCTCTTTTTCAGTCTACTCAAAATCTTGATTGACACCTCTGTCTCCATTTGGCCTATGTCTATGTCCAAGACAAATATGAACCCCTATATGGGGCTTAATTGCTGGAAGTTCAGAGAGCTACCATTACCCTCCCGCTGGATTCCAAACCTGGGTTCAGAATACAAGGCTCATGTTTGAATTAACCTCCAAATGTCTATCACGTATCTACCAAACAAGGCAGCCTCATTCAGCCCAGGTGAAGATGAATTTGAGGGCCCAAGTAAAGGACTCTATATTTCATCCAAGCAGAGTCTTTTTGTGAGATTTGACCCTGTTATCCAGCATACTGAAATATTTTTGATTTCTGATTATTTCAGCCAGTGAGCTCACTTAATCATCCCAGTTTGGGGCCTCAAAATGTAATAATTATTAATGTTCATAATACCAATTATCATCTATTGAGCATTAATTATGAGCCCATTTCCAGTTGAGAGTTTTATATGCATTATCTTATCTCATCAGTATGTTGGGAGGATTCAATAACTATTATGATTATTCCTGATTATTTATAGGTGAGGAAACTGAGGTTTAAAAAGTGAGGAACTTGCCCCAGACTTTATAGCTGAGCTGGAACTTAAGCCCAGGTCTGTTTGACACCCCACAGCCAAGACCACTCCACTATGCTTCCCTTTGTAAGGTAGAAGTATTATTCCCATTTTATAGAGGAGACACCAAAGTCCACAGATGATGAGTCTTTTGCTCAAAGCTGTGATTCTCAGAATGTGGTCCCCAGATGAGCAGCAGCAGCATCACCTGGGAACTTTTTGGAAGTAAATTTTTGGGCCTCACCCCAAACCTCCTAAACCCCAAGCTTACTGTCTGTAACAAGCCTTCCAGGTGATGTTGACACATGTTCAAGTTTGAGAATCCTAGTACATGGTAAAGCCCAGGACGGCCATCTTCCAAAGCCCTGGTTCTCCATGTGCTGTTGTCCTGGCAACAGTAGAGTGACAGGCACACTGGGAGAGGAAGGCTCTACCTACCCTTTCTCAGGGTGGATTCACCGAGGAGACATTGACACTTAGAGGACCTGAAGGCTGCTAAGCCCGTGGATAGCTGTGAGGGTCCCAAGCCCAGAGGTCGCCTCCCAACCATCTCTGGAACTTTCTCTCCTTTTGTCTGAACAGCAAACATCCTAGTAGTCAGGGTGGAAGGAGTGGAAATTTACAAGGAAAAGCAATCATGAGTCACACAGTAAAACCAAGATTTCAACAGAACATTGTGAAGATGATTTTTTTTTAATGCCCGAAATTCTGTTTGCAGGCACAATTATATTTTCTGGGTGCTCTGGGATTAAATTGAATCTGGGAAAAGAATTGAATGTTACAAGCTCGCTGCCTCCAGTTTTATCGAATATTTTACAGGGGTTATTGAATATCTTGTGATCATCCACTTGGTTGACAGATTAAAGGGCACACTTATTAAGTTCCTGGTAACTCAGTGTTGAATGGGATTGTTTATTCCTGGGAAGTGAAACATGAAAATTTAAGTAGCCTTGAAAAAGTTGACAAATTATCCATCACAGACACTAAGGAGTTAAATGAAGACAAGCTTCAGAGAAGGATATTAGACTTAAAAAGGGATATCATAGATCATCAAAACCAAAAAATTGTATTCGACACCATCTGATCCAACTCCTCATCTTAAAGATGAAGAATTGAGTTTTCTCAGGGTCATTCATTGGGTCCCTAGCAGAACCTGGGCTAGAATTGAGGGCTATGATCACTCTAGTCCTTGTCCCATGGTCTCCTGCAGAAGACTAAACTTCGGTTAATAATGGTTTGTCTTAAAATATTTGCTGTAGACCCCCAATCTGACTTCTACACAAAACAGATCCTTCTATAATTGAATTGTATTTTTCATTTCCTGGTTGTGGGAGAAGCTGAGGTGTTCCTTTAAATATTCATTGAATGCTGACTATATGCCAAGCAATGTAGGAATTGTAAAGTTAAATAAGACACGGTGTCTCCCTTCAGGAATATTACTGTCTTTCAAGAGGAGATTTGGAAGTGGATAGGTTTCAATTAATGTGATAAGTGATAGAGAAAAAGCATGGATAGTGCCCCAGAAACACTGATCAGAGTACTATGCAAGGAAATGGATTTTGATTTGAAGGAAGTACAAGAGGAAGATTGTCCCAGGTGGAAGAGACAAAAGCTTGAAGGTATAAGGAGCTTGGTGGGCTCAGAGAAGGGGGTTTGGGGCACAGGGTGCTATGGTTTGAGCTCAGATGGCCAGAGATGTGGACTCTGCCTTTGGGACTTAACATTTCTAGCCTCATCAGATTCACTTTCCAGGAAATTAGAGTGACCCTAGCGTCAGATGCCTTTGCGTGTTGTTGGAACCTGGCCTCATGCTATCTTGATTTGTATGGGTTCAGCTTTGCATGGTGGATCAGTAGGGACAGCGTTTTATCACCTGCAGGCCTTTCCTTTTTGAGCTGGCCCAGGCATTGCTTCTCAATACCCTTCCAAAGAGGCCTCGGTAAAGCTGCAAAGCTGAAGTTGCTTTTGACAATTTATGCCAGGCCTCTATATCTTGAGGAGAAAATAGAATTGTTCTGTACACCTCACAGGTGGTCCTGAATTACAACGGGGCGCTTACAAAGTGCTCGCTAAAGTAATCAGGGATAAAGAAGTGATGTTGAAAATGTAAATACACAGTTGCTAGGTAGCAGAATAAACCCAGCTTAGAGACCTTTTTTTCCCCCCTCAACTCACAGCTACTGCCTTGATAAGTTGAAAACATAGCTAATAATTCGACTAGCTAGCATTTTGTGAGTAATTACTGGACAAAGAACTTTTCATGCATCATTTCATTTCATGTTTTCAACAACTCTATGAGGCAGGTTACGGAAACTGAGCTCAAAGAAATTAAGTAACTGGATCAAGGGCACACAGCTACTAAGAAACCAAACCTGGGTTTGGACCTGGGTTTATGGTTTGACTTATCAGCAGCCCATCCTTTTTGAAATATTTTCTTTGCTTGGCTTCTACTCTCCTGGGGTTTCTCCTTCCTCCCCAGCCATTTCCTAAGCTTCTTCACTAGTTCTTCCTCTGGTGTCCATCTTCTAACCATTGAAGCATCTCATTGTGTACAAGGTGGTTGAAAACTTGGCCATGAATAAGGAAGCTGAGACACATCAAGATGAAACCCATTCAATGGGATGCCCAGGGTCACTCAGCGAGTAAATGAAAGAGCCAGAACGTTGAACCAGGATTTACATATGAAGAGTGCTGATAAAAAAAACCAGTCAGTAAAAGCTGAGGGCAAACAGGGGACTATCAAAGGGGTTGTGTGGATGTGGTCGTTTTGTGTTGTTAAGTTTTTAAGAGAGAGGTTTCAAGTAAAGAAGGTATGGAGGAGAGGCGAGGAGAGGAGAGGAGAGGAGAGGAGAGGGAGATATGTGAGAGAGACACATCAATTGGTTGTCTCCCACAAATACCCCAACTGAGGACAGGGATTGAACCTGCAACCCAGTAAATGTCCTTGACTGGGAATTGAACCTGCGACCCTTTGGTTTTCAGGCCAACACTATAACCCCTGAGCAACACTTGCCAGGGCAGGATCTCAGTATTTAAAGCAGAATTTTCTGATTCAAAGTAGAAATTTCAAAGAGCCTGAAGTCTGATTTATATGTTAGGGATTGGGGTGATCTACATA